>NC_056053.1:17232187-17543080 GCF_004379255.2 Salvia splendens | reverse complement strand
ATATAAAAAATATTTTCCCACTTCCCAAAAAATTATATCCATTTTCTCCCCACTTTTAATTTATTTTCAATTTTTTCTCCCAAAATTCACATTTTCATCTATAAATACCCCCACTTCCACACAACAAATTTCACACCACACTACACAATTCTCATCTAAATTCTCTCATCTTCTCTTATCAATTCTCAATCTTTCACTCTTACTTACAAAAAAAAAATGTCTGGCTCCGGCAATCATCCCTCCGACTCCCGCGGTTGGAACCCTCCTCAAACCCAAGGTTCTCAAGTTCCGGGTGGTTACCGCTCTTACCCGGTGGAAGACCAAGATATCCCCGATGGGCGATACGGGTGGGCACCAGAACCCAGATCGGGAGGGAGCGGCGGCGGCAGCTCTCAAAATCCTCCTCTTCCTACTCCTACTCCTACTCCTCGTGGTGTCCGCACCCCGTACACTCCGGCGGAGATGGATCAATTATTCAAAGCCTATTTGATTGTCTCCGAAGATCCGGAGACAGGCACGAACCAAAGCGGGGATAGGTTTTGGTGGTGCGTCTCTCGCCGGTACAATGAAAACCGCTCAGCTGGAACCATCGAGCGCATTGAGAGTATGGTGCGCAATGCCATATTCAGAGCCAACGAAAAAATCCAAAAGTTCCAGGGGTATTACCTCCAGGAAGAGCGGTCGGCGGGGAGCGGTAGGAGCGAGCTCGACATCATCAGTGCCGCCTTGGTGACCTACCAATCCATAAATTACAAACCGTTCAAGTACCTCAGCGCTTGGCAGGAGGTGGGTGTGCATCCGAAGTATAGGGGAGGCGTATCATCCTCCTCCAGCTCCTCCAGCAAACGGTCGAGGTCGGTATCCCTATCCGACGCCGGCGAGGATGAGGTGGCTAGCCAGCTCGCTGGAGCTAATTCGGGTAGCCCCGACGCCGGCCCGAGCAGTTCCAAACGCCGGCCGCAAAGAAGGAAGGAGGCGACGACCAACCGTCGTCGCGCCGCGACTCCATCCGCCCCCGCTCCCGCTCCCTTTGTGCCACCTCAACCCCCACCAACTCATGGTGGACCCTTTTTGGCCCAACTCAATTTGGCCGATAGGTCAAATATAACCCCCAAGCAACTTGATTCACATTTGGTAATGATACGGGCTCTCTGAAGAACATTGGGGATAGGGCAAGAGGAATAGTCTTCCACCGGGGTATTTTTTTAGCCTTTAATTATGTCTTTTTTATTTTTTAGGATTTTAATTATGTAATTTTTAATTTTTAGTATTTTAATTATATAATTTTTAATTTTTTTGTAATTTGTAATAGTATTCTGGTTATTTTTAATGCATTTTAATATTGTAGAAATGTTTTTATTTAAATTGAATTATAGAATGGTGGAACCCTTGAGCATATCCTTGCAGAAGAGCATGAATGTGGGTTTTGTGCTCCTGTCTAAGAGCAGGGAGTAAAAAAGTAATAAAAGTGGGTCCGAGCCCACATCCGTGCTCTTGCGTAATAAAAGTGGGTCCGGGCCCACATCCGTGCTCTTTGACAAGAGCACGGATGGGGATGCTCTAACCGTATAAACCGATCATAGTAAGCACAATATGTTATCATCTTTGCATAGAAGCTAATAAATGAAAGAACAAAAAACAAATTGCAACATGATTTCAAACACCATGCACGACAACTGAAGTCCTCAAGCATATTACAACTTCTTTAATATAGTTAGTACTTCACGTTTGCTACATAAACGGACCTGAAGATATTAGAATTTTTACAGCAGTGCGAATTTTTACATATCCAGTCTATAAGAAAGTACGAATTATAATTCTAGTGACCATACTTCTGAAACTCCCACTCGCTATTATCTGCACGATTTAGTCAAGAATTAGATATAAACTCCGTGATTGGGTGCAAGAAGGTAGGTTAGTTGTAACACTAATGAGCACTTTACCCAGAGGACAAACTTGACGGGTCTTGAGCCATCTGCTAATGCAATGGAAGTGGAAGGCATGATTGCATACACCTATAGGAAATTCAATTTAAAAACAGCAAGTGTAGAATAATAGTTTTGCTTAATGAGACAAAAAGCATATGCAACCAGCACATTTGGAATCAATAAGGTCAACAGAAATATCCACAAAAGAAGAACTGATTGTAACACAATCAAGTCGCTGATTCCAAGAATAGAACTTTCAAAAGGTTTCACCTATGGGGAGTCGGGGGCTTAAGAAACTCCCATAAATGAGTAGAACCACCCAAAGAACCAGAACATCGCATACTCTTCTCAGTTCATCCTCCTTTTGATATTTCAAAACCCTTGTAACTACTCCAAGTTTCACAAGCAAGTTTTACGAGTTGTTAACAAGGACAAAATTTATTGGTGACAGATTATGGCCAAATGGTACTATGGTAGTGACCATTATTTCCACAAATTAGAGCCGTAAAAATTAGAGCCGTAAGTAGAAATAAAGTCCAAGTTTCCTTTGATGCTGATATGAAAGGAAAAAATTTATAAAGCAAATAACCATTTCAAACATTTCTTGCCAGAAAATATTTACCAAATATCTAAGTTCCATTTTAATTACTAGATGCATGTCTGGTCATCTGGTGTCAGTGTCACTAACTATGTACAGATACAGTGAAAACATAAGTTCTGTTCTTGCTTCTATCTGCTGTCAACCTTGGGCAAGGAATCATTGTGGCAACACAAAAGTTAAAAAAGCACAATGCCAAGGAACACTTTTAAGGTGTTACTTTCCATTTGCATGAGGAGGTGGCCACAACTCAATAAATGTAGCAATTAGGTTGAGATATACAGCTTGGGGAATGTAAAACAGTAGAATTACCCACAGATATTATAAAAGCCAAATAGTTGAACAGTAAGTTACATTAAAGTTCTGCAACTGCAAGATATAATAATAATCACCATGTAACCTCTTTAGCAACTCCAAAATAGAACTAAATACAAATTTCAAAGCTTCCTAATTCCTAGTTAAAGCAAATAAATAGGTGACTACAAGAGAAATAAAAATGAAAAGGTACTGCAGCACGCGTCAGAAATTTCAGTGCAAGCAAGAGGATCTCATGCATAGATGTACATAAGATTATGGCATGCTATCTTTTGAGTTCCAGCAAGATATGCTTGTCTCCACTCTCCAAAGCAAAGGAAATCTCAACCAAAGATCTTGACATGGAAAATTGAGTGTTGAAATAAGTTTGGATTCCTTTATACATGTTTCAAATGTTATGGTAATGATGATTGCAGTCTCAATAAGTAACTGATAGAGTCAAAGATAATATCAGGAAGTTCGAGAGATTGATTTTCTAATAGCTTAGCTTGCTGAGATCAATAACTAAGAAGTACATTGTTTTATTATTTACGTACACTTTATGGCATTCTGACCAAGGCGATGCAATAAAGATACATCAAGATTGGCAGTATAGATTATATATAGACATCTCTTAAGATAACAGAGACGAGTAAAACATAATCTCCTACAGAAATTGGAATCAGAAACTTAAAGGTAGTAATCTAGTTGGGAATAAACAAGAAGCGATGCAAAGAGTTTAAAATTGGTATATAATCTATCATGGGGAAAACCTATACTTACTTTCATGGTCTAGGATGCCAATCTACATTCAATTTTACATGGAATACAAAAAAGAGAGGAAAACAAATACACTTTAGTTTCCTCATCTTATTAGTTATTACAATAATCTTTGCAAACTGGAACTAGAGTTATTTGCAAAATAACAAATTCTTTCCCTTGCCAGCATTGGGATTCCCTAATCTTAAAATCTGTAAACAAAAAGTAGACACAAGAAATTATTAACCTAAAGCCAAGTGACCTAGATGCCCTTTTCAATAACCCTTCTAACCACTAGCTATGCTATCCAACATCTTTTACTTTGATTCATGGATATGTTTAGAGAAGTAGTATTATATTCTGCTCTCAGCACATCCACTGCAGTTTTTTCTAGTAGAAGAAAGTTAAACCCAATTATAATCTTGAATGGCAAATCCTGGTAATTAGTTGTCATTCATCTTATGCCTACACAGCAATTCAAGGTTAAGGGACACGTTGCTACAAATACCTAAAAATAGAAATACTGCATACACGAGAAAGCTAGTAACAGATTAAAAATAGCACCTGGGAACTGAATAGTGCTAGCAAAAATGGTGCACATAATTGATTTTAAAAACAGAGAAACAAATTGGTTCTGTCCATGTAGAAGCAATATACTGTTCATGGAGTTGTGATTCCGGCTGATTTAACCATCTAATTCAATCACACAGAAAGCTGAATACAACATACCAACCCAGCCATGAAAAATAACAGAATAGAGCTAGCTAGAGACGAAGAGTGGTGATCAACATTCAACATACCCCATGCAACTGTGCATTCCTCGCTTGTGGCGCTGGCCTGATTAGCCTGACACTCAATGCCTAATTAAAACATCACAAACATCAATCAAACAAATCAAAACGAAAATTCACAGATTAGAAATCGAATACCGCAAATAGAGACTCACAGAGATCCATGATATGATTCCTGCAAATGGCACAATTATCGACCACGATATCTGCAAGAATAAATAATTAGGGTTTATGTCCGGAGGAATCAACACAAAATACTCTAGCAAAGAAAAACACCAATTAGAGTTGAATCTAGAATTGAATTATACCCCAAGCCCAGAGAGAGACGGCGTTCCACTTCTTGATCTCGAATCGCTTTGGTTTCTTGGTGGACGATGGGGGATTGATGGTGGAGGGCCCGGCGCCGGAGGATCCATCGCCGGCGGGAACCATATCGACGTCGGTATCAAGCGAGGCCATCTTCAGCAGGCTAGGGCACCGATTTAGCTTTCAATCTTCGCAGTGAACAACAGTGTGTATGTTGTGTTGAGCTTTGATAGAGGGACTAGAACTGAGAGCAGCGGTAAACGGTGTATTTTCGTTATAGCATCTCCAAATAATAATAAGGAAAAATTACCATTATGTGTATTTATTTTTTTAAAAAAAAGATAAATGATAAATATATTTTTTCAATTTATATATTCACAATTTAGTGTCTATTATGGAAATTGTGCATACACAATTTTCGTAATTCAGTCTCATATCAATTATTTTATTTTATTAGAGAAAGAATTCGAATTCAATTTCATAAAATTTAATTCTTTAAATAAAATTACATATCAATTATTTTATTTTATTAAATAAAAAATTATAATTGATTTAAAATTCATTTTCTTTCAATTCAATTACATAAAATTTCAAAAATCAAATGCTAAAAAACACAATCATAGTAGTATAATGAAGATTGTATATTTACACTAAAAAGGTCATGGAATGAACCAAAAAATAAATTTGAATTGTGTGTATAGGTGCTACAAAATGGGCTTATGAATTTCTAGTTATATTTTCATTTACAAATCGTATTTCTAAGATCTACACTAATTAAACTCTTTTGAAATCTTTATCAATGTGCATAGTGTTACTACATTTTCATGGCCTTGATGTCCGATCTTATTGCTACTTCTCCTTCTTTGCCTCCTTTTATTGTAGGAAAAACTTTCACCGAATTGCAATCCGCCGATACCGTAAATATGAAGGTTCCCATTTGAGTATCATCAAAATCTTTCAAGGGCTCCAAAACTCTTACAACTTCAGCCATGGTTGGTCTAAGCTTAGGGCGATAGGTTAAGCACTGATAAGCCAACGCGGCCGCCTTTTGGGCTGCGATTTCTGGGTATTGTCCTTCGAGTCTTGGATCGATGACCTTCATCAGTTTCCGTGGATTCTTCAACATAGGCCTCGCTCGCTCCACCAGATTTTGTTCCCTGTTGGGACGCCTCTTGTCTAGCGATTTTCGTCCTGTTATAAGCTCCAGCAGTACTACTCCGAAGCTATATACGTCGCTCGCTGATGTCAGGTGCCCTGTATAAATTTGATTTGATTAAAAATGGTAGTAGCTGCTTATAAAATACAAGAGATATAGGAGCACATTTTATTTTACTATAGGATCGTGCATAACTATATTTACCTGTCATGAGGTATTCAGGGGCAGTATAGCCTTGAGTGCCCATGACTCGCGTGGATATATGCGTCTCGTCGTCTTGTGGGCCGTCTTTCGCAAACCCCAAGTCGGCGAGTTTTGCGACGAAGTCCTGACAAGGAGATATATTAGGAAATGTAGGTATAGAGGAATAGTGAGTATGGATATAGTATTAGATGAATAAGCATTACAGCGTCGAGCAAAATGTTGGACGTCTTGAAATCACGATATATGACTGGTTTATGGGCTCCGTGTAGGAAGGCAAGCCCCTTTGCAGCTCCAAGAGCAATCTTCATTCTTGTTGACCAAGGAAGTGGAATGCACATTTCTGAATACAATGTTGATGATCAATTACAAACACATAACAAAGATGATCTTGACTGAATTAAAGAGCATTTTATTATTACTATTTAAAAATAGAATGGATATATATAGGCTAAATACTCCATTGTTTACTAATTTAGGATAAAAAAAAATTAGGAGTAGTTTTGATGAGGGAATAATAGACAAAAGAATACTTACTTCGAAAGAGCTGATTTTCCAAGCTGCCTCTAGGCATGTATTCATACACCAGAAGCCTCTGCTCTTCTTCGCAACAATATCCAATCAGCTTCACTAAATTTGCATCTCTCAATTCGCCAAGAAAAACTACTTCTGTCTGATCACCAAACAAAAAGGACAAATCAAGAATAATCAAAAACAAAGCAGTAATTAAGGCTAAATTGACTAAACTTCGCCTATTTACGTTTCTTCTCATGCCAATTTGTAAATTGCTACGCGTCTCTGAATACACAAACTTTCAATTATTCAAGTTTCAGTCGAATAGATTAAACACGAACTTCACATACCAGCCATTCTCTGTGGCCTTGTGTGCCGTCCAAATTCAAGAGCTTGACCGCGACGGGCTGGGCCTTCAAGCTGGGCCTTAAGCTATCATCGATGAATCCCTTGTGAACCGGCCCGAACCCGCCTTCACCGAGAAAATTGGTGGACGCGAAATTATGAGTTATGAGCTTCAATTCCTGCAGCGTGAAAACGTGGAGATTCGACGCCGCGAGAGACAGGGAGAGCTCCTCCGAAATCGTCGAGCTGCTCAAATCCAATAACGAAATACGTTGAATTGGCGATTTCTTCGTCTCCGCCGTCTTCTCCGCCTTGAAACACGCCGGAAAAAAGTCCTGCCACCTCGCCTTCTTCTTCACCGCCATTAATCGAGTACTGCTTCCCTTGAAAATTCGATTTGATGATAAATTGGAGAATGTGTTTTTAACTCTCTCTACCTCTCTGTGGAGATGGTGGTTGGTTTGCATATGCTTTTATAAGATGGTGAGGGATTATTATATTAATAATAATGGGGTTGTTTACTCTAATTATTTTATTCACAAGTCAATCATAGCTATCCTGCGTGCTTTCCATTACATTATCTTATCCTACCCCACATTTAACGTGAACACATATTTTAAGAAATGTAAAGAAAAATAGATTGAATAAGGTAGTGGACCATAGGTCAGACTTATATATATTAATTTTATAATAAAATATTAATAGAATTGGTTGGTGGAATGTGGGGTCTACTTACTATTTATGGTAAAAGTGAAATGCGACTCTTATTTTGGGACGACCCGAAATGACAAAATGTGACAGTTAATATGGGACGGACTCCAATATATTTCCAATAAATGTCTCATATTTGAATTGGTGTGAACTTTAAATTACTATTTAATTTTATCAATAAAATGTCTCATTTATATTAATTTAGTTGATGAAATATGAGATCTACCTATAAAAAATAGTAAATATTAAAATGAAATAATTAATAAAGATCCGCTGAATTAGTAAAATGAGACAAATATATGATGAGAGTAGAATGGAGTATTACAATTGTTACAGCATGGAACACGATTGACTAGTATGAGTCAATTGGAGGTGTTTGCGAAAATTAAAAAGTTAATTATGATAAGAAAAACTCACGGATCACGTGTTCTTTAGTTAAACTTAATTAGTAATTATACTTGTAGGATTTAAAAAAATAGAATTATATACAGGAACTATGTATATCAAAATAGTATTAATTCTGCTATTATAAAGATAAAAACTAGTGTTGTCAAAATATCAATTTAAAGTACTCCTGTTTTGGCATTAATTCACGTGAATTGTAGTGGTATTAAATTAAAGCAAATTATTTGCTGCCGTTGTTGACTTTCGTGTTCGACCAGACTAAAATATTTTCATGTTCAATTACTAGTTTAATTATTGTTATGCTAATTTCTGCGCGTTTCAAGAGGCGGCATAATTGATAATTCAACCCAGTTTTATTTACAGCTAGCTATGCTATGAATCTCTCCAGAATTCAGATTTCTCGACCCACTTGCTCTATCATAGATATACAAGAATACAAGATACTTATTTTTTTTTATTTTTTTGAAGATATCATGTACGAGCCGGACTTGATGGCTAGCCCGGACCACATGCATCACGCTTCTGTGCATTAGCTTAGGACATTTACAGCAGATTATTCATCCTGCCCTAAATCATTAATGGGCCCATAATACTTTTTACCCCAGTCTTATTTAAAAGACAACATCACTTAGAGCCTCTCCAGTGGGCGGATGTCCCATTAGGACATCCACTAGGACTTCCCAAAAACACCTCCTGCCACGTCACTAGGACTTCCCAAAAACACCTCCTGCCACGTCACTAGGACTTCCCATCCCACTGCCACGTCACTAGGACATCCCCTTCACAATCCGCCCTTCCCATAGCCCTTCCCACTATGACTTCCCGCAATAAAAAAAAATCACAAATTCACAAATAAAGCAATTTACGTTTACAGAAATAAAATTTCAACACGAATACGAACGGGAAAAATTAACAACTTCATTTAAAAAAAACATACATGATTTGAAAAAAAATTACATAGTAATAAAACAAAAAAAGTTTTACTAACATCAACATCAACCCTTCCGCGTCCAAACCTCTTCGATAATATCGTTCTGAAGTCGAACATGGGCAGCTGTTTGCCGCATGTCGGCAAATGCACGCATCCGCTCGACCTCTCCATGAGGTACCCCATATTCACATTCGCGGTGGCCACGCCGTGACTTGGACCTGCACCCGTATCATCTTCATTGGTCCACTGAGTCAGTTCCGCAGCTTCATTTTCGACAATCATGTTGTGCATTATGATACATGCGTACATGACATCGCCGATGTTGGGAATATACCACTGCCGTGCAGGACCCTTGACTACCGCCCATCGACTCTGGAGCACACCAAATGCCCGCTCCACATCCTTGCGCGCTGCTTCCTGACGGCTCGTAAAGTATGACTTCTTTTATCCGAGCGGATGCTTGATTGTCTTCACAAAGACGGGCCAGTTTGGGTATATCCCATCCGCCAAATAGTATCCCATATTGTGCTGGTTGCCGTTGGCGACGAAACTGATGGCGGGACCAACGCCATTGCACTGAGCATTGAACAGGGGCGACGACTGGAGAACGTTGATGTCGTTGTTCGACCCGGCGACTCCAAAATAAGCATGCCATATCCACAGCCAGTAGTCAGCTACAACTTCAAGGATCATCGTGGGATGTTTGGCTTTGAAGCAAGTAGTGTACATCCCCTTCCAGGCGGAGGGGCAGTTCTTCCACTCCCAATGCATACAATCTATGCTGCCCAACATCCCAGGGAACCCGTGCACCGACCCATGCATATCTATCAGACTCTGGCAGTCTTCGGGACTCGGACTCCGAAGATACCGCTCACCGAATATCGCTCTCACGCCCGTGCAAAAATTCTGCAGACACTCGACGGCTGTCGACTCGCCAATGTGGAGGTACTCGTCGAACATGTCGGCCGCGCCTCCGTACGCAAGTTGTCTGATTGCGACAGTGCACTTCTGCAAGGGCGTGAGTCCGGGTTTGCCAGCTGCATCCTCCCTGATCCTAAAATACATGTATCTTCTCTCTAAAGCACCCACGATGTGCAGAAACAGCGGACGATGCATCCTAAAGCGTCGCCGGAATAAGGCTTCCCCAAAACGCGGTTGCGGAGCGAAGTAGTCTGCATACAACCGAATATGTGCAGCAATGTGGTCATGGGGTACTGTAGTTCGACGATGGATCGGTCGAGGTACCGCAGCCTGCTGCCGCCGCTGCGCCCTCTGCTGTAGCAGCCTATCTATCGCACCTTCCACAGCGACCTCCAATTCATTCTCGCTATCACTGTCACTAGACATTCTAGATATACTTGAAATTAGAGATGTAGAGAGAGAAACCTGTTAACACAAGTGGTGCGAATGAAATAAAATTCAACGAGCCGTATATATAGAGTTTAAAAAAATTTAAAAATCGGACGTCCGACCCGGACGTCCGACCTACGCCACAATGGCGGACGTCCGCCCGCCCGTCGCGCCGACGTCCGAGGACACCCGACGTCCTCACGGGACGTCCGTATCCGACCTCCCCTGCCATAATGGCGGACGTCCCGGTCGCCCGTCGCGCACGTCCGACCGGACGTCCGCCATTGGAGATGCTCTTAGAGCATCTCCAATAGCAATAGCCCAGCCATAGCCTAATCACAAACTCCTCCTGCCACATTATTAGGACAAGCAACTGGACAAGCAATAGCCCAGCCATAATAAACAATATTATAAAAATAACAATCACACAAAATACGGAATTCAACTTACGATACAGATACAAGAAAATGCAATAATTTCATTTAAATTAAAAAAAAGGTACATTAGAAAAATTACAAAATTACAAAAAAAAAACTAACGCCGTGCAGTCCTCCGCGCCCACAACTCTTCAATTAAATAAAAAAAATATTTCGCTCGCCGATCTGGGACCTGCAATGGCGGCCAGGAGATCGGCGAGCGCATCGCCGAGCGCTCGGGAATCGGCGTGCGCTCGCCGTTTTTCTCGCCGATTTGGCGCTCGCCGGCTGTAATGGTTCGACGAGCGGACCGGCGAGCGCCAAGAATCGGCTAGCCGGTGCGCTCGCCGTTATTGGAGATGCTCTTAAAAATATGTGAATTCTCAATTCTCCTCCGACAAGATGAATAATAAATAGCGAGTACATATTTATGCTCATGGAAAAATGGATAAATTTGCTTTTCGTGTGTGGAAAAGCTATTTCAGCTCATTATATTTTTATACTCTCTTGATACTAAAATAAAAAATAGACTAATTTTATTATTTTGGGAGTAAAGGCCAAAATTGGTCCTGAACATATAGCCATTTTACGATTTTGGTCCTAAACATTATCTTTTGGATTTTTTGTCCTGCACATATGGACATTTGATCATTTTGGTCCTGCACATATGGAAATTTGATCATTTTGGTCCTCCGTCAACATTTTCGTTAAAAACTAACGGTCAACATTATCTTTTGGATTTTTGGTCCTGCACATATGGATATTTGATCATTTTGGTCCTGCACATATGGAATTTTGATCATTTTGGTCCTCCGTCAACATTTTCGTTAAAAACTAACGGTCAACGGCCGATTTTTGACTAAAACAATGGGTTGGGTCGGGTCGTGTTTGGGTCGGGTTTGGGTTACACGTTAAGAAAAAAAATAATTATTTTTTATTAATTAAAAAATTATAAAACTTTAATTTTTAGTTATTTTTGTTGATTAAAAATATTATAACGACTAAAACATGATGTTATTATACGATTTAAACATGATATTACACGATAAAATAAAAAATTACCAAATTAAAATAATCATTTTTTAATCAAAACAATAAAATTAAAGTATACTAATATTAAATCTATATAATAAAATTAAATAATTAAAAAATTATTTTTAATAAAATCTAAGCATAATATTTTCTTCAAATTCATGAAAAAATCAATTAAAAAATACTATACTTTAATTTTATTAATTAAAAAATATTAATTAATTTTTTAAGAATATTATGCTTAGATTTTAACGAAAATATTATGCTTAGATTTTAAGAAAATATTTTTTTTTTCTTAACGTGTAACCCAAACCCGACCCAAACACGACCCGACCCAACCCATTGTTTTAGTCAAAAATCGGCCGTTGACCGTTAGTTTTTAACGAAAATATTGACGGAGGACCAAAATGATCAAAATTCCATATGTGCAGGACCAAAATGATCAAATGTCCATATGTGCAGGACCAAAAAATCCAAAAGATAATGTTGACCGTTAGTTTTTAACGGAAATATTGACGGAGGACCAAAATGATCAAATGTCCATATGTGCAGGACCAAAAAATCCAAAAGATAATGTTTAGGACCAAAATCGTAAAATGGCTATATGTTCAGGACCAATTTTGGCCTTTACTCTTATTTTGGGCTATTTCACAAAATTATACGAAATTTAAATAGGAATTTTAACTAATTACACACCACAAATGATGTACTCCATAATCCACTAACACTACTTTCACTATTTTTTTCGTCTCTTTCTTACTTTACCAATTGCATATTAAAACCTCTGTCATTTACAAGTTTATCTATTTTTTGGGATAGAGGGAGTATTATACATTTGCATCCAAATACTCCATCTGTCCATCGTTCAGAGAGTCCTATTCTGTTATTTTCGTTCATCCCTATTAAGAATCTTATTTTATTTTTACTATAAATGCCTACATTCAACATAATTTAATTATAAAATTAATACATCATATTTTATGAAATTATTTAATTTTTTACATTTATTAAAATATGTGTGGAAATCAAATAGGAGTCTTATTAAGGACGTAGGGAGTAGTAATCTACCGTCTGAAAAACTTCCAAGAGGAGCCCCAGAGGAAAGAAATATTGGCAGAAACTTAGTATCTCTAAATACTGGTGCAGAGTGAGCTGTGCAACCAAGGGACAGCAATGCTTGCAACAACTCAAAAAATCTAGTCCTTCAAATATCATATTCGAAGCACCGCGTGAAGCTCGACATGATGAGGAATACTGGGTGGGTATCACATTTCACTTGCCTTGTATTTTTTGACAGTAAAGTGAGTATGCAATAGGAAGAGTATCACAAAACATCTCAAATAAGAAATATAGAATGGAATTGATGGCGAATGTGTGATTTGCATTCTTCTATTTTCTTGGTTAGATGGCCACTTGGTTGAGAGCAAGGACCCAATGGGATGGCCAAGAAAATGAACGGTATGGAATTCAAGATATATCCATCCCTCCTTTACTTTTCTTTTTTAATAAATATTAAAGCCTTTCTCCAACTTGAAACTTTAATTATTGTTGGCATTGTGCATCAGAGATTAATTCAGCAATTCTTTATATAAAAAGTTATACTAGTACAATAATTTTTTATTTACCTCCCTAGTAATCAAACTCTCAATTTATTACTCCTAAAAAATAAATAAACTTGTAAATGGTACGGATTTCAATATGCAATTGGTAAAATAAAAAGAAAGATGTGAAAAAATAAGAGAGAAACATGGAAAAGATAGTGGAAGTAGCGTTAGTTGATTATGAGATCCACATTCTAATGGTATAAATTGTAAATAAAATGATCGTAGGATTAATATGTTATTAAAAAGTTTTCATATTTAGATTTTCTATAGTTTTAGGGGACAACCTAATATGCTAAACTAGTTTATTTTTGAAGTATTAGAAAGAAATATCTTACCTATTGATTATATACCAAAATTTAAAATTGGTCCTCTATATGGTATAGCTTTTAATCCTATATTTAACCGTTCCGTCAAAAAATTGACGGGTCAACAACATTTTTACACTTAAAAAGTAAATAATTGGTGGTTGCTCATCTTATAATATCAGATATGCCGAGAGTAACAAAAGAAAGTTCGTCCAACAGGTAGAACACTACTGACTGCAAATAATCACTTCCTCATACTCTGATATGCATACAAATCCTCCGTTTTATCCAGGAATTCAATGCAATGACAAGGAGATACAATGCAAATCTGGGGAAAAAGTGCCTATGTATTATTGTAATGGTACAATAGTTAATGTCCAACACTTATTCTTGAATATATATTAACAATATACTAGGCTGATGTTGATCTCCAAAATCAGGTGAAGAATGAAAATGAAGAGGTGAAACCTAGCATATCAAAAAGTGTAGCTGGAACCTTGGACTTGAGCATTCAACATTTGTCTCATGGAGAAACCTTTCCAGGGGTACAAACTAGTTTGCCATTTTAACTCGGGTGTTTGGTACAGATGATAGATAAGATAAAACATGATAAGAGCACACGTTTTAGGTCAATAATTCCAAGATAGAGGACTTATCTACCATAGCAAACGTTAATTTTTTCTTATGCTTGTGATCAAACGATTGATTTAATTTAGGAATGGTTGAAGCATCCTCTTCTCTGCCTATTGGATACAAAGCCCTCGATCCGCTATGGCTATATTGCAAATTTATGCATTGCTAAATATGCACGCCGGCAGGGTGTTGCCAGGAACATCATAGATTATGCCATTTCCGTTGCCAAGTCCAATGGTATTGACATCAAATAAGCGACATACTGTATGTTTTTAGGTGAACGGATGGAATACTAAATACTTTTTTCCGCATAGCTGCAGAAAAAGTTTTCGTTCATGTCCACCGCCACAATAAACCTGCTCGAAACTTGTATAAGAAGATCGGCTTTCGGGTAAAATATTTGTAATTATCTATGTTACTTACAACTATGTATTTCATTAAACCTAGCCTCAAAAAGTGCACATAACATAAAATGTATTTGTTGTATTGATTGTGATGAAGTTTATTGCAGGTTGTTGATGCAGCAAGTACTCAACTCTCCGCGGAACAAATATTCTTGTTATGCCTTGAACTTTCAAGCTCTGATGTTTCAGATGGACGATGATGAATTAGAGTATTCGAAAAATCTATTTATTCTTTTAACTATAACAAACCAAATACTCATATGAATTTTCGAATACTTGTTCGATTATTTTTATTACTAGCTGCACTTATACATATGTTTTACCATAAACAAGTACTCCATAAATACACAAGAATTACTATTTCTAACAATGATTACTATTCTAAGATGTATATAGGAAATTATTCCGTCTCAACATAGATAATTTAATACTAATTAAGTGAACTTCCGTCCCATAATTTTGTAAGTTTCGAAATTTTGATTTTTTATCTATAATTAACGAATGAATGAATAAATTATCAGTTTTCTCATGTTTCTAAACATAATCTGATCAAGCAAACAACAAATAAAATCGCATAGTACTAATTCAATTCCAGACATGATTTTGCTAATAAATAACAATATAAAATCCAATATTACTTTTACTCAAATAGTTCTGAAACACCAGAAGTGAAAGTTTCAATGGTATCATCAGACATGCACAAACCGAATCGGACCGCCGGTTCATGAACCGAAACCGGAACCGGCACCGGCGGTTCCAGCGGGCCGGTTCAGGTTCGGGAATATCGTGAACTGTAACCGGCGGTTCGCCGGTTCCAACGGTGGGATTCTGGCTAGGTGTGCAGAAAAACCGGCGGTTTCTGACGAAAATTGCCGGTTTCTGAAGTAAACCGCCGGTTTCAGACGGTTCAGGTGCTTTTTCAGGTGGCAGTGTATAGGCCTGAAAACAGGTCAGAAACTGCCGGTTTCCGTCAGAAACCGTGGACTGAACCGCCGGTTCAGGCGGTAAACATGCCAAATTTGAAATTTGAAATTTTTTTTATTTCTTTCAATTTTACTCCTATAAATACCCTACTCCCCCATCATTTTTACTCACCCCATTCTTGTGTTAACAATGATTTCCTTCTCTCAATCTCAATTTCTCTATTCTCTCCTCATTCTCTCTAATTGCTCAAATTGTTTACTAGCTACTACTTGCTACTATATTTGTTGTTGTATTCGTAATTTACCATTTATTCAATACTCCATATTCCATACTACTTTCATTTTGCACTATGTCTTCTTCTCGTGGTGGACCGAGACGTGGTGATCGGGGCAAAGGAGTTGCCCAAGATCAAAGTAGTCGTCCCTCAAAATCAAGGCGACCTAGCCGTCGAGAAGTTATGGAAGAGGTTTCCCGAGTGACGGCTGAACGCATGCAGTAAGTTGTAAAAAATAAAATTATTTTTACAATTCATAATTTCATAAGATTGAGTTTTTAAATTTTTTTTGTGTTCCTAATTAAACTTCAACTTATATAGTATTTATAGAAAGAAGAAGATCATAGGACCGCCATGCTACTCACTGAAATGCATCAAGGTGGGGGCGGGGGCGGTGGTTCCCAACAAGATGACGAGTACGACGTGTCTATATCGTCGGACTCGGACAACAATGATGATAGATCTCATTCTCGTATTCCGTCTAGCACTGGCGGAAATGAGGACATGCCCCCTCCCCCTCCACCCACTAACACTACAAAGCTTTGAAATCTGATATTTTTGTTAAACACTACAAGAAGGTCCCGGTGGTGATTTCAAGTCCTCATGATCCGTACTCTCAAGAAGATATATCGGCGTTTCATGCATATTGTAACTATTGTGATAAAGTCTACAAATTTGCGAGTGGTAGGAGATATGGCACCCTCCGTCGTCATTTGGTGACAAAGCATCCGATAGAATGTGGCACTACCTCTACCCAAACCCAACTAAACTTCCAACCCGGTGGCTCAGGTTCGTCAGGTACGTCTATTTTTAAATATGATCAAAATTTTTTTGCTAACGTTATGACTAGATGGGCTGCAATGAAGCATTTTTCTTTTAATGTTTATGATGACAAAAAATTTGAGGTTATTATGCAAAGTGATTTGAACGTAGCTATCAAAAGAGTAGGTCGAATGTCAGTTCAACGATCTACCGTAGACAATGTTTGGAGAAAAAAGTTGAATTATCTCGTTATTTACTAAACTTGGGACACAAAGTGAACATTTGCTTGTTTTAACCGGCATTCATACATGGGCATTACGGTTCACTTTGTGGACAATAGTTGGACTTTGAACAAACGTTTAATTGATTTTAGAGAATTTGAGACACCACACACTACACCCGAAATTGCTTCTTTAATTATTCAAGTTTTGAATGAATTTCAATTATGCAATAAGATATTTTCTGTTGATTTTGATAATGCAACTGCTAACATTGCAAATATTAATGACTTGATTGCGGCTTGTGCTCCGGTTATTGGAGGTAAGTATTTTCATCAAAGATGCATATGTCATATTTTGAATTTATGTGTACAAGATGCGCTTGGATTATGGCAAAAGCATGTTAGTCCTATTAGAACTGCAGTTAGATTAATCCATCAAAAGCCACCTATTGACAAAGCTTGGAAGAAGAATTGCCATCAAAAGAATATAAGATATACGAATTTTACCATGGATGTGTCTCATAGATGGAATTCGACATATGATTGTCTGAATTCTACTTTGACGCATAAAGATTCTTTGTGCGATTTTTTAGAACCTATCCCATTTCTGATTTATATCTTTCGCATAGTTGTTGGGATCATAGCGTGGCTTTATTTAAATTGTTCAAATATTTCAAAAATACAACTGTTGAATTATCGGGTGTTTATTATTGCACTGCTGTTCGTGTTTTAGAGCATTGCATGTATATATCACTTGGTTTTTGTAGCACCCAGGAAAATTGTGACTTTTTATTATTATTTTTATTTGATGGCTTATTTTATTTTAATTAATGTGGATGTTGAATGAGAATTTCTTTTGTGGAAATGTGTCTCTATGTGTTTGAGTTAATTATGTGAAATTAGTTGTTGTGAGTTATGTGAAAGAATATGAATAAATTTCCAATGTGTGAATTAAATTAAATGGGATCATGCATAATTATTCTAGCCATTTTATTGGAATTTTCGGCCCTCCTATTTATTGGAAACAATATTTTCTTTCTTGGATTTAATTAATTGTTTTGGGATATTTATCCAAATTAAATCCAAACCAAATTGTCCCTATGTTATTCTACATGATTTTCGACCCCTTGTCCATCCCTTGAAATTTTTGACTTCTCCTAGTAATTAGGAGAATGAATTATTTTGTGGATTTAATTGGTATCTTGTTTGTCTCATTCCTTGAATTAAAATCCAATTAAATCTTACCATATCGAGCCAAATCTCTCTATATCCTATTTTAATTAGGATTTGACTCTTTCCTTCTTTAAGACCTCGTTATTTTCGCCCATATGCCTTTCAATTACTTGTGGGATTAATTTATTTGTTACCTATTTTGTGGGAGTCTTTTCCTACAAGAAATTACCAAATTTAAATCCTATTCCTATTTAATTTGAGGATTTTAATATATTATCCTTGTTTACATCCCACTATCACACGCCTATTTTATTTAATTGTGGAATTTATTCATTGACCTTTATATTTTATTCTTCCACAATTTTAATTGCCTTATTTAATTGTGAGATTTATCCTAGACTATAAATTAAAAGAACCCTAACCCTAGCCCTCATATTTTTCGCCTCCCTCTCTTCTCTCCTCCCACACGTTTTTTTCCTCTCTTCCTCTCCTTCTCCACCAATCATTCACCAATTCATTGTTCTTGCATCAATGTGGAGTTGCAAATTCAAGATTCATCGAAGAATCGAATCATTCGTCATTCCTACCGATTGTTTTTCAAGAGAAAGGTATACTTTGATTCATCTTTCTCCTTCTTACCATTGAATCCATTTTTCTTGATCCCCTCATGCATATAGTGAGTGTAGAAATTGTAGATCTAAAAATTAATCGGTTGGGAAGGATGTTTGCATGAGAAAGTATGTGTATGTGTGTGTATGTATATGTGTGTGTGAGTTTGTGGGTGATTCATTGGTGAATGCTATGTGTAAATAGGGGAACATGGTTGTGATTTCGTTTTTGAAGCATGAATATGTGTTGAAAGCATGAATATGTATGGACGAATGATAGACAAACCCTAGTTTGTAAATGTTGATCATGAAAACTGTGGTGTTTGAACAGTAGGTTCCGACGAGTGTTTGGCCGAACAAACGATCTTATTTTGGCACGAATTATTAACTGAGTGAAATTTTAAGTATCTTCTGTGTTGTGTCAAAATTTCAGCCTCTTTTGACGAAAGATAAATTTTTAACGAATTGTTCAATTGAACTGCGTAGTCTTGTCAGAATTTGTATTCTCGTCCAGTGAGTTTCGTTTTTATTTTTGATCGACCTAAAGATTTGATTTTGGTGTGGTTTTTTAACTGGATAAACCTTGATGTGTTTACTGTGTGGTGGCCAAATTATAGCTTCAAATGATATCGGATGGATTTTTAATGATTTTTACAAAACGACTGCGCTGTTCTGCCATATTCATGTCTTGGTTGAAATAGTCTTGTTGGCAAGTTTTGAATGAAATACATGATGCATGTGTGAGTAAGAACTTATCCTATGATGTGATTATGCGTTGCACGTTGATGTATGCCAAAGGGTTTGTATCGTTTATGATGGTGAACGTTGGGATGGGCAATATGAGAAAACGATGAAAGGAACGATAGGGCATGCATGAGTAATGTGTTGATAGAAAACTGATTGTGTTGTATTATGTGGTTATGATGTTGATAAGAGTTGTTGTGCGTACGTGGGTACGAAGAGCAAGGATTTCAATAAAGTTGTGAACCTTGTTTGTAAGCAATCGAGGTAGGCTTTCTTTTACTAAACTCTTTTACGTTTCAAAAATATGATTACTGAGTTATAAGGGTGGTTTAAAGTGTTATGTCATGCCATGATTGTTTTGATGTTGAGATTGTTGCCTGATGCCTAGTTCGTTTGAGCTTGCTCCGTTAGGCTATATGGCTGTGATTGTTTTGATGTAGAGATTGTTGCCAGATGCCTAGTTCGTTTGAGCTTGCTCCGTTAGGCTATAGGGCTATGTGTGAAACAAATTCGGGTCTGAGTAGGGCCGCAAAACCTATCAGGCTGTGTACACGGGTGGGATCGGGAGCCGTCCTTGCTAGTCGGCCGGTCTCGTGGGCGAATAGTGTGGCCACACTTTCGTCGCACTATGGTAAGAGGATGTGATTGATTGATTGTAGAGAAAGTGGGGAGATTGTTTTGACTGGCCAGTCTACGAAAATGTTTTGTGATACTCGATGATATTCTTTTCTAAAATGTTAAAACTCGAGTTCACTATGGTATGGATGACATAACTTTTATCAAATATTTTCCCCTTCTTCTTCCCCACTCCTTAGTCCCTTACCTAGTCACGATTTACCCGTCTTTATATCCTTAATAAGGGCGGCCGTGACAGAGTGGTATCAGAGCTTCGTTCTTTCGCTCTGTTCCGAGAGTCTTCTTTCAGATTAAGTCTAGATTAGTACCCCTAGACTAAAAGTGTCACGAAGGCTCAACATCCAAAGCATCACGCTCAACCGAAAAATGAGGTATGTTTTAAGTTGTTGAAAGGATATGAAATCGATGATGAGATGATAAGAATGTATTTGCAATAGTATGCTTGTGTATGAAAATTATGTGTGAATATGATAATGTGATGATATTATTATGTTGAAACATGAGCATGAATTACATGATGTCATAAGTATGTGTTATGTGTGAAAGTACTATGACATAAGCATGCGAACATATGAAGCCATATGGGAGTTAGAAGATAGGATGAAAGAAAAGTGCCCCGAGTTGTTTTTGTGAGACGACCAAATTTCGGGACGAAATTTCTGTTAAGAGGGGAAGGATATAGCACCCCGGAAAATTGTATATTTTTTTATTATTTTTATTTGATGGCTTATTTTATTTTAATTAATGTGGATGTTGAATGAGAATTTCTTTTGTGGAAATTGAGTCTCTATGTGTTTGAGTTAATTATGTGAAATTAGTTGTTGTGAGTTATGTGAAAGAATGTGATTAAATCTCCAATGTGTGAATTAAATTAAATGGGATCATGCATAATTATTCTAGCCATTTTATTGGAATTTTTGGCCCTCCTATTTACTGGAAACAATATTTTCTTTCTTGAATTTAATTAATTGTTTTGGGATATTTGATAAGGCTAATTTCATGCATAGGTTATAGGGTAAAATTCTTGTATTTGCGGGGTCTAACATATGTTTTAAGCCAGGTATGTAGAAGATTTTCGCCAGACCCATGAAAAGAAAAGGACATTTGCATGGTCCGAGGAAACTGGCGAATAAGTGAGCGATTTGAAGAAAAGTTACAAGACGGAGGAAATCAAGGAGCTGAAGGGTAGAATGGAGATTTCTACGAAGGCTTCTAGAAGATTATGTCCGCACCTATATAAAGAAGAAAACATGCAATCAGAGGGGACCTTCTCGGTGGAGGCCTTATGACCAGATTGTAGCTCTAGCTCACTCACTTCTACATACTTTAGGGTTTCATCGGGAAATTGTGGGGTATTCTCGGGTTTATTTTGGTAGTTAGCAGTTGGGTAACACCGTCCTTACAGAGGACGAAGAAATAATTTAATCGCTTTCGTTTTACTTTACAGTCGTGAATTTCACCGAGCTTCGTCGTTCGAAGCTCGGCCCTGTTTGCTGTTGCATTTCCGTTGTTTATGAAATTTCTATTTTCGTATTTGAGTTGATGATTAATTTCGATCATGGATGCCATTTATTTTGAGTTTGATGATGCTGCGGAATTGGATGTTTGATTTTTGTGTTGATCGGAGCAGATCGTTCGAATCAGAAGTTATGGAGTTGATTTTGTTTGTTGTTGGGTTCGGAATGCTTGGATCCGGAGTGGATTAAGCATCCGGCGGTTGGATCTGAAACAGGGTGATCGGAGTTGATGCCTAGCTTTCGTGTTTTCGTTTCATTCCGACTAGTTTATGTAGATCTATTTTATTTCCGGCTAGTCGCAAGTTTCCGATGTCCGAATTTTTACATTCTATTTGAATCTGGGTTCGTGATCTGTTTTCTTCATGTTCGTGTTTAATTCAGCTGATGAGGTGCATTTTGCTGTTAGTTAAAACTTTAGTTAGTTAGTTGCAATTTTTTCTTCTGTACTTTTTATTTCTGGAATTTGGTCCCCACTGTTACTCTTTTTCTGTTTGGTTATATCAGGAAGTTGTTTGCTCAGTCTAGGAAGTTAGTTGGTTATTTTGATGTTCGTTGCCAGCGTGATGTTTACAGTTCCTAGGTCTAGTGTTTGATTTTGGGCCTAGGTCTAATAGTAGTTAACCTCAACCCAATTTGCGTGGCAGCAGCTGCTTTCTAAACCAAAGTCTTTAGGTGCTTTCTTACGTGTCCATCTTCGTGGGATCGACCCATGCTTCTCTATACTAGTCTATAGTATAACGGGTTGAGGGATCTTTGAAACACGAGCTTTGTGTGTCCAACGACTGAGTCTTCTATATTCCCTTGAGTTCCTAGACCTAGTGACCTAGTGGATTCATTGGAGTTAGTAGCTCGACCTAGAACATTAGAACGCACACCGCACATACATCGCGCGATGGGAGTTTCAAGTGGCGCCGTTGCTGGGGATGGATGGCGTAATTTGTGATTGTGTTTAGAGATTTTGGCGTATATAGTTTTGATTTTTCTTTTTCCTTTATTTGCAGTTTATGAGTAGAGGCTCACGGTTTGGACACTGGGGTGACTTATCTGAGTGGATGAACGATCAGTTTATTTGGCAAGTCAAGGACACAACATCTACAGTTACCACCAGATCGGGATTATCTACGGGAGATCCATTTTTGTTTGGTTCAGAAAGCGACGAAAGTTGGAGTTCGTCAGGAAGGGAGGATCCTAAATCGTCTTCAGAAACAAATACAGAGGAAAAAGAAATCGGAGACATGGCACACGTAGTCGATCCAGATCCGGAGATTGGTTCGCTCACTGCCCATCTAGATGGTGAGCCAGCCCAAGCTATAGTGATGAATCCGTGCCAGAGAGCCATTGAGATCAAGACGAACGTGATCAGCATCCTACCAACATTCTCTGGGCGTAGGAATGAGTGCCCGTATGAGTTCTTAAATGAATTCAGCAAATTGTGTAGCATTCAGACGAGTCCAAATGATGCAACGGAGGAGGATTATCGCCTGCGCGTGATTCCTTTTGCCTTGAAGGGGGAAGCCAACACGTGGTTATTAAGGTTACCCCCAGATTCTATCCGTACATGGAGGGACTTTAAATTGGAGTTCCTGGATTACTTTTTCCTCTCCAACAAGACAAATGCTCTGAAGAAGGAGATTGTGGAGTGCAAGCAGGACTACGACGAGTCGTTGAGCCAATATTGGTCACGATTCAAGGGGTTGCTGGATGCCTGCCCGAATCACAGAATGATCGAGACAGAGATTTATTATTTGTTCTATGAAGGAGCAAACCCCGAGTCGAAGGATTTGATGAACTCCTCGAGCGGGGGAAATTTTACGAAGAAGAGGGGTAGCGAGGCAAGAGAGATTCTGGGAAAGTTGATAGAAGCTAAAAAGACATATGACAGCCCGATGAATGTTATGAGGAGAGGATCAGTAAATGCGCTGAGAGAGCAAGAAGACGAAAGAGTCGAGGCAAGAATAGATAGGCTTGAGAAAGCACTGTTGAATGCAATCGAGAAAACTAACTCACCAGCCTCACAAGAAAAAGAAAAGTCTCCAGGTCCAGGAGAAATTTCACCTCAACAATATTACGGTCCTCACGAAGGAGATTACCAGGCCCAGGTAAATGCGATGGGTAGTTGGAATCCCAATGGGAGTTGGAACCCAGGAAGACAGAGAGACGCACCCTGGAGGAACAATCCCAATTTTAGATGGTCTGACAACGAACAGAGCCAGCCAGTACCACAACAGAATATCCAGTTTGCACCTCAGTCCGAGAGGCAGGGTAACTGGTCTGGAAGGAATCAAGAAGGGCAGGGCAACTGGAACAATCGGAACCAGGGAGATCATTCGAATTGGGGGAACAGGAACCAAAACCATCAAGGGAACTCCTATGTACCACCGCACCAAAGGAATTTCCAAACCACATACCAAGGGCAGGGAAATCAGTACAACAATAATTCAGGAGGTCAAGGAAACATTCGCCAGAGTCAAGGAAGTGGTCCACATCTGGGTCCAGGACCAAGTTCTGGCCAGCCTAATTCAAAGACACCGAGGAATCTGGATGAAATGGTGCATGACCTCGTCAGTTCTCAGCAGCATATGCAGAACAATTTGCAATCGAACAATGTCGTAGTACATAAGCTCCAGGATGCTCAATTGGAACAGAAGGCAGCAATGGATATGTTGGCAAAACAAATGTCCCAGATCGCAACCTCCTTGAGCGAGATGTGAGGAAACGAGGGGAAGATTCCTGCCTCAGTAAGGCCGCCAGACAGAGCTAACATAAGTCAAATCACTTTACGATCTGGGTGAGGTTATGAAGGTCCAGTGATAAGGAAGGAGGAAGAAACACCTTCCGTGAAGGGCAATGAGAGTAAGGATCTGATTCCTGAGTCCGAGAATTTGGAAGCAGGGGGTTCTAGGAATAGAGATGACCTTCAGGAAGGTGATTTGGGGAGACCTTTACCAAGTGTGGCTGAACCATTTTTCCTAGACCCAGAGCCGGAAGTAGAAAATAAAGTAATAAGGAGGGATCTGGGCAAATTTTCAGCTGAAGATTCTACAGGTGCAACGAAACAAGTGAAATCGTTCCCACACCGAGGAGAAGCTACTAAGAAGAAGGATGAACCGGTGGATTTTATGGATATCTTTGGAGATCAACTTACCATTCTTGCAGGCTCTGAAGTTGTCGGTATTCAGTAAGTTCATTAAGGAGTTCATAGCTGGGAAGACCAGACCCAGTGGGAAGATTCTGATTAGAGAAAATGTATCAGCAGTAATTCAGAAGCGAAGGATGCCCTCGAAATGCACTGATCCAAGTTTGTTCACCTTACCTATTTCCATCGGTGATGTAAACATTGAGCATGCCATGTGTGATCTAGGGGCATCGATAAATGTTTTACCGCTTTCCATTTACAAGAAGCTGGTAGGAGTAGGGATGGTAGATACAAAGGTGGTAATCCAATTGGCGGATAGGTCGTGCATTTGTCCAGAAGGAGTTTTAGAAAATGTTATTGTCAAAGTGCATGATTTTCTGTATCCGGCCGACTTCCATGTTATCCAAATGAGTGATAATGAATTTGCTGAGTCTAGCGGTGTTCTCCTAGGAAGACCTTTTCTCCGTACCGCTAAGACCATAATTGATATTTTTGATGGGACCATATGCCAGGATTATAATGGGGAGAAATATACATTTAGCATCGATGAAGCAATGAAGAAACCATTAGATGTTGAAAATTTGCATGCTACCGATGTTATTAACCCCCTGGTCCAGGAATATCTTGAGACTGAGTTGATGCAAGAGCAGGTGGTTAATTCAGAATTAAGTCAATCTATTGACAGAGAGGTAGCTGGATGGTGCGAGGCAATGAACACCAGGGATTTGTCAGATGAAGAGCTGGCCGAAGCTATTTCAGAGTTCTGCATAAATCCGGAGTCAGCTAGGTCAAGAGGATCAGCTCATGTGGCTAGTATGGAGAATTCTTCCAGGTCTGGGAAGGGAATAAAAACTGATGAAGAAAATGATTTCTTGCCCCAGGAAACAAGCACTCCCAAGAAGGAATTGAAAACGCTTCCGCCGGAACTCAAGTATGCTTATCTAGAAGCAAATGAGACATTTCCAGTAATCATCAACAGCAGCTTGACCAAGGAACGGGAAAAGGAGTTACTGGAGGTAATCAGAAGGAACAAGAAAGCGATAGGATGGACTCTCTCAGACCTAGTTGGAATCTGTCCTGATCTTTGTATGCACCACATTAGGCTGGAGGAAGGTGCAAAGGCATGTAGAGATCCCCAACGCAAGCTAAATCCGAACATGAGAGAGGAAGTTTTGAAGAAAGTTTTAAAGCTGCTTTCACTGGGTATCATTTACTCTATCCCAGATAGTGAATGGATTAGTCCGGTCCATATGGTACCTAAAAAGTCAGGGATACAGGTAGTTAAGAATGACAAGAACGAATTGGTGCCCACTAGTTACTGGGTGGAGGATGTGCATCGATTATAAGAAGTTGAATGAAGCGACCAGGAAGGACCATTTTCCCCTATCTTTCATTGATCAGACACTAGAAAGATTGGCAGGTAAGCAATATTTCTGTTTCCTTGACTGGTACAGTGGATACTTCCAGATCTATGTAGATCCCGAAGATCAAGAGAAGACTACATTTACTTGCCCTTTTGGCATGTATGCTTATAGAAGGATGTCGTTTGGGCTGTGCAATGCGCCAGACACTTTTCAATGCTGCATGATGAGCATCTTCTTGGATCTGCTGGAGGATTGTATCGAGATTTTCATGGATGATTTCACCGTATATGGGAACTCTTTCGTTTCCTGTCTAGCAAGTTTGGACGTAGTATTGAGGAGATGTCGGGAAAAGAATTTAGTCCTCAATTTTAAAAAATGTCACTTCATGGTACCCAAGGGAATCGTCCTGGGGCACGTAGTCTCAGAGAAGGGCATACAGGTGGACCCAACAAAGGTCGATGTGATTTCGAAGTTGCCTTACCCAACGAACCAGAAATAGGTTAGAGGTTTCCTAGGGCATGCAGGTTTCTATAGAAGATTTATTAAGGATTTCGCGAAGATTGCTCAGCCGCTCACCCATCTGTTGCATAATGATGTTGATTTCGTCTTCAATGAGGAGTGCAAGGAAGTTTTTTAGCTATTGAAGGATAAACTAGTCTCCGCTCCTATCATTAGAGCGCCCGACTGGAGTCTACCGTTTGAAATAATGTGTGACGGAAGTGATTACGCAGCAGGGGCAGTGCTAGGTCAAAAAATTGATGGGAAAAGCTATGTGATTTTTTATGCATCGAAAACACTCAATCAAGCTCAGAAAAACTATGACACCACGGAGAAAGAAATGCTGGCAGTCGTATACTCATTTGAGAAATTCCGCCCATACTTGCTGGGGTCGAGGGTGATAGTTTTCACTGATCACGCAGCTATTAAGTACTTGCTGGCGAAGAAAGAGCCCAAGCCGAGGTTAATCCGTTGGGTATTACTTTTGCAGGAATTTGATTGGGAAGTCAGAGACAAGAAGTGGACAGAAAATAAAGTGGCAGACACTTGAGTAGAATTTTCCAGGGGGAAACAGACGAAGCTATACCTGATGCATTCCCGGAGGAGCATCTGTATTACATGGAAAATTTTGCTAGACCCATCAGATGGGAAGAGATAATGGCAGTAACAGGTCCAGGGGATTCTGAAAAAGGGAAGTGTCAACTGAACGCCGAACCTTGGTTCGTAGACCTAGCAAACTATGTGGTCACTGGAGAAGTACCCAGTTCTCAAGAAATCACCTTGGCCCAGAAGATGAAATTGAAAAGCGAAGCCAAGTACTATTTCTGGGATGACCCGTATTTATGGAGAATGGGAGTCGACCAAGTAATAAGGAGGTGTATTCCAGATTGGGAACAAAGGGATGTGCTGAATCATTGCCATGCCCTAGCTTGTGGAGGTCACTTTGGACCAAAGAAAACTGCGAGGAAGGTGTTAGATAGTGGCTTCTATTGGCCTACGTTACACAAGGATGCCTTCGAATTCTGCCAAAACTGTGAAAGATGCCAGCAGACAGGAGGAATTTCGAAGAGAGATGAAATGCCGCAATTCCCAGTGATTGTCTCCGAGATTTTCGACGTTTGGGGAATGGATTTCATGGGACCATTTCCATCTTCATATGGGAACACTTATATTCTTGTGGCTGTAGATTACGTTTCAAAATGGATAGAAGCAAAGGCTACCACTTCATGTGAAGCCAATGAAGTGGCCAAGTTCCTTCGAACCAACATCTTCAATAGATACGGAGTGCCGCGTGCAATCATTTCTGACCAAGGGACGCACTTCCGTAACAGAACAATAGAAGCTCTGATAAGGAAATACGGGGTCCACCACAGGCTTACTACCCCGTATCATCCTCAGTCTAATGGACAGGCCGAGATTTCCAATAGGGAGATAAAGGCGATATTGGAGAAGACGGTGAATCCGTCAAGGAATGACTGGAGTAAGAGACTTGAAGATGCATTGTTGGCATACCGGACATCATACAAAATGCCTATGGGAATGTCACCCTACAGGTTGGTTTTTGGCAAGATGTGTCATCTGCTCGTAGGAGTAGAGCACAGAGCATACTGGGCGGTCAAGGAAATTAATATGCGACCCCAGTCTTGTGAGGAAGAGCAAAAATTGCAACTTCAAGAGTTAGAAGAGTTGAGACTGGAGTCATATGAGTCCGCAATGTGGTACAAAGAGAAGACAAGGCTCTGGCACGACAAAAACCTCCGGGTCAAGGAACTCCAAGTAGGGCAGAGAGTGCTCCTTTTCCAATCCAGGCTCAAGCTGATGCCGGGGAAGCTAAAGTCCAAATGGGTCGGGCCATACACTATTGTTGGCCTTCGAGCAAACGGAGTTGTGGAAATTTAGGGCAGTGCTTCAAACTCTACTCCTTTCCTTGTGAATGGTCATCGGGTAAGAGTTTTTAGGGATAATTCTGAGTTGTGCGTAGTGGAGGAAGTGCCACTACGTGCACTCTCTGTTATTGCCTAATCGGTCTGATGAGTATGCGCTTTCGATGAATTCCTGGGTCAGGTAAATGGAAATGTATTTTCAACCTATAAACTGAACCAGGGGATCTCGAAGAGCACTCGTTTGAATGTGTAAATAGTTTAACTGTTTTCCTAAAAATAAAAAATTACCAAACAAAGAAAAAAATAGAAAAAAAATTCTAATCTTCCAAAAATATTTTCGGAACGCCAGATTTCTTTAGGGAAATTGCTTTGTCACCTTTGAATCCTTGACCTAGGAGTCTGGTGTTTCATTTTTGTTGTTATTGCCTAAGTGTGGTATTGCGAGAAGGGAGCGTTTACATGGGGCAGAGAGTTTTAGTTTGGGAGGGAAGTGGTACAATTCGAATTTCAAAGTCACACTTTATGGGAAGGCGTACGGTTACTGACCTCATGCCTGCAACCGCCTGCAACCGTTCCCATTTCTATCTAATACCTATTTTCCTTCATTATTCTTTATTCCTCAAACCAAACTCTCTCTCACTCAAAAAAATCCCCAAATTTCTCTCTCTCGCAATACCCACATTTCTTTAACCCTAATCGGAATTTCTTCCAAGTTTTTCAGTGATTTTCAGATTCAAGCCATGGAAAACAAATCGAAAGTCGGGAAACCTACCACACGTGCCGATGCCGGTGCGGCAGGGTTTATGTCAGACTTAATGCAGAAGTTCGGCGGTCCTGAAGAGGCGATGAAAGCCTTTGCCATGTTTACAGCAATGATGGGACAAACCAAACCGTCCGCTGTAATAACCGCACCAACAACAGCACCACCACCACCCACTATTCCCGAAGGTTCGGCGACTCGGCACGACATTTTGCAAACAATAACAGAGCCGACCACCAGCGTGACGGACGCGGCGGAAGGTGAAGAAACAGGGGGTGAGGTGGATCTGGCGGCTGGGTTCGAGTGTTTAGCGGTCGGAGACCAAAGGTCAGCGTTTGTGGTTGAGGGGGAAACCCTTGTTGTTTCTGCGGGTTATCTGAGGGGGAAACCCCGTTTAATGTTGTCAGTCTTGGTGAGGGGGAAACCCCTGTTGTTCCTGTTGAAGTTTTGGAGGGGGAAACCCCTGATGTTACTGTTGGTGTGTCTGAGGGGGAAACCCCTGTTGAAAATTTGGAGGGGGGAACCCCTGTTCTTGATAGTAATGCTGCTAAGGGGGAAACCCCGGTGAAGATTGTGGGCGGTGAAGCACAAGAGGAGAAACAATTGGTGGAGGGTGGAAACCCCTATTTACATTGAGGGAGCAACCCCTGAATTGTCTGAGAAGGCGGTGGCCCACGTTGCTGAAGAAACCCCGGAGCCCGTCGATGGGGAGGTGAATCTAGTGGTAGATCTGACAGATGTCCCAGAAGAGACGGTTTCTCCGGTAGACAAACGAGAAATTAGGTGGCAGGCTCGGCGAAGCCTGTTGGATGAGATTGATGATACAGCCCAATCTACTGGAACGGAGAAGGCAGATTCTCCTGGACCTAGGGACGAGGAGGAGCGTCGCCAGGCGGCGGAGAGGAAAAGGAAGGGTAAACATACAACTACTTTCTTGGTCAAGAAGTCGAAGAAGGCCGCTGGGGACAAGTCTGATGAAGCCTCATTTCCTCCACCCGTGAAAGTACCGTACAAGGAAGAACTCTCTAACCTTGCCCGGTCCAGTGAATCTGAAGAAGTCGAAATAAAAGAGCCTGAGGAGGAGTTAAATTTTGAGCCCGCGGAAGTGTGGATCACTAAAGGACTGCTAGACGTAATGAGAAAGTTCGAGGATCCCAAGCGGGCGGCGACTTACAAGGAACGGTGTAGCACGGGTAAGCTTTCAAAGTCTGGAAAACGTTATGATCCTGAGGAGTTGAAGGAGATAGCTTGTGATGAGGAGTTCCGGAAATATATCGAGGCCATCGGGTTCGACTGGCTGCTAAGGCATAGCTCTGCGGAAGTACCAACGGCCCTGGCACGTGAGTTTTTCTCTACCTTCCGACTAAAGCCCACCACAGATTTGGATGCAGATTCGATTACTTTCCGTCTGTTTACTGAAGAACATGAGATGAGTATCCGCGAATGGTCTCTCCAAATGGGATTGTTCACTCGTGCGGAGGATGACGAGGGGATTTGGAACTATCGGATGGTAGGAGCGCCGAAATTCACTCCTGATTTCAAACCACAATCTGCGTGGGAGTTCATCACCCATCCGAAGGTGGGACATTTCAAAACAAGCTACTCGAAAGGGTTTCACATTGGGAATCACGTACTTCGATTTGCTCAGACCTTTATCAGTTACAATCTGATGGGTACTGCCAACTCTGCCTTGACTACGACGGATCTCTACTTCACATGGTGCATGGCCAAAGGAGTCAAAGTGCACCTAGGCTACTGGTTAGCCCAGGCGTATCATCAAATGGCCGCCAATCCTTCCAAACATATGTACACGTGTCACCTCTTAGGGGCTTACTTACAACGCAACACGATAATGAAGATCGCCAAATGTACCCCCGAGGTAGATATGTGTGAGCCCCCGGAGGTTTTTAATGTGGAATAATTTTTCAACAAAGGATTGTTATATATGTCTGGAAAAGATGTGTGCTTTTATGAATTCGGCAGATTGGAGTCCCAGGTCAAGCAGGAGCAAGACGATATTGAGTCAAAAGCCAGTATTGAATTTGAAGAGATGAAAACGGAAGTGAGTGTTATGTGCAATGAAGTGGGTGCAGTTATAAAAGAAGTGGCAAAGATAAGGACAAAGCTAGGCGGAATTAGGGATGAGATGCGGGCCCTCAAGGGGCGCATCACTATCTTGGTGGGAAAGTCATCTACACAGAACGATCGGATGGCGGAAGCCGTCAACCTGATGATGCTGATGACAAAATGGCTGAAGGAGAAATTTCCCGAGCCACAAATGACATTTCCTACTGGACCTAGCAGTGTGCCTAAGCAGCCAGGGCCAGGAAGTTCAACTCCCCAGCATCCCCCACCATCGTCAAAGCCCATGACAGCCCCGTCTGCATCAAAGCCTGTTTCAGTTAAGGTGTTTTTGTGATCGTTTTTATTTCCTTTTCTTCCTTGTGTCGTAGCTTAGAGTCTAGTTTAGGATTAAGTCGGTCAGGGGAGTAACCAAGCTAGAATTCGACTTATTTCTTTTTGTTTGTTCTTCATGCTTGAGGACAAGCATGCGGTAAGTGTAAGCAGTTTGATAAGTCGTATTCTAGGCCTTGGTTACTGGTCAGTATGATGTGCATAATTGAATTATATCTGCAAAACAAATGCTTGAGTGCGCAGGTTGAGTGTTCTAGCCAGTAGGCAAAGCTTCGGATACTTCAGGCGAAAAGGGCGCCAGGAGGGTGCAATACTGACCAGTATGCATGCCAAAAAGGCTCGAGATGGAGAAGAAGGATAGCTGGGAAGATCAGCCGCAAGCAAGGAGGCAAAAGAGTCATTTCATATTTGAAGTCTACCCTAAAAATCAAGGGCAGGCCTCCCTATAAAAGGAAGCCACTTGGAGAGAGAAAAATTATCAATTAGTTAGTTAACTCCTACGCTTAGTTAGCAATCTCTCTTCGGTAGATCACTCCTTCAGCATTATCCTTCGTAATTCTCGTTCCTCGCCACAGCCATGGTCACTTGAAGATCATCAGTTCGCCTGAGTTCCATTCTCTCGTTCCAGTCAGCGTGTCTCGCAGTGTCAACAGTTTCATCACCCGGAGTTGTAAACAATCTTTATTACTTTCTTAGTTAATCGCATTATGTTTTCTTACGATTGGATTTGTTGCACTTTAAATATTTGCTTACTTTGAAGTCTTAGTTGTGATCCAAACGTTTTATTGAATATGAAGTTGTTTTCCAGCATCGGTTCATGTTTGTTTTCCCTTCTTTCTGTCTAGATAGCTTAGATCTAGCTGTTACGGTAATTTCCAGTGTGGAATCGCATGTTTTAACTTCTGTAGTTAATCTCTCTAAGTTTGCAAGTCTAGATAGCTGTTAGATTTTAGATCTGAATTAGTTAAGTGTGAAAACCAAGTTTACGTGATTTCTGTCACCCTGCATGTTGACCAGTAAGCATAATTGCAGTTTCAGTGTTCGATCTTTTGATTTGAAGTTTTAATTGTAGATCTGTGTTCTTGAAGTTGTTAATCTGTGTTTTTATGGTGATGAATCTGGTTTTGCTGATCTGATTTGATTTATGTTGAAGAAGACAACATCTCCATCCAAGTTTGGGACCACTTTTGCTTTTTAACAACTTTTACTTTTGTCCTTACTTTTCAGCTGTTACTTTTCAGATCTGCAGGTCTAGTCACCTAACTACCTATTTTCCTCTGATATTCCGTTTAGCCTTTTATAGTAAACTCGTACCTTCTACATTTATTTCTGAAACATCATGTTCCCCACTCACACGTACACAGCCGTCTGTTTAACATCTCTCCCGCCTCCTAGTCAGTAGAGTACCACCTTAAATTCCAGCCTAGATAAGTCTCAACCCAAAGCGTGGTAGCTAACCAAACCTTTCCAGAATATCACCACAATTCCCAAAACGCATTCATCTATGTGGGATTCGACCCTTACGTCCACTATACTAGCCAGTAGAAGTGGGTTGAGGATTATTGATACCAGGTTCAGGATTAGCAGGGACTTCCATACTGATCAGTAGGATACACCCTTTGCTTGAAACGACACCACCTGCTCTTTCAAATGGCGCCGCTGCAGGGGATGAATGGTGTTATTTATTGTTATTGTGTGTGATGCTTTGGCGTATATATTGTGGATAATTTTTCTCTTTCTGTTTATTTCAGTTTATGAGAAGCAGTTCGGCTCCTGACCAGTGGAGACCGAAGATACTTCAGCGAGGATCTATACTCGTAACCACTCGATCCGGCCTGTCGACGACTTTGTCTGACTTAGGCTCGAGTAGTGACGAGGAGCAATACACCATAGAAGGGTCAATATCAGAAGAGATACCACTGTTGGAAGGCAACCCAAGGGAGATGGCTGCCAACGTAGATGATGATCCAGAGATCGGAATGCTGAACGCGTATACCGAGGGAGAACCACCGCAAGCTATAGTAGTCACCCCGGGGCAGACTGCCTGTGATGTGAAGCCTCATGTTATCGCAATTCTGCCTACGTACTGCGGGAAGAGCTATGAAGGCCCTTACGAGTTCCTTCATGAGTTTTGTAAGATTTGTAGGGCGCAGAGGAGGTCAGCAGGGGCAACCGAGGATGACTAAAGATTGAAGGCTTTGCCGTTCGTTTTGAAAGGGGAGGCAAACACCTGGTTCATGCGACTGCCTCCTAATTCCATCGAGAGTTGGGCCGACTTCAAGTCAGCTTTCCTAGGAGAATTTTTCCCGTCATCAAAGACGAGCGCGCTGAAGAGAGAGATCACTAGTGTGAAGCAAGGGTACGATGAGCCCTTGAGTGATTATTGGGCGAAGTACATGAGCCTCTTGGATGCGTGTCCCAACCATCGCATGGCAGATATAGAGGTACATCATACCTTTTATGAGGGAATGAACAAGGCAACAAAGGACCTAGCAAACTCCTCGTCAGGAGGAAGCTTCACGCAGTTGAGGGTCAGCGAAGCTAGGAGGGTCCTAGGGAAACTTTTGAGTGCGAAGAAGGAGTACGACAATTCAAGAAATGGTTACAGCAGAGAAAGGATTGCCAGCGCCTTGTCTACTGACCAGGAGCAGAAGATAGAGCAGAAGATGGATTTGAAGATGGACGAATTGGAGAAGACACTCCTGAGCACAATCGAGAAGAATGCACCACCGACTTCCCCAGCTGGGAACTACAAGGGTGCAGAACAGGAAAACCAAGGACCGAGCTATGATCAGCCTAATGACTTCGTGAATATGGAGCAAGTCAACACTGCTGGGTATTACAATTCTAGTGGGCATTGGATCCAGGGGAGACAACGGGATGCACCATGGAGGGACCATCCGAACTTTCGATGGGGAGATGGGGGCCAAAATCAAAACCAAGGTCCAAGTCAGAACCAATACCACTCTCACCCGACCCAGAATTTCAACCGGAGCCCAGAAAATCCAAACAACCAGTTCAACTGGTCAGGAAGGAACCAACAATCCCATAGTCAACAACCTCAAAACCAACACCCACAAAACCAGAACCAAAACCCTGTTTATGTACCATCCCAACAGAGAAACTTTCAAAATTACCAGAATCAGCCTAACCAGGGTCCGCAACATCAGCAAAACCAAAACCAGTTCCAAAACCAGAACCAGAACCAGAACCAATATCACCATGACCAGTACAACCCTCCTGGCCAGTATAACCAATACCCACCTAACCAGAACCAACAAAACTTCCAAAATTTCCAGCCCAACCAAAGTTCCCAGTATAACCAGCACCAAGGCCCAAATCAGTCACAATATCCCAACAGGACAAGACGATCCATGGAGGACATGATGGGAGAATTGCTCGCGTCGCAGTAAGGTATCAAGGGCGAGTTGCAATCCCACAACGAAGTAGTGGAGGGGATGCAAAACGCCCAGAAGGAACATAAAGCGAACATGGATATGATGAACAGGCAGTTGGCCTAACTGGCCAGTTCGGTAGGTGATTTGAGAGGAAATTCAGGGAAACTCCCTTCTACAGTCCATATACCCGAAAAAGAGAATGTTAGTAAGGTGACACTGAGGTCCGACACCACCTATGAAGGACCCCAACCGAAAAAAACCAATCGAGAACCGAGTGGGATGAAAAAAATGGGCGATACCATTTCGTTGGAAGAGCTAAAGAAACCCATGCCTCGGATGCAGGATCCATTTTTCTTGGATGAAGAACCGTCGAGGAACAATGAAACCGGAGGCATGTAGCCCAAGGTGGACTCATCTAAGGAGAAGGAACTGACGAAGGAAACTCCAGCCCAGAATGCGCCCGAGAAAGACTCCGGGAAGGCTGTTGAGGGACCGGCGGAAGGAACTAAAGGGGAGAAGCCATTCCCTTTCCGTTTTGTTACCAAGAGAAAGAAAGAAAACCCAGTGGACTACATGTCAATTTTTGGGAAGCTGGATGTCACCATACCATTCCTCCAAGCCGTGAAGCTACCCCCACTTGGGAAATTCATTAAAGAGTTCATAGCCGGGAAGGCCCGGGAGAATGGAAAAATCATGGTGGAAGGGATAGCGTCAGCAATAGTGCAGGAGAAGCTACCGCCCAAGAGGGCCGATCCAGGTATGTTCACTCTACCTATAATTATAGGAGATGTAAAGGTTGAGCATGCAATGTGTGATCTGGGAGCGTCTATAAATGTCATGCCATTGTCAATCTATAACCGGTTGAAAGGAGTGAAGTTGACAAGTACTAGGGTGTTGATCCAACTGGCTGATAGGTCATGCATAAGTCCTGAGGGTGTTTTAGAGAATGTGTTGGTTAGAGTGCATGATTTTACCTATCCCGCTGACTTTTATGTGATCAAAATGAGTGAGTCTGAGGCTAGGGAATCTAGTGGTATCTTGTTGGGGAGACCATTTTTTAGAACAGCCAAAACAATAGTAGACATGGCTGAGGGGACAATTTGCATTGATTTCCATGGGGAGAAATTTACTTTTGATATCAATGAGGCCATGAAGAAACCTATCGACTTTGAAAATTTATGCTATGTTGATGTGATTGACCCCCTAGTCCAAGATTTTCTTGAGACCGAATTATTGCAGGAGAAACTCCAAGCTGTAGATGTGTATGAGCAGGCTGACGTAGAAGCTGCTGCATGGTGTGATCTGATCAGTAGCCAAGGGTTGACTGATGAAGAAATAGAATGAGCGATCAAGGAATTTTGCCAGAAATCGGAGTTTATAGGAACCGCAGGGGCTCAGCTACCGGACAGTATAGAGGAATCCTTAGGGATAGAATTAGAAAAAGAAGGTGAAACTGAAAGAAACCCTCTACCTGAAGACACACTTCCACCCCAAGTTGAGCTGAAGAAACTGCCATCGAATCTGAAGTATGCCTTCCTCGAAAAGGAGAACTCATATCCAGTGATCATCAGCAGCAGCCTTACAAAGGAACAAGAGGTTAGGCTACTGATTGTGTTGAGCAAGAACAACTGAGCAATTGGATGGAGTCTTACAGATTTAGTGGGAATAAGCCCCGACGTCTGCATGCACCACATTAGGCTTGAGGAAGGAGCAAAGGCACACCGAGACGTGCAGAGGAAAGTAAACCCTAACATGCGGGAGGAAATATTGAAGGAAATCCTGAAGTTGTTGTGGCTAGGGATTATCTATTCAGTGCCGGACAGCGAGTGGGTCAGCCCCATTCACATGGTCCCAAAGAAGTCGGGGATCCAAGTCGTTCAAAATGAGAGGAATGAGCTGATACCAACGAGTCTAGTCACGTGTTGGCGAATGTGCATAGACTACCGCAAGTTAAACAACTCAACCAGAAAGGACCATTTCCCTTTGCCTTTCATCGACCAAATGTTGGAGCGACTAGCTGGAAAGAAGTACTTTTGTTTTCTAGATGGGTACAGCGGATATTTCCAAATTTACGTGGATCCTGAGGACCAGGACAAGACCACCTTCACTTGCCCATTTGGAACCTATGCATACAGACGCATTCCTTTCGGCCTATGCAACGCTCCAGGTACGTTTCAACAATGTATGATGAGCATATTCTCCGATTTGATTGAGGACTGTATAGAGATATTCATGGATGATTTCATGGTCTACGGAGACTCTTTCGACTCATGCCTTCATCATTTGGACATAGTTCTAGAGCGGTGTCAAGCAAAAAGTCTGGTTTTGAATTTTGAGATGTGTCATTTTATGGTCACCGAGGGGATTGTTCTAGGACACGTGGTCTCAGAGAGAGGAATCCAGGTGGATCGAGCCAAGGTGGATGTTATATCCAAATTGTCGTTCCCTACTGATCAGAAGGGGATAAGGGGTTTTCTGGGGCACGCCGGATTTTATCGAAGATTTATCAAGGATTTCTCCAAGATCGCCCAACCCCTTACCCGACTTCTTCAGAATGAAGTGGAATTCATTTTTGATGAGCAATGCAAGGCTGCTTTCAACCTTCTCAAGGAAAAGCTGATATCCGCACCTATCATACGGGCTCCTGACTGGGACTATCCTTTCGAAGTAATGTGTGATGCCAGCGACTATGCAGTGGGAGTCGTACTGGGTCAGAAGATCGATGGGAAGAGGTACGTAATTTTTTATGCATCTAAGACTCTGAATCAAGCCCAGCGGAATTACGATACCACTAAAAAGGAGATGCTGGCAGTGGTGTATTCTTTCGAGAAGTTCCGACCATACTTGTTGGGATCCAAGGTCATCGTATATACTAACCATATAGCGATTAAGTATCTGATTGCCAAGAAAGAATCCAAACCCCGTTTGATCTGATAGGTACTCTTGTTACAAGAATTTGATTGGGAGGTGGAAGATAAGAAAAGAGTCGAGAACAAGGTAGTGGACCATTTGAGTAGAATAGTGCAAGATGGAAACAGCGAAGAGGTGCACGACAAGTTTCCAGATGAGCATTTATGTGAGGTAATTTTTGAGATCAGAAAAATTGACTGGGAAGAAGTGATGAAGCTTACTGGCCAGGATGTGACAATGAAAGGAAAGGAAAAAGTAGGGCAGGAGCCATGGTATGCGGACCTAGCCAACTATTTAGTTTCAGGAGAGCTTCCAGAAGTGCCGAACGTCACCAAAGCTCAAAGAATGAAGATCAAGAGTGAGTCGAAATACTACTTTTGGGACGACCCATATCTTTGGAGGGTAGAAGCCGATCAAGTGATAAGAAGATGCGTTCCTGACTGGGAGCAGAGGGACGTATTGACGCATTGCCACTCTTTGGCATGCAGAGGGCATTTCGGTCCCAAGAAGACGGCGAGAAAGATTCTGGATAGCGGATTTTATTGGCCAACCCTGAACAAATATGCCTACTAGTTTTGTAGAAGTTGTGAGCGTTGTCAACTGACCGGTGGAATATTAGCGCGAGATGAAATGCCGCAAGCCCCGATAATTGTCTGTGAGTTATTCGACATATGGGGAATCGACTTCATGGGTCCTTTTCCTTCGTCCTATGGCAATTTATATATCTTAGTTGCAGTTGACTACGTCTCCAAATGGGTAGAGGCCAAGGCCATGAGCACGTGTGAAGCAAGAGAGGTAGTCAAGTTCCTCTAAAGTAACATTTTCAGTCGATTCGGAGTACCAAGGGCCATAATATCCGATCAAGGCACCCACTTCTGTAACCGCACCATCGAAGCCTTGATGAAGAAGTACGGAGTGCATCACAGACTATCAAGCCCCTACCACCCGCAAGCGAACGGGCAAGCAGAGATCTCTAACCGAGAGATAAAGAAGATTCTGGAGAAGACCGTAAATCCTTCGAGAAAGGACTGGAGTGCAAGTTTAGAGGATGCTCTATGGGCCTATCGTACAGCCTACAAGACCCCCATAGGAATGTCCCCATACCGGATTGTTTTCGGAAAGATGTGTCACTTACCCGTTGGGATTGAGCACCGAGCATACTGGGCAGTACAGCAAGTAAATGTGGATGCTACAGCCTGTGAATAGGAAAGGAAGCTGCAGCTGCAGGAGTTGGAGGAATTCAGATTGGAATCGTTCGACTCAGCCATGTGGTACAAGGAGCGAACCAAATTGTGGCACGACAGGAATCTGAGGACCAAGGATCTTCATGTTGGGTAGAAAGTACTACTCTTCCAGTCGAGGTTGAAGCTCATGCCTGGAAAACTCAAGTCAAAATGGACAGGGCCTTATGTCATCACCGCACTCCGTTCTAATGGAACAGTGGAGATTTCAGGGAGTCTTCCTAACTCTGAACCCTTTATTGTGAATGGGCATAGGCTGAAGGTATTTAGGGCCAATAGTGATGTGGCTGTAGTGGATGAGATCCCACTGCAACCACATACTCAGGTTTCATACTGACCGGTAGGATGGGGATTGGAATTCCACTGAGCTAGCTCCTTTTAGCGTAACGTACATATGCTGGCAAAGTAGAATTCCAATTTTCCTAAAGAAGATGTAAATATGGTACATATGTGGTAGTTAATTAATTTGAACCTTTGCATGCTAGTTAGTTTTAAGAAAAACCAAAAATATTTTTCGGACCTCAAATATTAATTGGGAGTACGTACTGACCATCAGAATACCATTTTGGTGAAACTCCTATTTTATTTAAGTGTCCTTTTTACTTTATTGCTAATCTAGGAAGATATAGAGGGAAATCATAAAGGGACGAATTTGAATTTGTGGACTTTTTGCAGCTTTTGCAGGGTGGCAGCAGCTGGAAGGGGCGCGTGAGCAGAGAGAATGGACACGCCGACCAATCAGGAGTCAGTATTCTCAACCGCCTCTCCCTTGAAACGACGCGATTTGGAACCGCCTATAACCGGTCGCAAATCCACAACTGCCCTATTCCAACCCATAACCAGCCGTCTCCCCCATTTTTCACTTCACAATTTCACTCTGCAATTTTTCTCTCTGCAAAATTTCCACCATCACTCCACAAACACCAACCCCCACTTTATACCCAGAATTTCACAGATCTAAGCCATGGGAAAGAAAGCATGGGCAACAAAAATCAAACCCACTTCAACCCGCAGGGAAGAAAAACCAGAATCACCACCGCCGCGGGAAGAACGGCGGTCGAGCCCACAACCGCAACCGCAACCATCGGAGCCGACTCCTCAACCGCCAACAATGATCTCCTTGGAAGCAATGGCGGCATTTCTTTGACAGCAGGACCCTAATAGGGATTGGTCGGCGGCGCTGGCTGGTTTTGGTCAAATCGGGGGACAAGAGAGAATGATCGGAGAAAATCCTTAGGAACCGATTGTGCCCTCTACAGCAACAGTCTCCACCTACATTCACACTTCCTCTGAAATTCCACCAGAAAGAGAAGCTCCATCGACTACCGCACCACCTAAGTCCTCGGAACCCTCAGAAACTCCACAACACAGTGATTCAATGGAGATTGACCCCATTTCTGCTCATTACGATTCTGACTCAGAAGAACGTGAAGCGAGGAAAGGTCAAGAACAGGGGAGCCTACAGGGAGAAGATGAATCAGAGAAAACGCCGACGGCGGAAGTCGCTCCCCAAGAAGTAGCGAGAGAGGACATAGATCTGAATGAGACGGCCAAGAAGCAGGGCCTAATGACCGATGAAGAATTTTAGGCTATCATGGATGATGTCAATAGGATGGAAGATGATACCGCCGCGATGGCTGAGGGGCGGGACCTCGCATCAAGGGCGGTAGGTGAGGGTGGAGAACTTGGAGAAGAGAACTACTCAGAAGACCCAACCGAACGGCCAGTAGACGAGGAGGTGGACAGTCAGACTGGGAAAGAAGTCTCGGCGTCAGTGAACCCCCAGACAGAGGCGGGGAAGAGTGTTGTGCATGTGGAAGCAGAAGAAACAGAAGCAAGAGCAGAGATACCAAAACCAGTAGCACCTCCGGTGACTAAACCGAAGGCAGTCAAGAGGAAGTTGGTGTTGAAGGGCGACCCTAGGGCAGAACAGCCAAATCTGCAAAGGGTATCTCAACGATGCTTAGGAAAGTGGGCAGCTAATAAGGCGAAGCCGAACACGGAGGCAGATCCGGTGGAGATCTTGAGTGATGAGGAAAGGGCTACTCCCACAAAACCTGGGGAGGAGTTTTTGCCTACTACTGACTTAGAGGATACTGCAAGGGAAAACGAAGCGGTCTCTCCAACACTGAGTGGCCAAGGTGAAGAGGCTGACGGGATGGCTGAGGGTCTGGACCTCGCATCCAGGTCAGTTGGCCACAAGGGGACCAGTCCTACTCCCCATGATCAATTTTCAACACAAGCTGAGAAGGAACCCGAAGAAGAGAAAGACGAGGATGACGGAGAGGAAGCTAGATATCAGGAAGAAAGAAAACGGAAGGGGAAGGCCCCTATGAAGAAGAAGCCCAGCAACAAGAAGCCATGTACAGTGAACACTGGCATAGTCATTACTGAGTCAGTTCAGCGAGCCCAGGAACACCGGAGGGAACAAAGTGATAGCGAATACGCTGTCAGTGAAGAGTCAGAATCGGACAGTGATATTTCCCTGGAGGAAGAAGAGTACAGTGAGCAACAGCTTCCGCACGATCATCGGGAGCTAGTACACCTCCCGGTAGAGAGACTGAGGTACCGGCGCTGGACAGTGGACCTTACTGATGATCTGGTGGAGGAGATGAAGCTTTTCGACTCGAAGGAGCTACAAAAAGTTTTCGATAGCAAGGATGAAGGGAGTAAGCAAGTGAAGAGCGGAAAGGTACTTCATATTCCTTCTTTAGATGAGTTGGGTGCCCGCGAGCAGTTTCTCTCTTATTTGCACGCGTTAGGATTCGAATGGTTGTTGGAGAATGGAGATCCAAGTGTCCCGGTTAGATTAGCGAATGAGTTTTTCACGACCTTTAGGTTTAAGGTCACCACTGATCTAGATGAGAAATGTATCAGTTTTAGGTTGTTTGGCGGAGAGATACGGATGAATCTGATTTAGTGGACCGTGCGTCTTGGAATGTGCAGTTTGGAGGAGGCCATAGAGCCTGAGTGGAGAATTAGGGAGCGGGGAATTCCCCGCAGACATGTGGAATTTGAGCCCCAGGAGGCATGGGAGGAGTTAACTCACCCAGCCTCTGGAGAATTTGCATCCACTCTCTCTCGCTCAATCCATTTCAATAACCCAATCTTACGCTTAGTCCAGCTTCACTTGGACTTCAATTTGTTGGGGCAGTCGAACTCCGCTGTCAGGACATCGATGACAGAGTTATACCTTCTCTGGTGCGCCTAGCACGGAAGGAAGTTACATCTGGGTTTTTGGACCGCCTACCAATGCCATCTAATTGCCACCCACCCAGCGAGAAATCTCACTCTATGCCATATCTTGGGAATGTTCGTCCGAAACAACATCATCATCACGGAGGCCGAGGACTTATCCGACCAGATCATGGTGGACCCTCCTGGTCTCTTTGATACACCTTTGTTCTTCCGAACCAACACCGTTTACATGAGGCAGGGCGTACCACGTTTCTATGCAATGGAAGAAGAAACTATGCCTACAGGGAGAGCGACGGCAGCCCAGGGAACACCAGCGCAGGAGCAGAGGCAGGAGAAGTTGGAAAAAGCAGTGGAAGAGTTGGCGGAAGAGAATTGAAAAGCAAGAGCGGAGTTAAGTCGTTTGGCAACTGTGATGGAAGGAATCTTGAACGAGTTGGGAACCAGGAAGTTGGTCCGTGAATCTGGACCGAGTGGCCACGGAGGCCGAACTAATGAACCACGAGTATCAGAGGAGGTAGTACCCGAGAAGAAAGAAGCAAAGCAGAAAGAAGAAGCGGAACAAGAGGAAGGAGATGCCGAAGAGTCGGCAGAATCTGGGAACAAGCAGTCCGAGAATGAGGAGGAACAACCGGAAGAACCACCTGCACCACAACCTGTCCCGCGAAGGACCAGGAGGAACAAGTGACCACCACCCCTACTGACCAGTTAGTTTTCATTTTAATTTTCAGTTTTTTTTAGTTTTCCGTATTTTTGTTTGTGTTTTGGTGTTTGTTTAGGTAGTATAATTTGTGTATGTGCGCAAACCCCATTCATAACACTTAGCCTATTCTATTGTCTAAGTGTGAAAAGTAAAGGGTTTGCTACTGTGACGCATGTTCTGTTGTTTTTATGTTTTCATAAGCATGTTGACTCACACTTAGCCCACTACGTGGTCTAAGTGTGAGAAGTTTATGTATATATGTATTTTGTAATTGTTGGTTTCTGCTTAGGTTTTAAATTCTCCCACTTGGCCTATTTTATAGTCTAAGTGTGAGAAGTTTTAGTTTTTAGCATGCCGTTTTGTTTGTCATGTTTGTGTGTCCACCGTACTGGCCATTACCTTTTCCACTTCACAGCCTTATGTGAGGGCAGACATTTGTGAAGTGGGAGGGGGGACGCAATGGCCAGTATGACGTATGCGTACATGCGTGGGTTGTGTTTGTGTTAGTGTTTTGTTAGGTCTAGTTTTTTTTTCTTTGATGTTTTGATTGGGCTTAAAACCCAACTGTCTCGAACTGACGGTGAGGGGAATTGAGGGAGATAGGACATGCTGGAAAATGGAAACCACCCCCCCTTAGTATCTCCTAATCAGTATAGATGATGTGAGTATGAGAGAAAAGCCCACACTTAGAGCCCAAACACAAAAGTCCTCTTAAAATGTGAGCTAAAAGCCTAAAGTGGAACCACTTTCCACTAATTCAGAAAAGAAAAGAGTGGCTGCCACAAGGTGCCTAGGGTAAAGTGACAGCGTGTAGAAACACTGAAGGCAGTAAGAACCTCCCCCCAAAAAAAAATAAAAAATATTTTCCAACCCTTAGAACCCCACTTTCTAGCCATATATACCCAGATATAACCACTAGCCCCTGGAATTATGTGTGTGTGCGAGGCATAAGGCAAGAAAGCAACTGGCCAGCAGGACAAACAAGAAGAAAACCAAGTGGAGGAAATAGAGAGACAATGAGAAAATGACCAGGAAGAGATTCCAGGCCCCAAAAAGATAAGAAGGAATAAGGGTGGCGAAGCCACAGAAGAAAATGAGAAAATGCAAAGAAAATGGTCGAAAATACTTGACCACAAAAAGAATGAAATGGAATAAGGGTGGCGAAGCCACAAGACGCTACTGACCAGTTGGGAAGCAACTTCGGAAAAAGTCCAGCCAAGCAGAAGTGGCAGCCGAAAGCCTGAGCGCACACAGTTCCCCGCATCAGAATAAAATAATGATTTTTGAACCTTAGAGCCTTAGGAACAACCACCCCAAACACTATAACCCAATAGCCCCGTTACAAGCTTAAAAGACCTTCAGTAGCCGCACGTGAGATCTAAGTCCGAAGCATCTGTGGTCTAGCATTTAGAGAGAACAGTCCTAACATTCCCAGAGAGATATGAGTGACTGAGTGAACCTAGTGTTTGGCCGAAAGTTTGGGCGATCTTGACGAGCGGATACACTGACTGGGAGAGAAAAGGGGGGCGGCGAAAGTTCAAGGCTGTCTAAGGCCGGATTGCACCTGATCCCGAGGGGATGGATGGTTGAAAATATAGCCCGATCGTTATGTTTTAGTTCTCTTGTGTTTGTTTATGTGTTTTTGTGATCGTTTTTGTTTCCTTTTCTTCCTTGCGTCGTAGCTTAGAGTCTAGTTTAGGATTGAGTCGGTCAGGGGAGTAACCAAGCTAGAATTCGACTTATTTCTTTTTGTTTGTTCTTCATGCTTGAGGACAAGCATGCGGTAAGTGTGAGCAGTTTGATACGTCGTATTCTAGGCCTTGGTTACTGGTCAGTATGATGTGCATAATTGAATTATATCTGCAAAACAGTTGCTTGAGTGCGCAGGTTGAGTGTTCTAGCCAGTAGGCAAAGCTTCGGATACTTCAGGCGAAAAGGGCGCCAGGAGGGTGCAATACTGACCAGTATGCATGCCAAAAAGGCTCGAGATGGAGAAGAAGGATAGCTGGGAAGATCAGCCGCAAGCAAGGGGGCAAAAGAGTCATTTCATGTTTGAAGTCTACCCTAAAAATCAAGGGTTGGCCTCCCTATAAAAGGAAGCCACTTGGAGAGAGAAAAATCATCAATTAGTTAGTTAACTCCTACCTTAGTTATCAATCTCTCTTCGGTAGATCACTTCTTCAGCATTATCCTTCGTAATTCTCGTTCCTCGCCACAGCCATGGTCACTTGAAGATCATCAGTTCGCCGGAGTTCCATTCTCTCGTTCCAGTCAGCGTGTCTCGCAGTGTCAACAGTTCCATCGCCCGGAGTGGCAAACAATCTTTATGGCTTTCTTAGTTAATCGCATTCTGTTTTCTTACGATTGGATTTGTTGCACTTTAAATATTTCTTACTTTGAAGTCTTAGTTGTGATCCAAACGTTTTATTGAATATGAAGTTGTTTTCCAGCATCGGTTCATGTTTGTTTTCGCTTCTTTCTGCCTAGATAGCTTAGATCTAGCTGTTACGGTAATTTCCAGTGTGGAATCGCATGTTTTAACTTCTGTAGTTAATCTCTCTAAGTTTGCAAGTCTAGATAGCTGTTAGATTTTAGATCTGAATTAGTTAAGTGTGAAAACCAAGTTTACGTGATTTCTGTCACCCTGCATGTTGACCAGTAAGCATAATTGCAGTTTCAGTGTTCGATCTTTTGATTTGAAGTTTTAATTGTAGATCTGTGTTCTTGAAGTTGTTAATCTGTGTTTTTATGGTGATGAATCTGGTTTTGCTGATCTGATTTGATTTATGTTGAAGAAGACAACATCTCCATCCAAGTTTGGGACCACTTTTGCTTTTTGACAACTTTTACTTTTGTCCTTACTTTTCAGCTGTTACTTTTCAGATCTGCAGGTCTAGTCACCTAACTACCTCTTTTCCTCTGATATTCCGTTTAGCCTTTTATAGTAAACTCGTACCTTCTACATTTATTTCTGAAACATCATGTTCTCCACTCACACGTACACAACCGTCTGTTTAACATCTCTCCCGCCTCCTAGTCAGTAGAGTACCACCTTAAATTCCAGCCTAGATAAGTCTCAACCCAAAGCGTGGTAGCTAACCAAACCTTTCCAGAATATCACCACAATTCCCAAAACGCATTCATCTCTGTGGAATTCGACCCATACATCCACTATACTAGCCAGTAGAAGTGGGTTGAGGATTATTGATACCAGGTTCAGGATTAGCAGGGACTTCCATACTGATCAGTAGGATACACCCTTTGCTTGAAACGACACATGCACAAACCTGCTCTTTCAAATGGCGCCGCTGCCGGGGATGAATGGCGTTATTTATTGTTATTGTTTGTGATGCTTTGGCGTATATATCGTGGATAATTTTTCTCTTTCTTTTTATTTCAGTTTATGAGAAGCAGTTCGGCTCCTGACCAGTGGAGACCGAAGATACTTCAGCGAGGATCTATACTCATAACCACTCGATCCGGCCTGTCGACGGCTTTGTCTGACTTAGGCTCGAGTAGTGACGAGGAACAATACACCATAGAAGGGTCAATATCAGAAGAGATACCACTGTTGGAAGGCAACCCAAGGGAGATGGCTGCCAACATAGATGATGATCCAGAGATCGGAACGCTGAACGCGTATACCGAGGGAGAACCACCGCAAGCTATAGTAGTCACCCCGGGGCAGACTGCCTGTGATGTGAAGCCCCATGTTATCGCAATTCTGCCTACGTACTGCGGGAAGAGCTATGAAGGCCCTTACGATTCCTTCATGAGTTTTGTAAGATTTGTAGGGCGCAGAGGAGGCCAGCAGGGGCAACCGAGGATGACTACAGATTGAAAGCTTTGCCGTTCGTTTTGAAAGGGGAGGCAAACACCTGGTTCATGCGACTGCCTCCTAATTCCATCGAGAGTTGGGCCGACTTCAAGTCAGCTTTCCTAGGAGAATTTTTCCCGTCATCAAAGACGAGCGCGCTGAAGAGAGAGATCACTAGTGTGAAGCAAGGGTACGATGAGCCCTTGAGTGATTATTGGGCGAAGTACATGAGCGATTTGAAGAAAAGTTACAAGACGGAGGAAATCAAGGAGCTGAAGGGTAGAATGAAGATTTCTACGAAGGCTTCTAGAAGATTATGTCCGCACCTATATAAAGAAGAAAGCATGCAATCAGAGGGGACCTTCTCGGTGGAGGCCTTATGACCAGATTGTAGCTCTAGCTCACTCACTTCTGCATACTTTAGGGTTTCATCGGGAAATTGTGGGGTATTCTCGGGTTTATTTTGCTAGTTAGCAGTTGGGTAACACCGTCCTTACAGAAGGTGAAGAAACAATTTAATCGCTTTCGTTTTACTTTACTGTCGTGAATTTCACCGAGCTTCGCCGTTCGAAGCTCGGCCCTGTTTGATGTTGCATTTCCGTTGTTTATGAAATTTCTGTTTCCGTATTTGAGTTGTTGATTAATTTCGATCATGGATGCCATTTATTTTGAGTTTGATGATGCTGCGGAATTGGATGTTTGATTTTTGTATTGATCGGAGCAGATCGTTCGAATAAGAAGTTATGGGGTTGATTTTGTTTATTGTTGGGTTCGGAATGCTAGGATCCGGAGTGGATTAAGCATCCGGCAATTGGATCTGAAACAGGGTGATCGGAGTTGATGCCTAGCTTTCGTGTTTTCGTTTCATTCCGTCTAGTTTATGTAGATCTATTTTATTTCCGGCTAGTCGCAAGTTCCAACGTCCGAATTTTTACATTCTGTTTGAATCTAGGTTCGTGATCTGTTTTCTTCATGTTCGTGTTTAATTCAGCTGATGAGTTGCATTTTGCTATTAGTTAAAACTTTAGTTAGTCAGTTGCAGCTTTTTCTTCCGTACTTGTTATTTCTGGAATTTGGTCCCCACTGTTACTCGCTTTCTGTTTAGTTATATCAGGAAGTTGTTTGCTCAGTCTAGGAAGTTAGTTGGTTATTTTGATGTTCGTTGCCAGCGTGATGTTTACAGTTCCTAGGTCTAGTGTTTGATTTTGTGCATAGGTCTAATAGTAGTTAACCTCAACCCAATTTGCGTGGCAGCAGCCGCTTTCTAAACTAAAGTCTTTAGATGCTTTCTTACGTGTCCATCTTCGTGGGATCGACCTCTGCTTCTCTATACTAGTCTATAGTATAACGGGTTGAGGGATCTTTGAAACACGAGCTTTGTGTGTCCAACGACTGAGTCTTCTATATTCCCTTGAGTTCCTAGACCTAGTGATCTAGTGGATTCATTGGAGTTAGTAGCTCGACCTAGAACATTAGAACGCACACCGCACACATCGCTCGATGGGAGTTTCAATATTTATCCAAATTAAATCCAAACCAAATTGTCCCTATGTTATTCTACATGATTTTCGACCCCTTGTCCATCCCTTGAAATTTTCGACTTCTCCTAGTAATTAGGAGAATGAATTATTTTGTGGATTTAATTGGTATCTTGTTTGTCTCATTCCTTAAATTAAAATCCAATTAAATCATACCATATCGAGCCAAATCTCTCCATATCCTATTTTAATTAGGATTTGACTCTTTCCTTCTTTGAGACCTCATTATTTTCGCCCATATGCCTTTCAATTACTTGTGGGATTAATTTATTTGTTACCTATTTTGTGGGAGTCTTTTCCTACACGAAATTATCAAATTTAAATCATATTCCTATTTAATTTGAGGATTTAATTATATTATCCTTGTTTACATCCCACTATCACACGCCTATTTTCTTTAATTGTGGAATTTATTCATTGACCTCTATATTTTATTCTTCCACAATTTTAATTGCCTTATTTAATTGTGGGATTTATCCTAGACTATAAATTAAAAGAACCCTAACCCTAGCCCTCATATTTTTCGCCTCCCTCTCTTCTCTCCTCCCACACATTTTTTTTCCTCTCTTCCTCTCATTCTCCACCAATCCTTCACCAATTCCTTGTTCTTGCATCATTGTGGAGTTGCAAATTCAAGATTCATCGAAGAATCGCACCATTCGTCATTCCTACCGATTGTTTTTCAAGAGAAAGGTATACTTTGATTCATCTTTCTCCTTCTTACCATTGAATCCATTTTTCTTGATCCCCTCATGCATATAGTGAGTGTAGAAATCGTAGATCTAAAAATTAATCAGTTGGGAAGGATGTTTGCATGAGAAAGTATGTGTATGTGTGTGTATGTATATGTGTGTGTGAGTTTGTGGGTGATTCATTGGTGAATGCTATGTGTAAATAGGGGAACATGGTTGTGATTTCGTTTTTGAAGCATGAATATGTGTTGAAAGCATGAATATGTATGTGTGGACGAATGATAGACAAACCCTAGTTTGTAAATGTTGATCATGAAAACTGTGGTGTTTGAACAGTAGGTTCCGACGAGTGTTTGGCTGAACAAACGATCTTATTTTGGCACGAATTATTAACTGAGTGAAATTTTAAGTATCTTCTGTGTTGTGTCAAAATTTCAGCCTCTTTTGACGAAAGATAAATTTTTAACGAATTGTTCAATTGAACTGCGTAGTCTTGTCAGAATTTGTATTCTCGTCCAGTGAGTTTCGTTTTTGTTTTTGATCGACCTAAAGATTTGATTTTGGTGTGGATTTTTAACTGGATGAACCTTGATGTGTCTACTGTGTGGTGACCAAATTTTAACTTCAAATGATATCGTATGGATTTTTAATGATTTTTACAAAACAACTGCGTTGTTATGCCAGATTCATGTCTTGATTGAAATAGTCTTGTTGGCAAGTTTTGAATGAAATACATGATGCATGTGTGAGTAAGAACTTATCCTATGATGTGATTATGCATTGCACGTTGATGTATGCCAAAGGGTTCGTATTGTTTATGATGGTGAACGTTGGGATGGGCAATATGAGAAAATGATGAAAGGAACGGTAGGGCATGCATGAGTAATGTGTTGATAGAAACTGATTGTGTTGTATTATGTGGTTATGATGTTGATAAGGGTTGTTGTGCGTACGTGGGTACGAAGAACAAGGATTTCAATAAAGTTGTGAACCGTGTTAGTAAGCAATCGAGGTGGGCTTTCTTTACTAAAAGTCTTTTACGTTTCAAAATTATGATATTGGAGATATAAGGGTGGTTTAAAGTGTTATGTCATGCCATGATTGTTTTGATGTTGAGATTGTTGTTTGATGCCTAGTTCGTTTGAGCTTGCTCCGTTAGGCTATAGGGTTGTGATTGTTTTGATGTAGAGATTGTTGCCTGATGCCTAGTTCGTTTGAGCTTGCTCCGTTAGGCTATAGGGCTATGTGTGATGTTGAGATTGTTGCCTGATGCCTAGTTCGTTTGAGCTTGCTCCGTTAGGCTATAGGGCTATGTGTGAAACGAATTCGGGTCTGAGTAGGGCCACAAACCCTATCAGGCTGTGTACACAGGTGGGATCGAGAGCCGTCCTTGCTAGTCGGTCGGTCTCGTGGGCGAATAGTGTGGCCACACTTTCGCCGCACTATTGTAAGAGGATGTGATTGATTGATTGTGGAGAAAGTGGGGAGATTGTTTTGACTGGCCAGTCTACGAAAATATTTTGTGATACTCGATGATATTCTTTTCTAAAATGTTAAAACTCGAGTTCACTATGGTATGGATGACATAACTTTTATCAAATATTTTGGCATGTGTCCACTGAGTATGTCAAGTACTCAGCCCTGCATATGTTTTCTTTATGTGCAGGTTGAGCGGTGATGTTGCGACGGATGTTGAGTCGAGCCTTAAGAAATTTCGGATGCGTCGTGTCTTCATACATAGGTGTCTCCCTATGACTCTCTAGACACCTTTATTCCGCTGCCTTGTTTCGAATCGTTCTTGATAAAGTCTTTCGTTTTGCTCTACACTACTTTATAACATTAATTACCTTGAGATATTAACCCGCTGCTTAATTGTTTAATCGATTAAAACTTTTCTTTTGAAGCTTTGTTTAAGATGTTTTCTTTCATTGTGTTCCCTTTTTTTTTCCTCGCTCCTTAGTCCCTCCCCTAGTCACGTTTTCCCCATCTTCACTATCCTTAGTAAGGGCGGCCGTGACAGTTTTAAAACTTTGATTTTTGAAAAATGCTTACTCTTCACCTAAATTGATGTGTGTTTTATATTATATGATTGAGAAATGGCTTAAGTATTTCAGTGAGATTCCAACGGTGTTTTTGATTGCAAAGGTTTTGGATCCAAAATGGAAATTAGTCAGTACCTCCTGGATTATAGATTTTTATTATAAAAATTTGAGTTCTATTGATCTTGGTCCACTTAAAGCATTGTAATCGGATACCAGTGACAAATTCGGAGTAGACCTCTCAAAAACATTTCAAATAAACCTCCTGGACCGGTCAATTATCCAACAAACCTTCGAGTTTAACTTGCGTACTCTCTACGCCGAATATGAAACAAAGTATAACAGTACTCACCAAGTCAGAAGACCTCACCCTCCTCAACAACATAACTTTGGCTTCGCATTTAAAGCCGATTATGATGACCCCGATGCGCAATCCCAATTAGCCGACCTATACAGCTACAGCACCGGCGGAAGGTCGACCTCAGGTATGTTAAGTGAGTTAGATTTATATTTCGATTCACTCTTTTCCTTTGGTGATGAAGGTCCTACTCCTCCTGCCCAAATCGACATCCTCGATTGGTGGGGAACACATGAGAAAGATTTTCCCATACTTGCGTCAATGGCCAAGGAGATTTTTTCTGTTCCGGCTTCCACTGTCGCCGTCGAGTCCGCTTTTAGTGTTGGCTCACATGTGTTGGATGAATCAAGAAGTAAGCTCTCCGTGAAAAATATGGAAGCCGTGATGTTACTTGATGATTGGGCCAAAGCTAACGTTAGAGAATAAGAAAATGATTGAGATGATCGTCAGGAGGGATCACAAGAAGAATTCACCGGGGGATGAATCGTAGGCCAACCGTCAACCGCCGGCCAAGCCAAATAGGTAAGTAAGGTACGAGAACTACGTGGGCTTTGATTCCCTAATGCAAATGAGCATTGGAGATACGTAGGCACCTCAACTTAAATTTTAAATTTATGTTGAGCTCAAGTCCTTTTTTCCTTTATTTCTTTTTTTCCCATTTGTTTCTAGTTTAAAAATATGCAAATACAATTAAATAATTGTATTTGTATATACTCTAGTCGATGAAGTAGATTTCTCTATACGGCTAAATTCGGGAAACTTTTGACAATTCTACTATAATTGTTGATTGTTAGACTAAACTCAACATTTAAGGTTGAATTGCTAAAGGTGTCCTCAATTTAGTTATGTAGAAAGATATCTTTCGCAGACTAAGAGTATATATACTTATAAATTTATTGTTCATAACTTCAAGTCTTTTTTTATAATTTGTAATTAGTTTCGTTGTAGTTGTAGACTAGTAGTCTCGTTGTATTTAAATTTTTGTTTAAGACTTCAAGACTTCAAGTTTTTTGTGATTTGTAATTGTTGTAACTTGTATCTCAATAAAATTGCAACTTTCATCGTGTTTGTTTGAATTTTATTTACGCACATTTCATAGATAAACAAATAAAAAATACAAAAAAAAAGAACCGCCGAACCGGTCCGCAACCGGCGGTTTTTTGAACCAGAACCAGAACCGGCGGGACCCTTGGCTGGCCGGTTCCAATTCATGGTAATGATGAACCATGAACTGGAACCGGCAGTTTCCGACCCGTGTGCATGCCTAGGTATCAATATGTATGACACAACTTCTACTTTAGTTATCCCAACAATCTTCTTTGTTAATACTCCCTCCGCCCTCAAATTTTGTCACACTTTAATCGAGTACGAGTTTTAAGAAATATAATAGAAAGTATGTTGAAAAAGTTAGTAGGTAGTGGATCCTACTTTTAAAGTATTGATTTTGTAATACAAAGTGAGTGAGTTAGTTGAATGTGAGGTCCATTACCAAACATGATAAAATGTGAAATATGACAAAATTTGTAGGACGGACGAAAATGAAAAAACGTGACAAATTTTCAGAGATGGAGGGAGTAAATATCTTCAACATATCTAATTTTGTTTATTCTTTTTTTTTTGGTTTGACCACTTCGGCATAATCGGATTAATCCTGCTCGACCGGGCTTGCGGATTATTAAGGCCGAAAGTTCCCCAGCGGGTGGTGGGGTTTGAACCCGTGACCTCAAGGTCACCACAGCTCCGCGCTGTCAATTGCGCTACAAGCGTTATGAGCTTTTTCATATAATGAAATTAAATAAGGAGTGAATGGAATAAAGATGAGAATGAAATAGAACGATAATTTCATTTCATTTCATTTTTTTAGCAAGCACAAGAAATATAAAAAAATAGAATATTATTTTTTTTATTCTTTCTTATTTTGTTATTTTCTAATATTTTATTCTCATTACTTAACTCACTATTTTAAAAGAAAATTTGAAGTTGGGATAAAAACTACAGAGATGCTCAAAAAAGTTGGTGGATAAAGTGAAATTGCGAAATACAGTAGAGAATATCATCTTATTAATGTTGCTCCGACTCTCCTTTCCTGTCCATCCATTTCCTTCCCCTGAATTCCAGAAGCCCTGACCTTCCTGTTCATTTCCTTCATACTCTCAGATTAGTGGGATGACGGCTTACGGTGCACTGGTTTCTTTGACGAACACAATTAACTATATTTTCGATTCTTCACATTTTAGAGTTGTTGAGCCTTCTCTTGATGTCATAAAACCCGCCATCAACGAGCTGCGGTCATTGAAACCAATTCTGCAAAAATTAGACAACACAAGTCCAAGCAGGTGCAGGAAGAAGGTGAATGCTTGGGATGGAAGAATCAAAGATTTCATATGGGAGTTCGAAGACAAATTGGAATCCTTGTTCACGGATCAGATTCTTTCACAAATTCCTGCAGACCATGTGTATGAAGAAACGAAGGAGAGAGTATGGGATTTTAAAGACTTAAAAGAATCCCTTTTCTCACTACAATTTCCACTTCAGTTTCAATTTGGAAGCCCTCCGCCTGACCAGCTAGAGATGACAAGTAACATTCAGAGAAGAAGAAGAAGAAGAAGAAGAGATAAACACAAAGTAGGCCACTCAAAATCAAGTAGAAAGTTTAGAAGTAGAAGAGACGCCTTGGTATTCTCCATTGATCTACGATGCCTTCAAGATGATGTTGGTTTCTTCGTCCGCGCACTCGAGGATATGAAGCGGAAATATATATATGAATTATGCAATATGGGTGAGGACGAGGCAGCTATGTCGTCAACAATTGGTTTTCGTGGAATCAACTCAGAGATGATTGGATTATCTGATGAATTCCAACAACTCAAAAGAGATCTTTTGGAGGATAGTTGGAGCCACGTCGAAATGCTCGTTGGAATGGCAGGTGTTGGGAAGACCACTCTGGCTGCCAAAATTTATCAAGATCCAGAAATCTTGAGCAATTTTGAGTGTCGCGCATGGGTCACAGTAGGAAGAAAACCTGAACTAAGTCGTGTTTCACGAAGCATTCTTGCTCAACTGTGTAGAGGTAGACTAGGATTCGCAAACGCAGATGACTACTTGAAGCAAAGAGCAGAGGGCAAGAAATGCCTCATCGTGTTGGATGATGTTTGGGAGGCACAAGTAATGCGTTCCTTGATGAGTTTCTTACCACACCCCGAGAAAGCAACGATTGTTATCTTGCTTACTGCTCGAGAAAAATCGGTACTTGAAAATTGTACATTGGGAATGGTTTCGGAGTCCACGCTGGTGCGGTTTTTGAACTTAGAAGAAAGTAAGAAGCTACTATGCGAGAAAGTGTTTGGCGAAGAGATTTGCCCTCCTCAGCTTGACAATGCGGCTACCAAAATTGCAAAGAATTGTGAAGGTCTTCCTCTCATGATACTAACCGTTGCTGACATCATATCAAAATCCGAGCAAAACAGAGATCCAGACTACTGGAGAGATATTGCAGAAGAGAGAAATTTAGTCTTCACATATGCATATAATCAAATATCAGAAGTACTCTTCCCAAGTTACGACTACTTACCTCAAGATCTCAAAATGCCTTTTCTATTTATGGGAGTTTTCCCTCGAGAATATAACACCCCGCCATCCAAGATCATCAATATGCTTACAGCTGAAGGATGGTTTCTTGACACAAACATAAAGGAATCCTTTGAAGACTCTGTTTGGAGATGTTTGGACAAGCTTTGTTTGGATAAAAATCTTGTTTTATTCAGCGAAACGAGCATCTATGAGTATGGGATGCCAATCGGTCATCGCAAGTATAAAACATGTCGGCTTCATTCTTCTTGGCGGCACGTGTGTAGAGGGGAAGCTAGGAAGAACAAGTTTTATCAAGTCTTAAAAAGGCTTGTTGATGGCACTGAAGAAGGGATAAAAGGTCAGCGTTGCTTGTGTCTCGAAAATAACATGTTATTTGGCATCAAAGAATTTTGCAACTCAGTGAGATTGAAGTGTGCATTCTTAACACGATCTATCTTTTTTTATGGTCCTTACCACCAATATCCAATCTCAATAGATGTTGGTTTCAGGTTTCTTAGGGAACTAGATGCTCTTAGCTTGCGTTTCTACACCTTCCCAATAGAAATTCTTCGCCTAGTTCAACTCAAGTATCTTTCACTAACTTGCAACGGAGAACTCCCTGCAACCATATCCAAACTTTTCAACCTTCAATTCTTGATCATTCATCCACATATGAACATTAGATGTTACAGAGCTCCATCATATGTACCAATACAAATATGGGATATGAAAGAGTTGGAGCATATTGAAATCTTGGGAAAGATCCTTATAGTTCCATCTCATGTTACTTCTTTAGAAAAGCTATTGACACTCGTAGGTGTGAATGCTACTATTGCGACTATCTCGGAACTCTCCAAAAGGATTCCTAATATTAGCAAACTAGTAGTTCAGGTTGAGCTAACACCTTACGACGACCATAACCTTGTTTTGAGTTGCTTTGGATGCATTTCAACACTTGAAAGTTTAAAGACACTTAAATGTAGTATCATAAATCCTGTGGCCAAGTGTGGGTATGTTGTCCTTGAGAATCCTAGTTCACTAACGTTCCCACGTGGATTGAAAAAGTTACATTTGAGTGGCATGGGTTTTCCTTGGGAATACATGGATGTCATTGGCTCTTTGCCAAATCTTGAAGTGCTCAAATTGCGATCCTATGCCTTTCGAGGTCCAACATGGGAAGCACGAAAGGAAAGTTTTTCCATGCTTGAGTTTCTTCTAATTGAAGACACTGATTTGGTATACTTGAACTTAAGATTCGGAGAGTTGTGTCTCCTTAGCTATGTAAGCGTAAAACACTGCTACAAGCTAGAAAGGATCCACTGGCCGGGTCACAAGGACAGAAAGATTGAATTGGTGGACTGCAATCCTTTAGCTCTGACTTGTGCCAAGAAGTTACACATGACTCCACTTTCTCGCCTTGATGTTACCGCCTCTTCGTCTATTTATGAGAAACCGATTACAGTCAATTTTCAAAGGTTAGTCCAAAATTTAATTAAGCATTGTAACTTATTTTGGATTCTGTTAAGGATTATAACTGTAGTGGATTACGCATGGATAAAAACTGTTGTTGTTTGGGTTTGACATAACACATTACTTGGGTAACCTCTTTGTGTTATGCTTGAATTTCTCTTTGTTTTGGTGTTACATGTCATCTTAGGATTCAAGAATATGTGAACTGTTGAAATGGGAATGGTTTCGAATAGCAAACTCTAGGAATATTGAGGAATATCATTAGAACAATCGAGTCATATTTATGTAAAGGTTGATTGTTTTGCAGCATCTGTGTATGCTCTTAGAGTTGATTGTTTTGCAGCAATCACTAGCGAAAGCTTCATCTAGTTTCCATCTACCAAACATTTGTGACCAATAAAATATGTGTATGTATGATTTGTTGCCCAATCTTAACTTTGTATAATGTTCCTCTCTCAAATTCATTATTGCAGATCCTATTCCGATGACGATGATACTGACAAGGATGATGGTAAAGATTCGGATGATGTTGAGGAAGAGAGTAGTAGCTCTGTGAGAATCTATGCAAAGGCCTCATAAATTGGGATGATATATTATTTATAGTTGATCATCTTAGTATAAATTTCAAGTTTGGATTTATGTCTGCGTTGCTGCAATAAACAAGATGAAACCGTTTCATCTTTGGAGACGACACCCCTAATTCAAGGTATCCGAGAGCACTATTGTGACGTATCTCATATTGTTGAAAGAGGACTCACGACTTGGCTATTATTATGCTTTCTTTTTCAGTTTCAGTTTATTTGTAATTATGATTCAGTGTAGTTGTTTCCTTCTATTTGTCCTTTTGGATTGTACTAGTATTAACCTCCGTGCTATGCACGGGACATAAGAGTTTCAAATAACGAATACAAAATATAATAAAAATATAGAAAAGAACTCAAAGTAATGTGAAGATTTAAAAAAATGTACTTATCTTCTCTCACTCTAAATGAAGAATTTACTACTCCTTAATGAATGTATTATTTATATACAATTTTAATTTATGATCCAAGTGGAGTAAAAATAATAAAATTAATGAAAAAAGAATATGTGTAACTAAGGATCAAAGAATATAAGTTAATTAAAATAAATATACAAATAAAGAAAATATGTGTGATTAAAGATCAAAGAGTAGAAATTGGAATAAGAAACGTACAATAACAGATAATTCAAAAAATATTTTAAATTATATATTTGTGTTGCCATTTAGTTTATAGATTAATTCAGAGAAGAAATTATTACAATGATGAATAAAATTTTGATTTTAACCCAAATAGAAGGCAAATTAAACTCTTTAGCACAATTCCAATTTTAAACTCTTTAGCACAATTCCAATTTTAACTCAAATAAAAGGCAAAATAACAATACATAAACTTAATTACAAAGATGAGTTTAAATTAAAAAATATTTATACAAAGTCCAATAAATTAATAGTTCAAAATTGAAACCTAATTTTTAAAACATAAATATAATGATATATACATAACACCCAATTTAAAACTATATTTTTATAAATTTTTTCAAAATCATAAAATCCAACACAAATAAAGCCCAATTTTTTGTCCAATAATATCTGCCTCTTTTCTGTCCAATGTTATCATTTTTTAAATGACCAAAAGGGTAAACAAAATAGCTTTGCATTTTCCCACCAAAAAGGGCAAATAAGTAAATTTTAATTAGTAGCCATCTCTGTATTTTGTCTTATTAATGGTGCAACATAAATTAAACCTCTTGGATAAAAATACTTAATTGTATTAAATTGGCAAAAGTCTAATTTAATTATTTATTGGTCAAAGTATTGAAATGACTAACATTTTTCATAGCCCAAAGGAATTAAATTCCATGGCCCCAAATTTATTAAGGGAAGTGGCCCAAAAGAATTAATTTGATGGCCCGAACGAAATTAAAACCAGGCCTAAGTTCATCATTTTTTTGGTCCGATTCAATTTAACACAAAGAAAAAAAAGTAGCTCAATTTTAAAAATATACTCCCATCCGTCAACTGCCTCTCTCTCTTCTCTTCTCCACAATCCATTCCTCCCCCAAAATTGAGGATGGGCGAAACCCTAGCTCCATCGCCACCGCCACCGCCATTTCCCGTCACAATCGCCGACCACCACCGTGCCGGACTCCGCCTCTCCTCTTTCGCCTCGCTTTCAAATTTTCCAGCTTAGGTAGGAACCTTAGCTTGACGTGAAACCGGAATCCCCCCCTTCGCCGCCCGTCGACCACCGCTCTGGGCGGCACCGATGCCTTGGCGGAAGCCACCGTCCGTCGGCTCGCTCTCACGACGGTAGGAATACCGTCGATCATCAGTGTCATGCGCCCACTGTCCGCCTTCTCCTCTCGTCACTCCACGGCGACCCGGCGCCGCCAGCCTTGGTGTCGCCTTCGTCCAGCCTCGACAGAGGGAAAAAGAGCATCGATCCCCCCCCTCCGAGCTCCGGTTCCGATCGAGAGCCCAGCCACCCGTCGGCCAGTAGCTAAGCCCCCCTTTTTAAGTCCTCGATGCACTCTCTCTTCTTCTCACCCTTCTCTCTCTACGTTTCATTTTGCAGATTCAATGTTACTTTTTAATTGTTCCAAAGCTTACTTGGGAAGCTATCATTTTATTGGACCGATTTTCCTACCATGTTGCCATTTTTTAAATGACCAAAGGGTAAATAAAATAGCTTTGCATTTTTCCGCTAAAAAGGATAAATTTGTCTTTTCAGTAAACTGACACTTAAGATTATGATAGATTTTTCCCATCAAGTCATTTTCTGTAACAAGATTTCTCTCAACCTGTGCAAAGCCCGAGCATGTCGAGGGTTTCGAGAAGTGCTCGACCGACTGTAAATAGGGGCATGAGAATGCCCCTGGCACACACAGTGGCGAATCTGTTGGATTAGTCAAGAAAACAAAAAAAAATAGTAGTCATTTTGGATTATTATACTCCTATATGAAAATTTTCTTGTACACATAAGTTTTCGAATAGGGTTATAATAGTCCAAAATAACTACTATTATATCCATATTTTTATTCACATGGATAGAATTTGGTTTTCCTGTATGGAAAAGGCTATTTCTGCTCATTAAGTCTTATTTTTATCATACATTTGCAACCAAATATAATCGGCCATCTGAAAAACTTCAAGAGGAGCGCCAGCAATAAATATTGGCAGGTGCGACGCTAGAAGCCCGGATTCATGTCGACGATCGCTCTACACACACCAAATTTCTCAAGAAGATATTGGACCATGTGAGTTTTCTTGTTATAATTCCTTTTCAGTTACAGATGAATTAGTTTCTCTAAACAATGTTGCAGTGTGAGCTGTGCAACGAAGGGACAACAATGCTTACGACAAATAAAAAAATCTGGTACTCCATCAAACATCATATTCGAAAGACCGCGTGAAGCTCGGCGTGATGAGGAATACTGGGTAGGTATCACATTTCACTTGGCTTGTATTTTTCGACATGATTATTTTGGATAGTAAAATTGTAATATACTTAGCGCATGTTTGGTAGGGTTGACAACTCATCTATAGATGGGATTCTATGAATAAAAATGTCATTTTTGTTCATAGAATTCCATTCCTGAATGAGTTATCAACCCTACCAAACATGTAGTTATCCAACTAAGTAATAGGAAGAGTATAATAAAACATGACAAAAAGATATATAAAATGAAATGGTATATAAATCTATTTTCTTGGTTTAGATGGATGCTCGGTTCGTAATTTTTTTTTTGCATTTTTTATTTATTTATCTATGAAATGTGCGTAAATAAAATTCAAAAAATCACGATGAAAATTGCAATTTTATTGATATTACAAGTTACAACAATTACAAATCACAAAAAACTTGAAGTCTTAAACAAAAAAATTAAATACAACTAGACTACTAGTCTACAACGAAGCTAATTACAAATTACAAAAAATACTTGAAGTTTTGAACAATAAATTTATAAGTATATATACTCTTAGTCGGCGAAGGAGATGTTTCTACATAACTAAATTGAGGACACCTTTAGCAATTCAGCCTTAAATGTTGAGTTTAGTCTAACAATCAACAATTATAGTAGAATTGTCAAAAGTTTCCCGGATTTAGCCTTATAGAGAAATCTATTTCACCGACTAGAGTATATACAAATACAATTATTTAATTGTATTTGCATATTTTTAAAGTAGAAACAAATGGAAAAAAAAGAAATAAAGGAAAAAGGACTTGAGCTCAACTTAAATTTAAAATTTAAGTTGAGGTGTCTACGTATCCCCAATGCTCATTTGCATTAGGGAATCAAAGCCCACATAGTTCTCTTGCCTTACTTACCTATTTGGGTTGGTCGGCGGTTGACGGTTGGCCTACGATTCATCTCCGGTGAATTCTTCTTGTGATTCCTCCTGACGATCATCCCAATCATTTTCTTGTTCTCTGACGTCAGCTTTGGCCCAATCATCAAGTAACATCACTGCTTCCATATTTTTCACGGAGAGCTTACTTCTTGATTCATCCAACACACGTGATCCAACACTGAAAGCGGACTTAACGGCGACAATGGAAGTCGGAACCGAAAAAATATCCTTGGCCATTGACGCAAGTATGGAAAAATCTTTCTCGTGTGTTCCCCACCAATTGAGGACGTCGATTTGGGCAGGAGGAGTAGGACCTTCATCACCAAAGGAAAAGAGTGAATCGAAATATAAATCTAACTCACTTACCATACCTGAGGACGACCTTCCGCCGGTGTTGTAGCTGTATAGGTCGGCTAATTGGGATTGCGCGTCGGGGTCATTATAATCGGTTTAAAATGCGAAGCCAAAGTTATGTTGTTGAGGAGGGGTAGGTCTTCTGACTTGGTGGGTACTGTTATACTTGGTTTCATATTCGGTGTAGAGAGCACATAATTTAAACTCGAAGGTTTGTTGGATAATTGACCGGTCCAGGAGGTTTATTTGAAATGTTCCGGTTAGGTTTACTCCTCATTGGTCATTGGTATCCGCTTGCAATGGTTGAAGTGGAACAAGATCAATAGAACTCAAATTGTTATAATAAAAATCTAAAATCCTGGAGGTACCGGCTAATTTCCTTTTTGAATCCAAGACCTTTGCAATCAAAAACACCGTTGGAATCTCACTGAAATACTTAAGCCATTTTTCAATCATATAATATAAAACACACATCAATTCAGAAGAATATGAAGCATTTTTCATCGCAGTTTTAAAACCAAGTGATATATACATGCAATGCTCTAAAACACGAACAGCAGTTCAATAATAAACACCCGATAATTCAACAGTCGCATTTTTGAAATATTTGAACAATTTAAATAAAGCCACGCTATGATCCTAACAACTATGCGACATATATAAATCAGAAAAGGGATAGGTTCTAAAAAATCGCACAAAGAATCTTTATGCGTCAAAGTAGAATTCAGACAATCATATGTTGAATTCCATCTATGAGACACATCCATGGTAAAATTCGTATATCTTACCTTCTTTTGATGGCAATACTTCTTCCAAACTTTGCCAATAGGCGACTTTTGATGGATTAATCTAACTGCAGTTCTAATAGGACTAACATGTTTTTGCCATAATTCAAGCGCATCTTGTATACATAAATTCTAAATATGACATATGCATCTTTGATGAAAATACTTACCACCAATAACCGGAGCATATGCCGCGATCAAGTCAGTAATACTTGCAGTGTTAGCAGTTGCATTATCAAAACCAATAGAAAATATCTTATTGCATAATTGAAATTCATTCAAATTCTCTAAAACCAATCAAACGCTTGTTCAAAGTCCAATTATTGTCCACAAAGTAAACTGTAATGCCCATGTATGAATGTCTATTAAAACAATCAGTCCATACATCTGAGCAAATGTTCACTTTCTGTCCCAAGTTGAGTAAATAACGTGATAATTCAACGTTTTTCTCCAAACATTGTCGAACGGTAGATCGTTGAACGGTCATTCGACCTACTCTTTTGACAGCTAGTTCAAAGCACTTTGCATAGTAACCTCAAATTTTTTGTCATCATAAACATTAAAAGGAAAATGCTTCATTGCAGCCCATGTAGTCATAACGTCAGCAAAATTTTCAGGATCATATTTAAAAAGAGGCGTACCTAATGAACCCGAGCCACCGGGTTGGAAGTTTAGTTGGGTTTGGGTAGAGGCAGTGTCACATTCTACCGGATGTTTTGTCACCAAATGACGACGGATGGTGCCATATCCCCCACCATTCGCAAATTTATAGACTTTATCACAATAGTTACAATATGCATGAAACGCCGATGTCTCTTCTTGAGAGAGCGGATCATTACGACTTGGAATTACCACCGGGAGCGGATCATTACGACTATTGTGATTACGACTTGGAATTACCACCGGGACCTTCTTGTAGTGTTTAACAAAAATATCAGATTTCACTGCTTTTTAGTGGGTGGAGGATGGGGAGGCATGTCCTCTTGAGAGAGCGGATCATTACGACTTGGAATTACCACCGGGACCTTCTTGTAGTGTTTAACAAAAATATCAGATTTCACTGCTTTTTAGTGGGTGGAGGATGGGGAGGCATGTCCTCATTTCCGCCAGTGCTAGACGGAATACGAGAATGAGATCTATCACCATTGTTGTCTGAGTCCGACGATATAGACACGTCGTACTCGTCATCTTGTTGTTGGGAACTACCACCGCCCCTCTCCCCACCTTGATGCATTTTAGCGAGTAGCATGGCGGTCCTATGATCTTCTTCTATTTATAAATATTATATAAGTTGAAGTTTTAATTAGGAATACAATTTTTTTTTAAAAAACTCAATCTTATGAAATTATGAATTGTAAAAATAATTTTATTTTTTAGAACTTACTTGCATGCGTTCAGCCGCCACTCGGGAAACCTCTTCCATAACTTCTCGATGACTAGGTCGCTTTGATCTTTGGGGACGACTACTTTGATCTTGGGCAATTCCTTTGCCCCGATCACCACGTCCCGGTCCACCATGAGAAGAAGACATAATGCAAAATGAAAGTAGTATGGAATATGGAGTATTAAAGAAATGGTAAATTGAGATTGAGAAGGAAATCATTGTTAACACAAGAATGGAGTGAGTAAAAATGATGGGGAAGTGGGGTATTTATAGGAGTAAAATTGGAAGAAATAAAAAAAAATTCAAATTTCAAATATCGGCCGGTTTACCGCCTGAACGGCAGTTTCGGACTGAACCGGCGGTTCAGTCCACGGTTTCTGACGAAAACCGGCGGTTTCTGATCGGTTTTCAGGCCTATACACTGCCACCTATACGCTGCCACCTGAAAAAGATGCCGAATCGTCGGAAACCGCCGGTTTCTGACGTAAGCTGCCGGTTTTTCTGCACACCTAGCCCGAAACCTACGCCCTAGCCAGAATCCTACCGTTGGAACCGCTGAACCGCCGGTTAACCGGTGGTCCGGTTCGGTTTGTGCATGTCTAAATGATATGCTTGAGTTTTATAAGGTAAGTAGGTATGTGTGGATATCCAGCCTTTAAATGACATATTTATAGGCTAAAATATTATGCACGTAACCCTTGTAAAACCTCCCACCCACTCCACTTAATTTAGAGGCTCCACTTGATGAAACATGGATGAAACGAAATCCAAATTACAAGTTGTGCATTTATAGATATTTTTGCCAGCAATATCTAAACTAAGAAAATATATTTTTGTTTTTGTATAAAAATAAAGTTAGGAGATTCCCTTTTATTTGGAATTCCAATCAAAAGTTTAAATTGCATAGTAATCAAATAAGTGTATGGTTTATTTCCCAAATATAATTATAATTTACAAATTGAAATAAAATCACAAAAGTCCTAATTTCTTGCCAATAAATTTGTGTACAATAAATATATTCAAAACTAATAAATTAAACTATACTTTCACTTTGTCATCAATGGTTAATTATCATATTAATAAAGTAATGTTATGTGTTGAATTATTTGCCAAATTTTACTAAATTTGTTAATATCTAATTGTTGTTTACATATATAATTATTTTTGTTTTATGTAGGGTAGATATTGGATTATTATAAAGTAAATTAAGATCTGTGTTTTATTATACGATTTAATTATCCACAAATCAAGATAATTTAATTGATTTAAAATGGAAGGCAATCTAATTATTTCCCATATCTCCAAATTTAAATGACATTGTAAAACCTCCACTCACTCCATTCAATCACAAGTGTTTAGGCCTTTAATTATACATTTTTAATTTAATATAACTTTTAAATTAAATGACAATCTTGTAAATTTCTCTAAAACTCCCCTTTTATATATTGCATAGATATTATCATTTTTTTATATCAATATTATCATATTTATTGCAATAATGTCAGAATTAAAATAAATTACCTTGCAAAATATAGTTAACAGTGACTAATCTAGGGAAGTGATCAATTGCTAACTCAATCTCTAGTTGCTAACTACAACTAATTTAAGAGCATCATTAACGCGAGCGGGCCGGACCGCACCTGGGTCTCGGCCCGCGGCCCACGCGTTAAACGAGCACGTTTTCCGGCCTGTCCCGGGGCCGCGCCCGGGGTCCAGCCTAGCCGGCGATGGAGCTTCTAGGGCTGTGACCCGTTGCGTCCCGGCCCGGCGTTGGAGGGGGTTCGGGCCGGTCCTGGGTAGGGCTGGGTAGGTACGGTATACCTTACCGAAACCACCATACCGTATACCTTACCGTAAATTCGGTATGCGAAAAAATTATACATTTATCTTACCAAAATTTTCGGTATGGAGAATTTTCATACCGATATCGTACCTCATTTTCGCTATGCCGTACCAAAGTTCGGTATACCATACTTTTGCGGTATACCTTACTTTCAATATCAATGAAAATGGAATATTTGAGTTTTTAGAATACTATTTATATTTTATAGTAATTTAAATAATACACAGGGTATTAAATACTAGTATATTTTATTCATATTATATTATATTTCACAATAAATTTTATAATTTAAAAATATATAAAATACTTTATATATTATTATATTCATATTTTACAGTATATACCTTAAATTACGGTATATACCGAATTTCGGTATGCCGCGGTATATAAAAATTCATACCTTTACCTTACCGAAATATTTCAGTAAGGTATCATACAGTACCAAAAATCACGGTATACAGAAAATTTGGTATATTCGATATTTTTTTCGGTACGGTAAGGCCGATATTTTGGTATTTCGGTATTTTTCCGCAGCCCTAGTCCTGGCCCCCAATTTCTGAATTTTTACGCATTTGGAAGAGGAAGAAGAGGGAGGGGGAGAGGAAGAAGAGGGAGGAAGAGGAAGAGGAAGAAGAGGGAGAGGGGCGAGCGACGTGTCTGACCATATTAATTATTATTTGTTTAATTTTTTTGCACTTTTTTTTAATATTCTAATTTTTAAATTTTTTAGTTTATAATTTATTATTTTTATAATTGCTCAACGTTTTCAATTATTACAAGTAATATAGGCTGGAGTTGTGAATAGTGCAATTTAATAGTTGTGGTCTGGGATGGGCCTGTAGGGTTAGAGGGGTTGTGGCATGTGACTCAAATTTAGGGGAATGATGACGTGGAGGGAACTTGGGACCTAAATTGGGGACGGGGTTAATGATGCTCTAAGACCATAGGATTTTAAAAATCTAGTGGTCTAAAATTTGCCACGTGCAATTTTCATTTTTATTAATTAAATTGAAATATATAAAAAAACTACCAAATTAGGGTTTTGGATGAAAATGTCAATATAGTGTTTTGAAAATATCAACAAAATGCTTTGAGAATGTCAACACATTGATTTAAGAATGACATTCTATATGTATTATATTGATATATTTTATATAATATGTTGACATTTGTTGTTGTATGAAAAAATTGAATTTTTTTGAATTTGTTTGATTTTTTTTTCAAATTTTGACATCGGAACATATGCAAGTGAGATCTTGTTAGAATCCTTATGAAATTATCTTTAATTTGATATATGTTGTGCGAAAAAATAATTTATATCGAGAAAGTTATATGCATTTTAAAGTTACGTGATATTTTTCAGAAGTTAGTTACAACTAATTTATTGTAAATTGACCTTAATATCCTTATTGACATTTTTTATTGATCGTATTAACATTTCAGGATTGATGTTCTAAGCCGTTAACTATTATTAAATTATAATTAGCAATTAACTATTGAGTTATCAATATAAGGAGATGTTTGGTTTGGCAAATAGGAGTATTAAATGCCCACAAACAAACCTTTTCTCGTGTTTGGTTTGTCAAATACCCTTTCAAGAGGGCCTGCAAAAATGTCTCCGGCCCACCTCATTAGTGCCCATTTCATTAGTTAAGGTATCTCCCAAATTTTGAAAGATACATTTTCTGGCTCGTAGTGTTCACTTTATTGAAAATCTGAAATGACCAAAATGTCCCCATCTTCTTCATTCACATAAATTTCACGCCTCTTTTTACAATTTCAAGCCGTTGTCTGCTCTCGTTTTCTCTCCGCATATTAATCAATTGGCATCGACTTCTCCTGGGACTTCGAATTAAATACCCACGACGACCAATGTAAGCTTCCACCTGCGTATTTGAATCCCAAATTCGTGCGTGAAGCCCACAAATTTATCTTGTGGATTTCGATTCAACAGTTTCAGATTTGTAACGATAATCTGTGTTTCGTCCATTCAACTCTCATAATTGACTATTTCTAGCATTGTGCTACATATTCCACCTGAATATTGTGGTTAAAACTATTCCAGATTCATATTTAGGGTGACAAATTAAGGAATAATCGAAGTTCTCGGGTTCTCCAGCAAATTGAAGTGAAATCGATACTCAAGCCTGCGAAGAGGCGAAATCTTGTTGAAGAGGTTGCGAGAAGGCTGTGAATTTTGGCGGCTCCTCAATAATTTATTGCTAGGGTTAGATGAGGATAATATTGGAAATAAGAAAAATATATGAGGATATTTCTAGTATTACAAGCTATTCTTAAGTGCCTAAAATCCAAACCAAACATCCGAATTTAAACTATAGAAACCATAGAAGTCAAACCAAATAATAGAAATATTTCTAGGCTACCATGAAAAGGGAATCACTAACAAGAGCCATTCCTTTTCTTGAGAAACCATAAAGGGCAAACCAAACTAGCCCTAACACTCCCCGACTAATCTAAACTCACTTATAAACAAAACCAATCAAAATCCCGCTATTGGGATTTCCAGTAATTAGGGTTTGGTCCGACCATATAATTTTTGAATTTTTATTTGTTGAAATTGCGGTCTGCTCACATCGAAATTTCCGGCCTGGGAGAGAAATGGGTTCACGAGAGAAGGGTTCGGCCGCGCCGCACCACCCACTCTTGAGCAGCCTTGTCGTGCGTCCTGCCGCCGACACTGCTGGAGGCGCAGCCAAGGCCGAGGATGGAGCCACCGGCGCCGGCGCCAGCGATTACGAGCCTGGCGAAGTTCGCCGGGATCCGCCTCCTCACTCTCGCTCTGCTCGGCACGACGGCCATGGTACTACTCCTGCTCTTCTTTTCTTCATTTCTTAGTTAACTAGTTTAGTTCCCGAACCTAACCCTAGAAGTTTTGGCCCTACAAGGACTGCTTTCGTCGTTTTCAATTAATTGGAGTTAGTTGATTACGTGCCGATTTTCAAGTTTTGGAAATGTTTAATTTGAATTTTGGGGGATTTTCGTATGCATTTCATTTCGGAATGAGATTCTCTTAATCGGCTCATGGTTGTGCAATATTTTGTGTTGATTTAGAGCATTTAAGTTCGAATATCACTGATATACATTTGGATTGTTTATGAGTCAATGCCTTCAATTTCTGATTATTTAGTTCGTCTGGAGTTTAACGACTGCATTAAATACTCTTATGCTAGTATGCGATTTGCAATCTAGGAATCACAAGTAACAAGGAACACAGATGTTCATCTTCTTCTGCCATTTGATTATGCATGTTTGTAAATACTCTTATGCTAGTATGCGATTTACAATCTAGGAATCACAAGTAACAAGGAACACAGATGTTCATCTTCTTCTGCCAATTGATTATGCATGTTTGTAAATACTCTTATGCTAGTATACGATTTACAATCTAGGAATCACAAGTAACAAGGAACACAGATGTTCATCTTCTTCTGCCATTTGATTATGCATGTTTGTATTTGGATAAGATAATTTCTGTGGGGACATTCAGAAGTTGCTTGTTTGGTAAAGACAGCTGTGTTATACATGGATTTCTTTGAGGTCAGTGCTATAGTTTCTTTGTAAGTTGTGTCTTGCTCTTGGTTGGAAGCTTGACATAACAGTAAATAATGTTTTTTTGGAATTTCTACAAATTATGTGCTTGCATTATAAGTTACTTATTCCCATATATTGTGGGTAAACCATACTAACCAAAATTAAATTTAGTGTTGTTATTTTTTTCTTCCAACATTAATTTAGACGAAGAGGATAAATAAGTGTTTTTCGTTGGAGACAGGCTCCATGTGCCTTCATCTAACTTTATTTTTTCCCTTAAATTTTTCTGTGCACTGCAAAGACCTTAAAATGCAAATAATGAACTAAATCGTTATATTATTTCAATTTTATCAATCTCGTATGTCGGCTTATGGCGGTTTGCCTAAAAACCGCCACAGGGATATGGCGTATTAGTATGGCGGATATGGCGGTCAATAATTAAATAAATAAAATAATACTTATATATTTATATATAATTCAAAAATTATAAAATATTAAAAATATAAACATCTAAAACACTTTAAACAATTAATAAAGCATAATATACAACTCTAACCACCATGTTTCTTGCATAATGCCCCATTCCTAAATGGGGTACACACGCAATGTTGTCAAATGTCGGATATGGCGGTGCTATGGCAGCGACATGGTGCTATGGCGTTTCCACCACCGAACGCCATGCCATAGCGCCGCCATATCCGCTATTTGATAACATTGTATTATTTCCAAGAGAACTTCATCTATTTACAATATATGATACAATTTGGGCTAACATGTGCCTAACAGGAAAATAATTTCTTGTAGAATAAGATTTGTCAACATAGCAAGGGTTACATGCAATACTTTGTAATGTTGATGGGTTAGAGTTTCATCTTTATGTCCTTGCCTTAAATTTCTTAACAAGATAAAATATCCACTCAAATGCTGTTTATGAATTATGACAGCCTTATATTCATTTAGATTTTTTGTACTCCATCTGGTACAATCTAATGTACTACCTTATTCTAATGCTTTAGTTGTTTTACGTTGTAATCATATTGGAGCTTCAATTTTATTAAACAGTATCATCCACCCTCTCTGCACTGCCTTGTGTTGTATGTTAAGGAATCATGCATATGGACTATTGAATTGTGAATGGGTTTTTCTGTTGTTTTCTACAGCTGTATATATTGCCTGGTGCAAGAATTTGGGTCTTGAGGATGGCTTGTTGGAACTGTTTTGATTATTTAAGAGGTTTAAATATGTGAGGAGAACTACTTGATGGATATACAAGGTTTACTGATATAATGATATGTTCCACTGACCAGCCTTGGGATGTGTGCTTTTGTAAAGCTACTATGGGCACGTGATGTCATCAAGTAGACTTTTGCTTATAGAAATTTAACATATTTACATGGCATCTGGAAAACAATGCCTTTCCCATGAGATGCGAAGATGTCCTGATGGTGGCAGAATTTTCAGTTTAATTAGTTTTCAAAGTCAAATTCGTTAAGATTTATTAGTAGGCCAAAGAAGCTGTTATGGTGTTGAGGGAGAGGAATGAAGGGTACCAGCAAAGCTGGCAATGAACACTAACTTTTACAATCTGTTGATTTCATTATTATGGTTATGAATAATAGTGATACGTTTTCTTTTTGGGATCTGAAGTGGTTTCAGAAACTACAAAGGTTATTGAAGAGCTGACTGAAACTGGGGTTGTTATAATCTGTTCTGTTGTTAAGTGCTGGTTCTTGTAGATCATTTTTTAGCAAGTATACTACTGACAAGAAAGGAATATATTGGCGGTGAGCAGACTGAAAGTGGAAACCAAGTTTAGTAGTGTTATATCGACTTTTGATCATATGGGATGTAACTGCTTTTACCTGGTGGGATGTTCCTTTTCAGACCCTTTTAAGGTGTGCATGGTCAAACCTTCTGGCTGTATTTTTGGGTTGGTGATGGAGGGACTCTGGTGCGTAACTTGAGTAGTTTCATGTGCTTTGGATGAGCTTATGAACTCTGAAGATTTCTGGATAAAGTTTGAGTTGAATGAAGTTTGTTTCTGAAACATTTGGTGCTGTCTTCTGTACTGCAGTATTTGTCCTCTACTTTCGAGCGAAACACATGGTGCATTGCCATTTCTTGTTGAATTGTCATCTGGCTTTTAGTCATTGTTCGTTTCATATTTGCTTGATACGTAGGGTCTACTTATTTTAAATGTGTGATTGCTGCAACATGTAGCACTGAATCAATTTCAAGCTAGCTGGCTTCTCCAGTGGTCTTGAGTATGATCTTAGGGGTGAGTAAGTGTTGTATTTCTTGTTCGTATTCTTGGTAAGGAGATGCTTCAGCAATCGGCAGTGGTTACTGTTTGTTGACATGATTTTAATTGTTCTTGGCATTTCTGGGGTTGCAAAAATTGGCTTCTGTAGGAACTGTTCTTGGTGACATGACATCTACTCTTTGTGATTTGGTGTTCACATCCTGAGCTTCACTGGTTTCTTTCAGGATATAGAAAGCGGGCAGGTTCTGATTCTCCTATCCGTAGAAGGGATGCTCATCGTCGTTCTAGTCCAGGTTTTGAAACCTTTGGTTCATCAAGGGGTCGTGGTTTCCGGAATGAGAGAGAACCTGGTCAATATCGTGACTACTCACCCCCCTATGCCCGTGGTAAGGATGGTGGTCGGTTTCCTGGTAGAGGTTATGATCACTTGGCACGTGGGTCTGGAGGTCCTGAACCATTAAGAGTTGAAGGTGTTCCTAGAAATAATCCTAATGTACGACCAAGAGAAGGAGATTGGTTTTGCCAAGATCCCTTGTGAGTGTCTGATATACTCCTTTTCATCTTTCACCTGTTTTTGATTTGATTTTGTATGCATCTTTTGCATGCTTTGTTTCAGTTGAAAAAACATTATTTTCATACTAATTATTAAGTGTATGTGTGTGTGTGTGTGTGTATATATTTATATATCTTCCATTTTTTACTCGCTCCGTCCCATAAAAATAGGGACTTTTCGAACGCATGGGTTTTAATGCAAAATTGGTAAAGTAGTAGAGAGATAGAAATAAAAAGTTATTGGAGTGATGTTAAGTGGAGAATTGGCCACCTCATAAGAGAGAAATTTTCCAAAAATGGGAGTGGACTAATTTTATGAGACGGACCAAAACGGAAAAATAAGACTATTGATTGGGGCGATGGGAGTTTTTTTTGCTGGTAGTGGAAGGAAGTTTGCATGTGGCAATTGAAATGATTTTCCTAATAATTGTGTGATAAATGAAGGAGAAGAAACTACCATAGAACTGAGTGGTGGCATTTTGTACTTGTCTGTGTTTTTTTGTAATATAGTAGTAAGTTTGACATTTTAGCTTTGCTTGTTTTGTAATTGGTTATCTGATACATACTTTCTACCATGTTACAGATGTAAAAATTTGAATTTTGCAAGGCGAGAGCATTGCAACAACTGCAACAGGCCCCGTTATGCTTCATCTGGAAGCCCTAGGAGAGGAGGGTATTTGGGTCCCCCATTTCCCCCTCGCGATCGTGTTCCACCTGCTCTATTGGATCATTCTCCTGTAAGGAATATGAATGGTGGCTACAGGTCTCCCCCTCGTGGCTGGCCAAGAGACGACAGAGACTTTAGAGCTTCTGGACCACCGGGAAGAAATGAAGTAAGATTGCCTGATCCTCTAATGCGCGGTGAAAGGCCAAACTTTCTTGAAGATGACCCTAGGGACAGGTTTGGATATTACGATGGACCCCCACTGCCAGAATGGGGCCATAGAGACCACCGTGGAAGGGATAACTTTTTTCATGAGAGGAGAGGAGGCTATGGAGGTAGGTTTTTGTCTCCACCTCCTGCATCAGCAGTTCCTCCCCGTGGCTGGGTATCTCATATCAGGGATAGGAGCAGGTCACCGGCTAGAGGCGGGCCACCAGCTAAGGATTATCACCGTGATATGCATATGAACCGGAGACGAGATGGTCGGCGTCCTCTCGGAAGGGGTGCATTTTAGTGTGTAATTGACTATAATTGCAAAAGCAGCTCTGACAATTGCTCTTTCTGGTGAATATTTCTTCTAATTTTGGCTATTGGATTCTAAAACTGTGTGTACCTATAGCATTCGTTTTGGAATCTAAAATGAATTTTCTCTGGTTATTACGTTTACGTGCAGAACAATCTTCATCTTCGACCACTTTATTTTATTCGATTCTTCGTCTGCATCTCCTCTTGTAAGTATGTCTTCGTTTGGTGCTATGCTATGAAATAAATTGTTGCTGACACGATGAATTCTTCATATATATGTAGATGTATGTATGTCTTCTTGAGGTCGAAAAATTATAACAGATGCTTTATTGGAGGACGAAAAAATATAACAAATTTCTTATCTCTAAATCTTCCGACATTTTATATCCTTCCTCTAGCTAAGCCCCCATGTCTGCAAAATTACCCAAGACATTTTAAAATCAGAGAAAAATTTGTGTTCATAATTTAAAGAAAAAATTATTCATTCTTCTGGATTAACTATAATTAAGAGAAAAAGGTGGATTGCGTTACCTGAATTCTGCCATCAGAGGTTCCAACGACTAAGATATCCTGATTTGTGTCAAGGGCCATGCAAAGAATTCTGCTGATGAGGTTTGTTTGAAGTGTTTCAACTCTGCTAAGCTTCTTTCTGCACCAAACTTCAACAGTTCCCACTTTGGATCCGAGATATACGAGCTCCGAGCTCACGGCCATGGTCCGTACATCCAATGTCGATGGCAATGATCCGACCAAACTATAGTTTGATGTGCTCCAAATCTAATGGATCAGAGAAGCGCAATGGCATTTATTTTGAATAGGTTATTTGCAACATGGCCGCATCACAATGGACTCAAATTAACGAAATACCTTAACATTTGCTCCGTCGAGGGAAGGCCCTGCTGCATATAGCAGCCCGTCATGTACTTGGAGCGCGTAAACAGGATTGGCTTTCCCTATGAGTTTCTTGGAGCCGCTCTGTATATTTCCTAGCGTTCCCGTTACTAGGTCGATTTCCTGAAATACGGGTGGCAAATCAAATGTCTGTACAGTTGCACATGCGATTGTCTGAACATTCGATGTTCTCAAGAACATGAACGTGAACCTTGATACCAACATTTTTTTAAATAACATACGCAACAAAACTTCACGCTTGACAGCAACTACGCATTGTTGTGAACGAGGCACAACTCAATATTAGCATAATAGCATCAAACATACAAGATTTCTCTTTGAGTTCATGTTCGTACGAAAATCAAAGAATCATGCAGTCGCGTGAATATATATTTTGGGACAGGACTTAAAAACCTGAATGCTAGTATCCTGACATCCACAGTAGAGTTTCCCTTGCACCAGAGCCAAACATTTGACATTCTTGTTTTGATTGAGCAGTTTAGAGGATCCATTCCACGAGTGCAGCTGCGGATGTATACGCATATCAAACCAACCAGAATTCATAGACGACAGACAAAGTACGTACATATATATCTAGTTTACCTTGACGCCGCCTCCTTGAGGAATGAAACATGCTATGTTGTTAGCAACTACCATGTTGTTTATCTGATCCTTAACCTCCTCAACTTGTTCACAGTAAATTCCTTCCTCCGATATCGACCAAATCTGCAAGCAATTTTCTTAACTCTTAGATCCTTTTCTACCTAACTGCAATCTCGAAAAACTCATAAAGCCTCCTACCCTCACTGTCCTATCGACCGACCCACTGTACAGTTTCTCCATTGATTGTAGTACTGTCAGGCTAGTCACCGCCTTTGTGTGCTCCCGTATTTCTTGGATAAGGCATAGCTCCGGCCCCCAAACCTTTATGGTTCCATCTGAGTGGCCGGAGAAAATTTTTCCTTTGAAGCATGTCACTGCAACAACTTCTCCGTTGATCGAGCAGTCTTCTTGGCTTAGTTCTTGATGACTCCATATATCCTGCAAATGGCATCCCCATTAAAGGTGTACATTTCTAAGCAATTAAGGAAGAAGACTTACGGCGCTATTGTCGTGCTCTTGTGACAGCACTTTGAGCATCTCAAATGCCATGCTAGAGGATTTCTTAAGCTCCCTTAGTCCTTTCAGGATGTCTTTGGTGTGACCTGCTAGATCCTGCAACCCTTCTGAGATCGAAATTATACGTTATCAGACGATGAAATATCAAATTATGTAAACAAGAGTATCCATGAATTAAACGAACCGGTGTGGCGGATGAAGCTGTTGAGGCCAAGCATGGAGAGTGCTCTTTCTTCAACATTCTTGTCCGATTTGAAAACGGACACAAAATGGTCGAGCAAACACACGCGCGCTGCTCCCCTTATCCCCGTATCAGGAAGGAGCGAGAGCATGTATATGAGCCATGTCGCGGCCATGAAGCACACCGAGTTCAACTCCTCGTTGCTGCTGATCAGGCCTTGTGCAAGACCTTCAAACACTAGCCCAAACTCATGGCTCACAAGATGGAAAGCCACTTTTCTCTCCCACTCCTCACCAGCTCTCTCATCTTCCTACATGTATATGATCTCCAACTTATTCAAATGTCAAGTCTTAGGAGAAAATTTTCTTACTTCAAAAAGAATGAGACATTTAAAATGGGACTGATGGAGGGAAATTTGGTATAGCAAAATGATCAGACCATGGTGTCTTGAGCATTAGCAGATATGTGGTGACGACGCTGATCCCTTTTCATAAACGCCACATAGCTCTTCTCCAGCCCGGCTCGTTTGAGGAGAATGGCCCTAGAAAGAGATTTTCCTGAATAGGAGAATCTTCCATGGAGGGAGAGTATTGTCTCTGCAGCTGAAATTTGTGCTGCTGGGCATTCTGAGTTTCTTAGACAACTAATAAGAGCATCTATTGCCTCTTCTCTGTATATACTCATCTTTCTTGGCTCCTCCTGAAATAGTATATATATAGTATTGCTCAAAATTTCTCCCTCTCATTAATCATGTTTTGTGTATTCCCAACTTTTGGTTATTTTTAGAACAGATGAATACACGGAAAGGTACCAGAAGATCAAGTTGCAGAAGAAGTCCAGCAACAACCGGAGATTGTTCGGCCCGAGCCTTTTGTAGGTAGATAAGTAGTGTGTGCATTGTACTAAAAGTACCCTCATCTTTCAAGGTCCTCAAGATGTTCTCATTCAAATTTCTCCTACAGAGTTCAAAACAGAAAAATGATGATAGATTGATAAAGATGATCAAACTATATAAGTAGCTAGATTAGCTTGAACTGCATTCACCTGTTCAACTTGACTAACTCGGAGAAGAAATGAATGATCTCGAGCCGCTCCACGTCTCCTACTTGAAACAAAATCTCCAGGAGAGAAACCAATTCAGCCTTGTGAGCTACTATGTTCCTACACTTTCCATCCTCAAGAATGCATCTCAGCAGAATACTGACAGCAGCTACTCTCTCCTCAGTCTGTGGCGCTTGCAGAGCCGCCACGATTCTCTCAATCGATGATGGCTTGGAAGCAATGCTGGTGGATATCCTTGAACTACTTTCCTGGCTGCAGCTCCGCAGAATCTGCGCCAGCATAAGCACCGCAGCAGTCTGAGGCTCCATAAACATCTTGAAGTTGAGGTCGTCGTTGTTGTCACGACCGTTGCTTAGGGTATCCACGAGATACCCCGGGAGCTCCATCTCCACGAGGCTCTCCACCGGCGGCCTCAGGAGGTACACCAGCACGAGCGCCTCGTGCAGGCCTTTCTTAAACAGCTGGACTATGCACTCCACATCCGAGTCCACTCTGGTCAGCGTCGCCACCACATTGCCATCCCTCGACCCGAGCTCGGTAAGTAGGCACACCGTGGTCCTTAAGACAGTCTCATCAACGGAGTTGAGAAGCATCTCAACGAATCCATTGATGACAGGAGGCTTTGTCAGCATCTCCAGCATCATCTGGTGGTCTGCTGACTCAGCCTCCTTCCAGCACCTCTGGATCTTGAGGACTGCTGCCTCAGCGTCCAGCAGGATCTCAGAGGTGCAGACTTCAGCGATGGCGAGCTGGAGCTCGCCATCGCTGGGAGGGGCTATGACGCTGGTGGGGGAGGTGGTGGTGGTGGTGTTGCGATCGCGCCAGGTGGCGATGAGGCGCTTGAGGACGTAGTTGGTCTTGGGGAGGTCGGGGGAGAGGAGGTTGTGGCGGGTGATGGGGCAGGTGAGGTTGCCGAGGTCGAGCCACTCTTGGATGGCGGATCGCTCGTAGGTCTGGCCGGTCTCGAGGGTGACGGGATCGTCGAATATTCGGGCGGTGATGGGGCAGACGAAGTCCTTTGGGGCGTTAGCCGTTGTTGAGTCGTCCATGGAAGAATCATCCACGCAGCTGACCATGATGGATCAACTAACCTTAGTTTACACACTTCAAATATTTAGCGTTGTTTATTGTTTTTCATTACCGCTTTTTTCTCCGCTGCTTTGTCGAGTCAAACAATGCCTCTTTCTTGATGTTTTCCTACACGACATAAGAGCAATCAAATCTCCTTCAAATAATTTAACGGTAATAATACTCCCTCCATCCCCTCCCTAATAATTGTCTACTTTAGTTCTGACATGAGTTTTAAAAAATATAAAGGAAAGTGAATTGAAAAAAATAGTAAATATGAGTCTCACTTTTATATATTAATTTTATAATAAAATGTGAGTGAAATAAGTTAGTGGAATGTGAGACCTACTTACCATTTATAGTAAAAAGTGAAAGTGGACAATTAATGGGAATCGGACAAAAATGACAAAAGTGGTTAATTAATAAGGGACGGAGAGAGTAATTGAAGTCCTAAAATATTATCCAAAACAATATAATAGAACGTGGGTGGAAAAAGTTAGTGAAATGTGATGTCTACATTTATGCCCCCTCCGTCCCATAATAAGAGTTCTATTTGGATTGGACACATGTTTTAAAAAATGTAAAGAAAAGTGGGTTCAATAAGTTTGTGGAATATGGATCCCACTTATATATAATACTCCCCATGTCCCATAAAAATGTGTACTTTCCATTTTTATCAGTCCCATAAAATTATGTGCATTTTATTTTTAGAAAGTTATATCAATTTAATAATATAGGTCCCCACTATTCACTAACACTACTTAAACTATCATTTTCTTCTTATCTCTTACTTTACCATACAATTCTCCTCCCTTTCTTTTACTTTACCAATTTTGTCTTTCCGTGTCATATCCATTGCCCATATTTTTATGGGATGGAGGGAGTATTAGCTTTGTTGTTTGAGACAAGATGTGGTTAATTTGGTGTGTCATTGTTGGTATCGAATACCTTATCCTGATTGAAGGTGAGGGTGGATGGGATTTGATTGAAAATGAGGTCTGGTGATACTCTGACTGGAGAAAGGGATGGCAACTTTGAGAGTCTCTTTGAATCAGCCATGTTTGATATGTCTCCTTCTCCTTCTCCTTCTCCTTCTCCTTCTCCTTCAGCTTCACCACCCCATATTGGCTGCATTGCAACACATATATAATCACAGCCTTAATTAATCTTCAAATAAATAAATTAGAAGAGCTTGACAATGTCAAAGGAAAAGATTTCAGCGCCAAACAAGAACAGCCATAATTTGTTTTACTTTTATTTTATATTAGTAAAAAAATAGCAAGCTGGGAATATATTGTCCAGAACGAAAACTGCAATAGGGCATAAACAAATAGGATGACAGCAGAAAAAAGTGACTAATTTGTAGTAGTACCTAATTAGATTAGATGGTTGATAATGATGACTATACTTGTTGAATAATAGTGTATTCTTATTTTATTTTTTAATTTGTCTTTGTGTATTGACCATTTTCACGAATGAAAATTCTTGGTCTTAAACTTGTCCTTTTTTATTTCTTTAATTATACTCCGTAGTTTTTTAAGCATTTAAATGCTATGGTATTATAGTATTGTGAGAATTGAATAAGTATCTCATAAAATGATACAAGAGTACATTTTTTATGTACAGTCAATCATAAAAATTGTGATAGATTTATCATGAATGGAAGGATTAATAGGAGAACTAAAATCCGCTTACGCACTGTTAAGAAGGCTTTACACCTAAGTCTCGGAGTTAATTAATTACTACAAAATGTTTGAAATGTTTAGAATATTTAATAAATATTGTAAAAAGTACCATGACCTGCAAACTCAATTAGTAAAATGTTTTTCGAATTAAAAAGACTTTTAAGTAACCACAGCTAACAAAATTATCATTGCTTTAGCTGGAAAACAAATTCATTTTGATCAACAATGATCTAAAACGCCATTTTTTTATAGAGATAGGGATCTTTTCTCGCATTTTTACAGCTTTGATAATATTATCATGGGACTTCATATGATATACTTAAACATTATCATGAGTCAAATTGGTGTGACTAATTATATTTCATCCTAAAGTAGAACATCTAAGAATCATTAAAATGTAACAAAAATTTTATATTTTCTCGTACCTCATTTTTTTAATAAATTCATAACAATAAAAAGCACAACCCCACAAATCAAACTCAAGAAAACGAAGCATTACACTATACCATAATTACTAGTATGTGTTATCTTTAATAAAAACTGTTGGAAAATATTTTTTCCACTATATTCACATATAAAAAAAGGTGAAGAGTAGTAAAATATGATTAAAAATTTATACTTTCTTTTTCTTATCCATTTTTGTAAGATAAATTTTGCATGAAAGAAAAGAAACAAAGCATTACATTATACCGTCTGTTTGGAGACTCAAATCCATGGCTTTTGATCCTCTGTTCATCATCTCCCTCCCACAAAGTTGAACGATCATCACTTTCACATTCTCGAAATACAATTTTAGGTGGCAAAATCATCTCCTCTCCTCCACCTCTCCTCAGCACTTGCTTAAAATACCTTGCAAAAACCCTACAATTATCTTCCAACAAACCCTCATATCCCCTCTCCAACTCCTTCAGCGCCGCCGCCTGCCCCCCGTCCATCTCCGACAAGATCGACATGGACTCGAGCCCCAAACCCGACAGGATCTCAGACCTTCTACCGTCGTACCTGTTGGCAAATGAAATAAAAATAAATAAATATAACAATATCTCACGTCGCTGAAAATGCTGAATATCACCAATTGGTTTTAAGATGGATTTGTATCGGTACCATTCGAGAATGGTGGCGAAGTGGACGAGAAACAGCTCTTGGAAGAGGAAGGGCGCGATCTCGAGGCGGGAGAGGGAGGGCTCGGCCTCGAACACGTCTAGGAGGGCGAGGGAGGCGTCGAGGGGGCGGCGGGAGAGGTGGTGGACGAGGGAGAGGAGGAAGGAGGAGAAGGGGTTGGTGGGGGTGGATGAGAGGAGGCTCTCGGCGAGGCGGAGGGACGAGGCGCGGACGGAGGGGCTGCTGCTCGAGATGGCGGTTTCGACGGTTTGGGAGATGAAGGTGAGGGGCTTCAAGAGTGTGGGAGGGAGTTTTTGTAGGAATGTGGTGTGGAGGTGGCGGCGGTGGTGGGGTTGGGATATGGTTTCCGAGAGGAAGAGGGTGGTTTGCTCTATGATTTGGGATGAGGTTGTGGCGGTGGACATGGCGGCGGCGGTGGTGGGATGAGTTGTGAATGATTAGTTAAGGTTTTGGAGAGGTTTTTTTTCTTCTTGTAGGAGGTAATGTGTGTGAGATTAGGACGGCTGCGCCTGCACATTATTTTAGTATTGGTCTAGTTTATTGAATGATTTATAATGTATTTGCCATTTGTGTTGTTTTTGAAATGGGAAACTATGCCTAATTGTGGAAGTAAACAACAGATTGAATTGGTTAATCAATCTCGGTCAAATCATCAACAATCAAATGAAAATATACAAACAGAAGCTTGAATGTAGTAATACATCACAATATCATCTCAGTGGCAACTCAATGACATACAAGTTTAACAATTATTGATATCTTACAAAAGTTGACTGCTGAAAAATAAATTACTGTAAGCCAATAGCATGTGTCAAGGCTCAAGACACCATACCACTAAATAAAAAAGAAACTTTTTAAAGAACGAACGACGCAGATGTACAGTAGAAGAGATGAGATGAGCAACATGCACACTCCGATATAGTCAATAGCATGACAAGAACGGGATTATTCGTTCACCTGTCAAAACCTAATGATCTGAGGCGCTATACTTCCAACATCAAGTTTGAGCCGAGGCTGCAGGATTGCTGCCTGATAACGAAGGTAAACCAGTGCCGGCATCTGCACTATTGTTTTCTTCATTAGCATGTTGAATAAATTCATCAGGCGACATGTGAGAACCATGGCAGGCGCAAACTATCTTAATCTGAGTGGGGCTATACTTGTATGTTACACCTGATATTGTTCGGCCATTTGGACCTGAGCCGTTAGTAGACACCCATGGCAAATTAGGGTAAGATCCACAACCCCCAAATTTGAGATCTGCAGTGATACCAGGCCTTATAGCTGGAAATTCAGACGGAAGTGATTCTGCTCTTGGCTGATTAGACGCATCTTTTAACTGATGAATTACATGATTCCCTTTCAGATCACCATCTGTGTGAGAGGACGAGCCTTCTTCACCAACTTGCTGCTTTCCATAACTTTTCCCAGCTTCTACAGCCCTCACATCACTCTGTGTAGTTTCAGATGACTTGTGTGAATTAACTGCAAAGTGAGCAGAATAATCATTAGGAACCCCACTTTCCATGTATACAATTGACACATTTTAAGTAAACTCACAGCTCTGTAGTTTGATCATGTCAAACTTGTTCAAGGCATTACACTCCATACTGAGCTAGTTGCACACATATCTGAGAATAATTCTCCAACGACTCTATATCATGTGTATACATAGATCATACTTGCATATTGTACCATAGATATACACCCTATCTTGGCCTAGATGTGTACCAACAAATGTTCAGATAATTCAAGGAGCTCGTGTTGGTATTTAAAAAAAAAGTATTGTGTTACATACTAGAGTAGACACTACAGTTAGTGTATTAATAGTGACTGATCTTGTTAAACAAGGTTGAGAATGTGGTACAGCTCCTATTTGATACTCCATAACTTACTGCAAGTATCTCACCAAAATGATTCTGTTTTACATAAAAGTCACAACACTAGAAGCAACTTCTTTAGGTAATGAATTCTAAAATAAAAAAAAAATTAACTGAAGGAAATGATTAGATGTTACAAGCTGGAGCCAGTGAATTTCTTGGATTCAGGAACTTCGTAAAAGAACTCTCTTGGCGGGTTAAGAAGACGCAATTACCTTTGTAAAGGATGATAGAGATAGAAGTGCACTAAAAAGTGGAGACCAAATGGAAAAATCAATTAAAAAGAGTTCCCTTCCTTGTTTGAATAGTTTACTGATAAAAGAGTTACTGTTGCTAAGCGTTATTCACCACTAAGTAAACAATGCTACATAGTTCCACTGGTAAAAAAGTCATTGAAAGACTATGAAAAGGCCTTCATTTTGTTGTATGTTTTACTTGCAAAGTATATATATGTAGAGAATAAATTGAAAGATACCATTGGCTTACAAAGTATCAATAGAAAATAGATAAATAAAAGAAAATGCATGACATACCTTGAGTCAGCTTCCTGCCATCATTCTGAGTATCTTGGTTCACCGGATTCCTTCCAGAATAAGTAGGGTTAATTTGTTGATGATGAGAAACAATGCCACGAGAGTTATCTCTGTCTAGAACAGGAAGCTGGACAGGAGGATACCCATACATCAGAGGAAAATTAGCAGGCATAACTGAATGGCCACCTGGCCGCTCAATGTTTGTGGTAGCCATCGAATGCATCATGCTAGGCTTTGGATAGTTGGACGGATTAGGTGTACCACTAGAATTAGAATCCTTAGCAGGCTGTATGTTTGCTGGTGGAACTGGGAGTGCAGCACCATAAGACATGGACATATTCATCGCATTAAATTCTTTTTCTGAAGAGATTGTAAACCTTTTCTGTCCTAGAATTTCAACACCACTTGAATCTCCAGATCCATGAGAGTCCTTCTGAACCATGGATACACCACCAGTGGATGCAAATCGTTTTGGAACATCATCATGCTGAGAAACATGCCTTGAAGTTGAACCATCTACTTCTGAATCTGCAACATCTTCATTATCGGCAGTTGATCCTTCATCAGTGGTTATGGAGATGTGTGATGTCTTGCCTTTATCTGCCAAATCAGGTTGGCTGGTATCTCTATCGTACTTCTTCTGTTGGTTCGTCTCAGTAAACCGGTTTTTTCGCTTTTCCCCAGCACCTGAAGTCTTTTCATCAATTTCAGTAGGCCTGTTATCACTTCGTAGCCACAATCCATCAGTATTTGAGTTCTTTGATGTTTCTAAATCAGCAGAAGGTTTAGAAAAGTTGTAACCGAAGGTCTCTCCAACTTGTGGTTGATTTCCACCTTCGAGAAAGTTTTTGAACTCATTGATCAATTTGCTACCTCGATCACCTTCATCTAACTTGACATCAGATGAGCTGCCCTGTTTACTTTTATGTGAGGAATTATTTCCACCACAAGGAAGGCCCAAGCTCAGATCGAGACCTTTCTCATCCTCCATTGGATAGCATCAAATGTTGTCTACAAGATTTACAAATATATTTGCCTACTCAGCATCCTAAAAAAAGGAAATAGCTAAATAGCTATCAAATCATCTTACTGAAATATCTACATATGAATACATAGCTTAAGATATATACATCCCATGCTACAACATTCAAATTCCAGAATAAAAGTCAGGTAAAAAACAATCCAATTAAATTCTTGTTCCTTACGGAGTAGTTTAGTTTGTGCTCGATACAAAATCAGTAACTTCTTCAACATTCATTGGACTAACTGAAATGAACCTAGTTAAGAGAGTGGAATTATTACACTCTGCATATACTATACCAAATGAAAATCCGATAGCAGTTCTTATCGTAACTAGAGGGATGAATTCGTTATATGTAAAATGCATAATTTTTTTGAAAGTGATTTGTTGGCATCCAAATATCTCAGCCAATCAGCGACAAACAAGAGCAAGAGCACCGGGGCGTTTCCAGTGAAATCAAAGTTTGGTTAGACGAAGCTGAATCCAGAAAATACACCTTAAACACAAGGTAGAAATTACTCCACTATAATGAATCCCTCATCTTGAATTACATTATTACCAAAAGAGGATGAAAAATTAAATTACTTGCTATATCAAAACATTAAATTATGTACGCTTCGTGAAAAAATTAAAACTAATAATACCGTATTTACCTTAGATCTTCTGAATCTACAACAAATACCAAATTCTGCCACAAGTGTACTGCATCCTCGTATATTGATGTCAGATGTTGGTGATTAAGGCAGATCAGAAAAACTTCTGGAGTAGTCAGATGAATTTGTGGAAATGATGCCTGAGAATTGGAGAATACAGAAAAAGAGATTTAAAAAAAAGGGGAAGAACTACGCAATAAAGCAAAGGAGAAAAGGACACATACGAAATTGGGAAATAGTTTTGCTTTTCTTTGATTATTGGCTAAAGACGGGAGCTGAAAGGAAGTGCGGTGGAGAAGACGAGAATTTAGGGTTCCTTTGCTTGACTATTCCTAATGTTTTTATTTAATGTTTGTTTGTCTCACAAATTGGTCAAATTAATAAATGGTGTGTACTCCTTGTCCATTTTCATTTCTTGGTAACACGATTTTTAAAAAAAAATAAGAAAAAAGTGGTTGAAAAAATAGTGAACTATATTTTTGGTCATAGAACTATGAATTTATCTTATCAATAGTGCCTAGACTTTAAAAATATCTACAATAGTCTCTAAACTAAGGGTTTATTTCAAAATCGGTCCTATTAAAATTTTCGACCCGAAATGTCCTTTTGGGCTGCTGGGAGATTTCTCTTTTTACATTTTAACTTTTTCAACCTGATATTATTTCAATGTTATACTAAATTCGATATTATTTCAAAATTATCTTCTTCTTCCTTTTTGCTATCCTTCATTGTGTTTCATTTTTTAAATATTAGACTTTATTTTATAAAATTAAACTTAAAATTCTGATTCTTAATTATCAATAAATTATTTTAATTAAAATTATTAACTTATGTACTCTTTCTTGACTCACAACTATATATATAGAAATAAAACTATGCAGCTAGCTCACACAAACTTTTTTATAATACTAGAATATATAAATTAATAATTTTAATTAAAAATAATATTTAAAAATCTAAATTTTAAATTTAATTTTATAAAATTAAATATAATATTGAAATATATAAACAAAGTAAAGGATGACAAATTGAGTAAGAAGATAATTTTGAAATAATATCAGATTTAGTACATTATTGAAATAATATCATATTGAAAAAGTTAAAAATGTAAAAAGACAAAATTGCTCAGCAACCCAAAAGGGCAATTTTGGGTGGAAAAATACCAAAAGGACCGATTTTGAAATAAACCTTTAGTTCAAGGACTACTATAGCTATTTTTAAATTCCAGGACTATTGACGAGGTAAACCCACAATTCAGGTAGTAAAATATGAGTTTCACTTATATATATTAGTTTTAAATAAAATGCGAGTGGAATAAGTTAGTGAAATGTGAAACCTTATTACCATTTATAGATGGAGCGATATACTTTAAATGAGTCTCACATTCCACTCACTTTCTCCATTTACTTTTCTTCACAAAGTCCAACAATTTCTTAAAACTTGTGACAAGTGAAAAAGGACTCTTTAAATGGTGGATGAGAGGAGTATATCTAAATATAAATACAACTCCCTTTGTTCCATAATAGTAAAGTTATTTCATTTTCTGCACTTGTTTTAAAAAAATACTAATAAATAAGTGAAGAAAAAGTAAAGTAAAAAAATAAAACTAAGAGCATCCACATCGGCGAGCAAGGACGCGTCCGTCCGTCCGTGCCAGCGGCACGGAGACGCTGTCCGCCGCTGCGCTCGCGCCGCTGGCACGACGCTGCTCGATGCATCGAGCACGTCCGTGCCAGCGAGCAGGCAACGTGGCAGCGTTCTGATTGGCCAACGGCATATCCGTTGGAAAATTATTTTTTTATTTTTTTAAAAATAAAAATAATACCAAAAAATAAATATTTTCACAATCCCAAAAAAATGGCCGTTTTTTTGCCCGTTTTTCTATTTTTTTTAAATTTTTCCCCCAATATCATCTATAAATACACACATTCATCATCAATTTTTCACATCAAATCATCTCTCATTCATATTTTTCATACAACTTATCTACACATTCATCTCTCACTCAAAACCTCAAATGGATTTCACTCATTTCATTGCGGAAGCGGAGCGCGAAGAACAAGAATACTACGAACAACATCGTGCCGCTTATGAAGCATATGTCGCAGCGAATACCCCAACCCCTCAACCTCAACCAACTAGATCAACTCGTCGCTACTTTTATCGTGACCGGGAGGGAGCCCACGAAAGGCTTGTTGCCGACTATTTTTCCGACCAGCCACGGTTTTCGGAAAATTACTTTAGGCACCGTTTTCGCATGTCAAAGTGCTTGTTTATGTGTATTGTCAACACATTGTCCGCCCGTGTTGAATACTTCCAAACAGGTCCAGATGCAGCCGGTCGGCAAAGTCTCTCGGCGTTGCAGAAGTGTACGTGTGCCATCCGACAACTCGCTATTGGGCAAACGGCCGACCTCTTCGACAAGTATTTGCATGTCGGTGAGTCCACTGGAATCCTTTGTCTTAAAAATTTTTGCGAGGGCGTTCGTTCAGCTTTCGGTGATGAATTCCTTCGGACACCCACCACCGATGATTGCCAACGGTTGCTTCGTCTTCACGAAACAGTCCATGACTTTCCCGGTATGCTTGGCAGCATTGACTGCATGCATTGGAGGTGGAAGAATTGCCCGACTGCTTGGAGGGGGCAACACTTAAGCGGCCACAAAGGCGGCGGCCCAACACTTATCCTTGAAGCGGTCGCCGACTACCGCCTATGGATTTGGCATGCATATTTCAGTGTTGCCGGATCCAACAACGGCTTGAACGTGCTCTATTCTCCACCCCTTTTCAATGATGTGTTGAATGGTGTAGCCGGCGATCGACTTCACCGTCAACGAAAATGTATACCACATGGGTTACTATCTCGCCGATGGTATCTACCCAAGGTGGTCGACTTTCGTGAAGACGCTCAGCAACCCGCAAGACCCGAGACGGGTTCTTTTTACACAGCGTCAAGAGTCCGCGCGGAAAGACGTCGAAAGAGCCTTTGGGGTCCTTCAAGCCCGATTCAACATTGTGAAGGCCCCGTCTCGGCTGTGGTATGTGAAAAATATCGCTGACATCATGTACATGTGTATTATCTTACACAACATGATTATAGCCGATGAAGGACGAAGGGCGGCTAGCTTTTACGACGAGGATGAAGCCGGAAGCTCAAGCGCGAGGTCTCCCCCACGCCGAGGTGTGCATACGACGGTGGGTGAGAGGATCGAAACAAGGCACACAATGCGCGATACCCGAACCCACGTTGAGCTACAAGAAGACCTAATCAAACACATTTGGGCGAAATTCGGCCTGTTTTTTTTTATTTTAGGAGTTGAATTATGTATTTTTTATTGATTAGGAGTTTAATTATGTAATTTTTTTTTTATGATTTTAATTATGTAATTTTTATTTTTTAGGATTTTAATTATGTAATTTGTAATTTTTAATGTATTTTGTAATATTATTCCGGGTATTTTTAATGTATTTTAATTTTGTGAAAATGTTTTTATTTAAATTGTATAATGGAATGGTGGGACCCTTGTGCGAGTCCTTGCAGAAGAGCACGGATGTGGGTGTTGTGCTTTTGCCTAAGAGCAGGCAGAAAAAGTGGGTCCGGGACCACATCCGTGCTCGTTGGCAAGAGCACGGATGTGGATGCTCTAATGTAGACAAGATTCTTCTCTATATTGTGAAGAAAGGGTAAAGTAAAAAAGAAAAAAAGGAATAATGTAGACAATAACTTCTCTATATTATTCTCTCTCTTGTTTTACTCTCTATTCACTTTAATTATTTATTATCATTTTCTAAAAAAATGACTCTACTATTATAGAACGGAAGAAGTATAAAACATGATGAATAATGTCAAAGCCAAATTTCAATTCATAAGAATATCCAATATTTTAAAAATACCTCATCAAGAAAAGTTGGAAAAATAAAATAATACTCGTCTCATCAAATCATTACCTTTAGGCACAAGATTTAAGAAAATGATATTTAGATGGCAAACTTGGGAAGTGACACAAGATTTTAGGAGATGTTATTTTATGTGTTACGTAGAAAGAAAATATATACTCCCTCCGTCTCATAAGAATATTCACTTTTTCCTTTTTAGTATGTCCTACAAGATTATACATTTTCCAATTTTGAAAATTTTTTCTCTCTAATGTAGTGGTCTCATTCTCCACTAACAATATTTTAATTATTTTTTATCTCTACCTCTCTCTTACGTTACCATTTTTGCATTAAAACCCGTGCCGTACCCAAAGTACAAATCTTTAGGGACGGAGGGAGTATATATTAATGTGAGAGAGCTTTTTCTAAAAAAGTAAATGTAACATCTTTTGTGGGATAAATTAAAATAGGAATGTGACATCTATTATGGTACGGAGGGAATAATAGAAAAGAGTAATTAACATATATTTTGCCAAAAAAGGATATGGTAACATCACAAAAACAGAAATACAAGTTGCTTATAATGGAACGGAGGTAGTAATAAGGATCTCGAACTCGGCTGAAAATCAAAATCTGCCTGTTGCCCCACCAACTCAACCAAATGTGAAAATAGACACATACAAGCAGTTGAACATGAACTAGGAAGATGCTTTTCCAGCCTCCCTATTATTCAAGAAATATAAATGTCAAGGTATGAACAGCAAAATCATTTTTATCATTAAATCGGGAAGAAATTCTAATTTCATTTGTACCAAGTTCATGACAAGAGAGTCCAACTTTTGTGTGTTCTGCACGCAGCTCGGCACCAGATACATATTCTAACTGCAGAATCACATATTCTATTTTTACATTTCAACTGAACGAAACATCAACGGAGAGCTACTCTCTGGTGGTCAAGATAATACGAAATGATATCCGGGACTATATTATTAAATCATCCTCTAGATAACTGTACTCGAAAGTGAACTCCGTCTTAATTCTTTGACACCTGAGTATTGAAAAATGAAAAGAACATCAGTTAATATAGGCTACAAGAGGGGGTACACTGATAAACACCAAATATGCAGATAAGTTCAGATAAATCTAGGCGCCTAAATAGAAATACTAGAATGTTAGTTGTAAGATTATCTCACAACGATAACTACAATCACACTTCTCAGCTATGCTGGGCAGTAAAGGCATTTCTCAGTATTCTAACAACCTTTTAGTTCTCTAACTGAATCAACAATGCAGCCAAATGTTGATGTTGAAATTTATGGGACGACAAAAAAGTAAACGTGCCAATATCACACTACAGACTCATTAAGGAGAAGACATCACATATGAATCCCACAAAGCTTGATTGCTAAACATTATAGCTATCCAAAATGAAAACTGACTTCCTAAAGCACCAAAATTTTCAAAACCTACTGCTAAAGAACTAGAATAAAGTGCAAAAAAAGAAAGTGATGATTCTACAACTACAGGAAGAATATGCATGTTTGCAGGTAGTCAGAATTCAATGAAAAATAGAAAATGATAAAGGACAAGTAAATGTAACAAATAACAGTGTAAATAAGACTATGAGGGAGTCATCAGTAACTCTAAATTGAAATAGACATGAAAATATACTAAATTATACAGTGAGCAGAAAGTGTAACAAAAGAATAAAATAACAGTATCAACACAGAACCACCACAACAATAATAATAGCCCATACCATCCATGTTCATCACTGGCAATATGGAAGTCAAAATACACATATGTCCCCTGTTCAAAATCATCTGTAGCAACTTTTGGCTCCTCATGCCGTTGGAACCATGTGTTGTATTTCCTGTGGTATCTCCAAGATTGTTTTTTTAGTTCCCTAGCAGCCAAGTATTGCTGATAGGTATTCTGCATATATCAATAGCATCAGACCAAGAACAAGAACATAAGGAACATGGCATGTAAGCAAAAAGTAAGACTTGACACCTGCTGGTAGTAAAATGAGAAGAACAGGGTATCAGTGCCATAAGTATCTGCACCAAGACGTTCCCAAAAGGCAGGATTATTAACAATAGGGGCTTGTACTTGAGGATAGCTCGAAGGAGTTGCAGCAGGATGTCTCTGAACATACCAGAAGCAGGAAGTGGGGCCAGTTATCAACAGAGAAAGAGATCAAAAGAAAGAGAGCGAAAATAGTTACGTACTGGAGTATAGGTCTTAGCACGTTCTGAATCCTTGGGCTGAGGAAGTCTATAATAAGCAGCCTCAAGCATCTGCAAATTATACGACTGATCATGCATTCCCCCAGAAATTGGAGTTGATGCACTAATGTTATCCCCAATAATACCAAGGTCAGACACACTTCTTCGACCAATAACACCGAGACTTCCAGAAGATGAAGCTGATTGTAAAGGCTGTCCTGGAGATAGATCTATCTCCCGTATTACTTGAGAAGGCTCAGCAATAGAACCAGAGGCAACTGCAGCCTGCTAGTAAGAAATTGCAAAATTGTTTTATGATAAATATGAAGTTCTATTACAACCTATGGAACTCACTACAAAAATCAGGAATTGTTCAAGTATTCAGAGTTGAAAATGCAGAAGCTCTATCACTTGTACTCAAATCCTATTTTTCAAACAAGCAAAATATAATTTTTATCAAACATTACTTGAACAGATTCACTAACATATTTTCAAAATAACAAAAAAGTTCCACATACTGCAGCATCTAAAGCGTAAGGAGATTTCAGTTCATCCTCTGCAACAAGAGTTTTTCCTAGCCCAGAGTTGACAGCAGAATCTGCAGAAGAATCTTCCGTGAGGGACTGTTGCTGCTGCATTTCCTCAACTTTGTTAAGGACATTTTCTGTAGAGATATGAAAAGATCTCACCATTAAAATTAGGCTACCAGAATAAGATGATATGCCTTGTGGAAACTATTATGGGTTAAATTTTGCTTGTGGTTCTAAAATATGAAATCAAAATATCCAAAAGTGAGCTTTATAGCTGCAGATCCTGTCAATGTTATTAAAAATCTTTCACGGCACAGCCATGGCGCTTCTCCGTAGCGGGATTTTGAAAAAATATCATCTCCATGATGATTTTTTGGCAGATTTTAATGGCAGCTGCCACATTCATGGCAGCATTTTTTGACTGGCTTAGTCCTAAACATGGCCCATCAACCCTAAAATTTGCCCGATTGCCCAAATGACCTGGCCCATTTTCCCAAAATCCTACCTATTTATTAAAATTTGACCCTACGACATCCCTATCTGTTCACTTGTTTATTCACCCTCCTGTGCCGCCCTACTGATTTAGTTTCTTTTAAAAACATGGCAATGAAACCCAGCTTAAAATATTTCATTATCCAGTATATAAGTGTCTTATGTATAGTATAGTGTCAGACTTAGAGACAGAGACTAAAGAACATGATTTTTGAGTAAGACTACTGACTACCTGCATCCTTAGGTGTTGAAGATATGATTGTCTGCTGATTAGCAGGTTGGTGGATTGCACTAGGCTGTGGCTGCAGTGAAGCAGATGTTGTTACACTGTTAATACCTGAAGCCTGGACCCCAACCCCCAACCCTAGTTGAGGTGTGATGGATGAGCTTTGAGCATTGAACTGAGAAAAAAAGGAAAGGGAAAACAAGTTGCAATTAACTGAATAAGTGCATTGAACAGATAATTTTAACAGATACAGTCAAAAGTGTAAATAAAAGTTGTTTCATCCATAATAGTATGTTTGAATTAATAATACACTTCCATTCAGCAATATTAAGCTTCAGTTGCTCTAGCATATAGGTCCCTGTGGTGGAGTCCATGGATATGTACATTGCACACGAGGTCTTACTTATGAATGAATAACAACCATTAAGATTAAATAAAATATAAAAGACACGAAGAAACGTGGTTTTATGCAAACTTGCGGAGTTTTGGCGATAGGGAATCATATGCAACATGCAATAGACAAATTAAGTAGTACAGCTGAAAAAACCATCTCCTATAAAGATAGAAAACATGATTAGCTTCATTAGGTGTAATGATTTATGCAAGCTATTAGTTTATCAATTCTTCAACAATCTACCTGTAACTAACTAAGCTACATTAACAAGTATACATATCATTTATTGGTGGTAAATTCACAAGGTGCAAACTCCTAAAAAATTCCGTTTCTCTTTTATTTATTGACTGAAGTCCAAATTTGGTCCCTTACATTTGCCCTAAAACACTTTATGGTAACACAATGTACAAGACCAAAAAGTTTTTAGGGCAAATGTAAGGGACAAAATTTGAACTTTAGTAGTATTATTTTTTTATAACATAAGATAAAGATGAGGGATGGTGATGAAAGATATGTAAATATCCATAGAGGATTGCATACCATGAATTTTGCTTTAATTGATAACTGTCTCTAGATAGAGAGAGATAGGGATGTCAATGTAACCCGAACCCGCGGGCCTGCCCGAATAACCCGATAAAAATACAGGGTTAGGGTTGTAATTTCGCAGCCCGAATTTAAAATCGGGCCATTCGGGCTGACTCATTCGGGTTGTCGGGTTAGGCGGGCTGACCCGTTCGGGTTACGGGTTGGCCCGTCGGGTTGAAGGTTTCTGCACAGCGAGCAGTTTTTGTAACGGTCATAACTTTCTCTACAAAGCTCCGATTGAGGCGTGTAATATATCCACGCGAAGCTCTTTCGAAGACGAAGAGAATGATATGTATTAGAGGTTTATCAGACTTCAAAATCACGAGAAACATTGACTCAAACAAGGCTGCTGCACATCCACATATTTTGTGTACATTTTCTAATCAATTTTCTATCATTTCTCAACAAACATACCAAAATATAGAAATATAATCAAAATCATCCAAAACAACTCTCTAAAACCATGCAAAATCCAAATACGTCAACCGACTATATAAGATCACGAAAAAAATCACCATGTGGTTCATGGATTCATAAATACTCGTATATATTTTGACGCCGCTTCGTCATTGAATTATGCATACTTTGATGATTCTTAAAACAAAGATAAATTATTATTTGACTTATTTACAGCTGGAATAAATTAAATTTGACCAATCATAATTCAAGAAAACTTAGAGTTACTCCAATTAGCTAGCATCTTGATAATTCACTCTTTAATAATTCAAAATATTTTTGTTACATCTACGATGCACCTCTCACGTTATGAAAAATTTATTTAATTTTCTACGAATTGATTTATGTTTGAATTTTGAAACAAAGTGATGATTTATGTTTTAAATACATAAACATAAACATACTATTTATAGATATTTTGTAAATAATTATGTAATGAATAAGTTATTTAAATTTAAATAACTTAATCTTTTTTAAAATATTAAAGAAAATTAAGAATATATATTTCATTGTTGAATGATTAATTAAAAATATGTATATAATTAAAGAAAATTTAAAATAGTATTATTTTTTGAAAATATTAAAAGAATTAAAAATACGCATTAGCCCGAATAACCCGGTGGGTTAGCCCGAAACCCGAAGGGTTAGGGTTAGGGTCGAACTTTTATAACCCGAAAAAATCATAACCCGAATAGCCCGTACCCGAATGGCCCGACAACCCGAACGGGTTGGCCCGAACCCGAACGGGTTGGCCCGATTGACATCCCTAGAGAGAGAGTTGTCAGTGCAAGAAATCATGGCATGACATTGTTCTAATCTATAAGAGACCATTGTTACACTCAAAATGATTAAACTTCCTAGAAAGATCCATATGTAGACAGGCATATGCACAAGCCAACACTGCTTTAGCAAAAAAGTAGAAGACAATATATTTGGCGAAAGACAGTAGAAAGCACCTGTTGTAAGAGAATGTTTTGCTGTTGTGCAGAGTACTGCTTTCCTCCAGAAATAGAAGGCATGCCCAGAAGATTATTCTGGCCATGCAGCTGTACCTGCTGAAATCGTTGTATATACTTCTCCCTTTGATCAGGTGCAATCTCAGTTCTTCCACGAAACTGGCCGTAAAGAGATAGAACTACTTAATATACGGTAAGAGAAAATTATTTGAAACTTGCTCCAAGTGTGAGTTTGAAGTCATTATCGTGGCTCAAGAATTACTGGACAATATGAACCATGCATAAGAATCCTAGTCAATACTTTATTGTATGCCATAAAAAACAGAAAGAATGAGACACAAAGCATTGATGTCAGTTGGTTCAACCTTTGAATAACTAAATATATCAAACACCATCTGGAATTAATGCATTTACATGCTAACCTCACTTCTCCTAAATTACATCATTCTTTATCGAGTTCAATTGTCAGTCCTGACTCAACCTATGGTTTGCTATTTTCATATTTTGTATTCACCTGTCACCACCAGTCATTTGACTCATATCACCAACATTTATGAGTCCAAATTCCTGACAATGTTCTGATCTTAGATCACATATGTGATGCTGGAAAATTTTAGTTCTAACAAAATATAGGAGCTCAAACACTAAAACATATATGACCAAAAATATTCTCTTCTTGATTTTGTGGATGCACGTCAACCATTCCTCAATAACTTAGGAATCTATAAACAAAGAGAGCAAATTCAACAGGGAAAGGAAAGATAGAAGATTGTCATTTGAATTTAATAGTTTAATGTGTATGCAGGAGCTGAAAAGAGCATCACTCAACACCAGGAACATGGAAACAGAACAATGCAACGTACTGGTTCGTTCTGGTTTTGGAAGGAATTTCCGGGCCGCCATTGCATACCAGGAACAACAGGAGAACTGAAAACTCTGCTGCCCCCAACTGCAGAATCAATAACACTTCCGGGATCAGATGATCCAAGCCCATCACTTGATTTTGCAGTTTGGGGCATAACTGTGCGATTACTTAAAGGAGATGCAAGAGCCTGCACCATGTCACTACTCCCAGGTCGATCATCAGATCCCAAGATATTTCTTTTCCCCATTTCAGATAACAAGGGAACGGCACCAAGGGCTCCATTGCTGGAAATCGTGTTGCCAGAACTAGGAAGGATGTTAGAAGCTGGTTGACCAGGCAACCCACCTCTGCCAAGAGCCCTTAATCCAGTTTCAGCAAGTGCTGGAGATGATCTACGGCCAGGGAAATTCGTAATATCCTCTTCTTTTGTAGCACTTGGCACGGCCACAGGAGATGACACACCGACAACACCTGATTATTCCAAAGCAAGAATAGGGACCCAGGTAAGGGAATAGAAATTATCTCATTGACTATTCAAAGTTCAGTTAACTTACTTGTGATGCCAGAAGTTGCAAGACCTGCTGGTGGTGTTTGTGGTGCAGGAGAGTTGAGGCCACTACCTTTAGAAGGTGGGGTTCTAGCAACTGCATCATCCTGAAAAACTGTTTCATCAAGCAGGTCGAGGGTGGAAGTAACCTGTTGGATGGTAGCTGGGGTTGTTGCCTGGAAAGGGAATCATCAAATTATTCCACGACAGTAATGTCTACTACATGAATAAATACATAAAAACAACTGAAATGACTTCACATAGTCATACGTAAAAAAGAGAAAGATCAAAGTATAGAAAAAGTTAAAAGGGTCTCAAAATATTATCAAAATCCTGCTGGCCAATCTTTAAGCTTAAAGCATAATATGCTCTCTGCAATAGCAAATAACTCCTGCACCACACTGTGGCTAACAAGTAAAAGAGAATAGACGAAGAAAGATCAAACTAAATAGAAAATGGATTTTCCTTCATACAGTGAAATGAGATATATTCAGATAATCAATCTATATTCTACGTAAGCATCAAGGGCATTTTATATTTCTTTTTCTTTCTTTTGTTGGTGGGGGGATGTAACTTTACTTGTCTATTAGAAGGAAGGACAATTACACATTACAAAGCTTTTACCAGCTGTTCCAACATCACCAAATTTCTCGTCAAACCACAGACAGAAGAAACAATCATCAACTCCATCCACAAATAGTTAAAGGGTCTTAGCATGAATACAACACAAGAGACTACTCAACTAAGATGTTAATTTTGACATTCATTGGTGATATTAGATATCTACATCCTCCATTTCTAAACAAAAAGAATAGTAATGACTTTTCAATTATTTACTACATAACTAGCTAGGAGAAAATATAGCAGAAAAGAAGCAAATATTTAAATAGCTCAGATAAAGGTACAACTTCAAGTTAGATGAAAAAACTAATTATTATGGAGGGTGAAACATTTGCGCTGGCACCTCATTACAAAACTTTGAAACACGTGAATAAGTTCCCTTGAATATATTCTCTACAAGTTCCGCAATTTATCAGTAAATGGGTAAAACTTCTGCTGCACAGTGCTCCTAAGCAGGTAGCTTAGCAGGTATAGCAGCTATGGAAATACAACACAATATAGAAATGATAATTTCTTTTCTAGAGTACAGAAGTGGAAAGGACACGAGTGGTGTAAGATGCAGGATTTGGATATGAACATACTGAAGTTTGAACAGGTGTTGCAGCCAGAGAAGTTTTCAATGTTATGACTGCACTGGAAGCAGTAACTCCCTGCCAATAACAAATGAAAGATGATACGGATTTCTGCTCCAATCTATCAATTTCATCTCAGAAGAAAAGGATAAATATCCCTTATAGTTACAGTTCAAGAAACTCAATTGAGATTAAGGGCACAACTTCAAAATCTAATTTATCTTTCTCAATGTTAAGTCATCAACTTCGTGGGAACAGAAAGCATTTACCTTAACAAGACTAGGAGGACCTGTAACTAGATCTTCAAGAGACTCCACCTTGTCTAGAGGTAAGGAACTGTAAAGCTCATCAACATCGCTAAACTCGTCAAAGTCTTCCTGCCAGTTATACATCAAAAGGAAACATAAGGCAAGCTCCCTTAATATATACTCCCTCCGTCCTATAATAGATGTCACACTTTCCTTTTTAGTTTGTCCCACAAAAGATGTCACATTTCCTTTTTTGGAAAAAACTCCATCTCACATTAATATAAATATACTTTTTGCTCTCTCTACCCAACACACAAAGCATCTCCTAAAACCCGTGCCATTTCCCAAGTGTGTCATCTATTATGGGATGGAGGGAGTATATAAAAATATATATAACTAAACAGCCATGTAGAAAACATGAGACCAAATATAAGCAACAAGGAGATGAGAAACAAATATCATGTGATCAACTAAATAAGTACCTTTCTAGCATAACATGAAATAGCTTAAAACGTGAAACACAATATACTCATTTGATGAGGAGGACCTGATTTCTTTCAACATAGTCATCCAAGAAATCCTTCACGTCGTTGACTTCCTCCGGACTCAATTCATCATTATCCAAGAGCCTTAGAATTAATTCCAGCTTCATAATATGAGCCTTATGCCGAGTGATGGATTCCTCCAGATGTGTCTACAAAAAAAAAATTTATTCAAGCACAGTTCATTGCACAGAATTAAGATATATTCCCTTTCCTTTCTTACCAGTCTCACTGGCCTTGTCTTCCCTTTCTTAACTGTAAGTCCTTCTATTTCAGCTTCAAAACTATCAATTTGATTTTCCAGCTCACTGACCTATTTAACAGGATATCATCTTCAAAATCATTTATAGCTCATTAAGAACATACCTAAATGAAGCCAATACTCATGAGATACATGACAACTCCTGCATTCTACCATTACATAAGGCTTCATAACTAAATGGCAATGTACTGTAATAAAACACTCTCAAATTAGCAATATGACTATAGCTAACTCCAGAGAACTACTTAAGAGGTAAATATAATTAATAATTCCATAACATAACTTTTAAGTACTCATTTAGGTTTTGCGACATATGCGCCAATGCGGACCTTGAAAATGGGAGCGAAAACATTAAAATGCATTCATAAACGAGGTCTGAGCTCAAACAGCAGGTTGTAATACTATTAGGGAACATCAAGTGTGAATTATAGTTAAAGTGTGAGCAAGTAAAGAGAATGCAGTCTTGAATGGCTTTGATGTGTATAAAACTATACTGGAAACCAAAACTGTATGTCGTGTTGTATCTGTAAAGAATAGATGAAGACATCACATGTCATGCAAAAAACTAATTCGTCTAATGAAAGTGATAGTTTTAAATGCTCAAACAAAAGAAATGCACAGTGTTCCAAGCGCATACCACGTTATTCAACCAATCTCTCGTCTCAGATTTAGCTTTTTCCTTTGGATCCTACAACAACAACAACATGGAGGCATCCCCAAAGATGTCAGAGTACTGTAAATGAAAGGGAAAATGGCAAATAGCTCCAAGTTCCACATTCTTATAGCAATAGTCATGTACTTCATAATATCCACAATCTCCATTTTATAATACAAAGAAATATTTTTTCCTTTCTAGCATTCTTCATTTCAGAATAAAATTACTTACAATTCTTATGACAGTTTTTCTAACTACATTTTCTAACAAAACACATTTCCTCAATTATCATGTGCCCCTCCAGTTATGTTATTTCAGATAAAGAAAAGAGATTAACAGTAGTCAATGCCTACCGTCTTAGGTTGTAGGCCAAGACCTTCTTTTGAGAATGCTTTTGTTTTTGTTTCTTTTTCACATATCTTAAATCGTTCCATTTCACGCTCAATTTGCTTTCGAGCATCCATCAGAGCCTGCTCATAAGAGGCACTAACCTATGTCAACAAGTATCAGAAGAAAATCCCTTGTCAACATCGGACAAAAAGCAGAGATAATATTATTTCAACTAATAGAAAACCAGAAATAAAATATGAATGCGACAGGAATACAATGACCATGCACATTCACAAAGGCATGCACAGAGGATAGAAACAAAAATGAATAAGATAAAGGCATGCACAGAGGATAGAAACAAAAATGAATAAGATAGTAAAGCCCAAACAGTTGAGTACACTGAGTAGAACAATTATATGAGAAACATGTAATGTCAACAAAACATAACATCAATAGATTCAATACTGGTAAAAGCAGAATTAGTGATCACTAGATAACTAATTAGTTAGTAGAGTTGTTCAAATGGGCTTCAAAAAGCCACCAGCAAGCGATATATGTATCTGATCCAACACTCTCAATGTTGGTTGAGATGAGAAGCATCAGAAATCAAGTGAGATTACTATAATGCATTCAATATCTCAAATAATTGTCTTCTTTGTGAAACCACAAATATTGCAAATCAATATATTGGAATAAAGCATCATTTGTTATCTTCTGTAAGTTTTTGTGGATTATGGTGCGCTAACCTAATACTCCCTCCGTCCCACCGAAGATGACTCACTTTCCTTTTTCATCCGTCCCAACCAAGATGACCCCTTAGAAAATAATTAAAATATGCAATTACCTCTCCTCTCTCTTACTTTATTCCTCCCTCCTACTTTTAACACTCAACAACATTTTCTCTCTCTTACTTTATTTTTATTCCCTACTTTAAAACACTCAACAATATTTTCTCTCCCTTACTTTATTCATTTTTCCTACTTTAAAACACCCAACAATATTTTCCCTCTCTCTTAAACTCTTTAAAACTAGTATGCATAAAATCCCAGGCAGGAACCGGTCATGGTCATCTTCCCTGGGACGGAGGAGTACTATAGTTGCTTTAGTAACTAACTGTAGAAGAATTTCCAACAAGCTTTATGTGATATCTTTGTGTCCAGAAAGTAGGCCAATGTTTAGAGTATCATGCACGCCAGCAACAAACAGTGGCTCCAATTGTGATTTTGCAAGCCCCAAACTACTCAAGTTTCTCAGAGCTATTTGGTTTATCGCATTATTCTCTTTTCTAGAAACAAATCATGCATGTCCATCAACTTTCACGTTAGCAACCAACAGTAGTTCCAATTGTTATTTTGATAGAACTGCAGAAGTCTATTGGAAATGCAAGCCCCAAACTATCAAGATTCTGAGAGCCATTTGGCTTATTGCAATATCTCTTTTCTAGACTGTTATTCAAATATAATACACGCCCATCATCTTTATTTGAACTAAGCATTTCAAGGAAAAATTGTATTGACTAGACTATGGAAACAATAAATTACTGAAATCAGTTCAAAAGGAGGAAAATTTTCGGGGAATTCTGTGAAAACGTGTTCTTGTAGTAGTCAAAAGCGGGTATAAAAGTTGAAAAAGGGAAACAAAACAGTGTTAAAACTCCCAAAATAATGAGTGAATAAAGGACAAAAAGAGAAATGCAATCAATTCTCCACCAATGATACCTTCTTATCCTTGATCTCGCTGGACTGAATCCATGTCTTGATCTGGTCTCTATACCTCTGCAACTTTTTAATCTCCTTTTTCAAGTCGGCCTCGAATTTTTCCTTCTGATTCGCATTGTCTGTATCATAAACCTGAGCACAAATTCAATGAAAGTTGACATCCAAAAGAAAATTATGTTCGGAAACAAATCGGCAAAAGCACCTTGTTCCAAATGCTGTCGAACACGTCGACACCTTCTTGAACCTTCTTCAGAACCCGATCGATCTCGCCCTGTAATTTCCTGCTTGCTCCCATTGCCGATTTTCGAATAACCAAGGATCAATTTAGGAAAAAATCATCCAAAAGCCCTAGGCTCTCGACAGAATTATTAGTTCAGTTCGATGTATTCTGCTTGGGATATAATTACTCAATAGTCCATCCAATAAAACTCACTACAATATAGTAGTCGTATGTTTTTTTTAAGGGATAACTGCCTTAAAAGTCATGAACTTTGTCCGAATTCCGGTTTTTCCCACGAGCCATTTTTTTGGCGTATAAAGTCACGAACTTTACTTTTTGTCTGGTATTTCCCAACCCGACCCGACCCTGTGATTTCCGGCAATTTAAAATCCTATGTGGCATGCCTGAATTCCGACGTGTCAGGCATCGGAAAAATTCAAAACGACGTCGTTTCTGATAGATAAAACGCCGTCATTTTATACATCATCATTCAAAATTAGGTTATATCGCCCAAATCAAACGCTATTCACTCCTCCTCTCTCGCTCGATTCATCCACCCCCAACCATTTTCCATTCTTGGATTCAAGTCGCGATTCATTTTCAGCCCCATTGGAAGCGAAAATCCTGTAACAAGGTAAGACCATTGCTTCATTTTAGGGTTCAATTCGCGATTCATCCTACCGATTTTTCGTTAAAGATGCGATTGATTTCGTTGGGTTTGGGGTCGATTTAGGTTTCCAATTTAGGTTTGCGATTTAGGGTTTAATTTCGAGTATGAGATTTTGTGGTGCCCGAATTGTGCAGTTGGCATCCTGCAATTTAGCGATTTCCCGTGTGCAATTGGCAATGGGTATTTAGGGTTCATGACTGTTAATATGAGTTTTGATTGTTCAAATGCAGGATGTCGAGTTCTTCCCAGGGTTTGAGGCAGTGGTCTGTGATCACGGTCTTGAAGCTGATGTGGTGACATCCAATACGGATGCCAATCCCGGACGACGCTTCTATCGTTGCCAAGTCTGGAAGGAGGACGACTGTAAATTCTTTCGTTGGATTGATCCATCATTGTCACCGAATCAAGAGTATTTTTTCAAAAAACTGAAGCTTGATAGGGACAACGTGCAAAGAGCATTGAGAGATAGGGTTGCTAAGCAGGATGCACTCGACGAGTGTAACGCTCGTACTTTTTAAGTACTAATTAAAATATGTCGTGAAGTAACGACGTCTCTTTTAGTTAAATAATAGAGTTTTCTTGGAGACGTGTTTGAAGGACTCGTTGAAAGAATGACGATGAAGTTGCTATATTTGGCAAGAAGGATGAAATACGTGGAGATGGATATTTTTTTATGGAAGACGACACACGTAAATCGAGGAACGGTCGAAGAAATTATATGTGGAACAACACCAAATATAAGTTGTGACGTTAGACGTTCTTTAATTTTGCGAAGAACAAGATAACGAAAGTTAATAAAGTTTTGTGAATTTTAATTATCGAAGGAAAATACGAAAATATAAAGTATGAATTTATATTGGGCTTTGCAAATTTAATTAGAGTCCAATTGTCTATCTACAAAATGGTTTGGACCCTAATTATTTAAAGAAATCCAACCCATTGATAAAGAATTTTACAAACTTGGGCTTTCAACTAAATGAGCCCAAACCAATCTAATTAAAGTGGGAGTCCATTCTTTTCCAAAAAAAGGGAACAAGCCCAAGAACCCTTCTCCTTCTTCTCCTCTCCACGATCGGCGGTTTCATTCAAGTGGAGACTTCCCAACTTTCAACTTCTCCACTCTCCATCTTCCACCATTTATCCTACAAACCAAAAGACACCCCTTTTTAAACATCCACCCTTTCACTTCTCTTCTCACCTTACACTTCAAAAAAAAAGAGGAGAATGAGATTGTGAGAGAGAGGGCCGAGAGAGGGAGCTAGAGGTGAGCAAGAATTTGGGGTTCGTATTCAACCCTTTCAAGAATTCACCTATCAGAAGGTATAATTCTTTTCCCATTCAAATTCTTTATTTTCTTCATGAATGGCATAGCATGTACTCAACTATAGAATGATCACATAATTCGAACAGTAACATCAATCAAGCACCAAGCAGACACCCCCCTTTAATGTTTTAACTCAAAAACACTAGAAAGAACAAAACTTGAATAAACGAACTTGTAATCGGGCTGTTCGGGTGGAGTGCGGGGCTGATCGGAGAGGTTCGGGGTGCCGGCGAAAGCAGCCGTGCTGTCCGGCGGCAGCAGCGACGACTGGCGCCTCTCCGACGGTGCGACGACAGCGGCTTCCCTCCCCGTGGCAGCAGTAGCAGCGGCGGACAACAGCTTTTTCCGACGACTCCAGCGGCAGCGGCGGAAGACGACGTTTCTCCCGGCGAGCAGTGATCGTCGGCGTGGGGGTCGACGAGGGAGACGATTCGCGGAGGCGGCGACCCAACCTTGGGGGAGAATTTGGGCAGTTTCCGTCGAAGAGAGAGAGAGATGAATAGAGAGGAAGAGAGATGTGGAGGGGATAGAGAAAAAAAAATTTGGGCCTTGTTTTTTTTGGGCCTTTTTATTTTAATTGGAAGTATAAAGGTGAGGGCCAAATTAATTAATCGATGGGCCGATAATTAATCGTGGCGAATTATGTAATGATTTCCGGAACGTTTTAAAGAATGAATAATTTTATCCTAAGTATGAAATGAAATTATACCTCTTCAACGATAAATGATTGCGATAATTAAAGTATGCGCGTAAATAATTTTTTTAGAAATTATTTTCGACGTTAGGGAAGATACGAGGAGTCAACGAAGGAAAGAGCGAGCGTAAGCGGCCGACCGGCGTCGCACGCGACGCCTTGGGCGGCCGTCGAATAATCGAACATGCACGAAAATCGAGAAAGAGAATTTAAAGGATATTAATTAGAGTGCATGCATTCTAATTATCGTCGTTACAGAGGTTTGATATGAATTTTATGTGTTTTCCGAAAAGGTGGTTCGCACGCACGCTAAAAGTCGGAACGAGGAATTTTACGGAAATCCTAAGCTTTTGAGGTGGGCTTATTACTTAAACTCTTTTATTTGAAATGATATGTTTATGGTGAAATAAGGGTGGTTTTAAGTATTATGTCATGCCGTATGTTATATTTTGAATTGCCTATCTGATTGTCTACTAGGATAATGTCCTACTAGACTTTGATGGTTAACGAATTCGGGTCTGACTAGGGAGTGAGTCCCTACTCAGACTAGTGCACTGATGGGGATCGTGAGCCGTCCTTTGTGGTCGACCGGTCCAGTGATCGAGTTTGTGGCCACATTCTCGTTTCACATGATGGTTCAGATATGGTACATGAATGGGGATGATAATGATATTTGTCTGCACACAACTTTTTATGGAATGGTTTTAGTGATTCTCGGCCTTTTAAAGTAAAACTCGAGTTTCACTCAATGATGGCTTGACATAACTTAAATGATGAATGTATTTTGGGCATGAGTTCACTGAGTGCATTAAAGTACTCAGCCCCTGCATATGTTTTCCCTATGTGCAGGTTGAGCGGTGACGAGCGCAGTGGGTGTTGAGCATAAAAGTGAAGAATGTCTATCAAATGTCTAGAATATGGTGTGTCTTCATACATAGCATTATTCTACTCTCGAAATGCTTCCGCTGAATATTGTTTCTTTTGAGTTGTGTATTGTTGAGATATTTTCATTGTGAGTTGTTGATCGTTGAGATACTCTGATTTTAGTCGAGCTATTCTAATTTGTTTCGAGCTATGGTCAAGTTGTGTTGTTTTCCCCTTTCTTCCCCGCTTCTTTAATCCTCCCCTAGTCGCGATCAACCGTGTTTTCTATCCTTAGAAAGCGCGGTCGTGACAGAGTGGTATCAGAGCAATTTTTCTTTCCGCTCTGGACCCGAGAGTCTTTTTCTGTCTTAGTCTAGACTTGTTTCGCTAGACTAAAATAAGGTTAAATTGGAAGGCTCAACATCCCGCTTCGCCACGCTCAACTAGGAAAGAGGTAATATATTTTTTTATGAAAAAATTTTTATGAGAACGTTTTGGAGAAAGGAAGACGAGAAAATTTTTGAGAAAGAAGGAGGAGAAAATTTTTATAAGAGGAGGAAGTAGAATCTTTCTGTGAGAGATTGATTTCGAGAAGAGTATTTGCTAATGTTTGAGAAAAGAACGAGTTTTGATGAGGGACGATGGATTGTTTGTTTTTATATGAAAGATGAAAGTTGATGTTCAAGTATATATTGAGTTTTGATTCAAAACTTGTACTTCAAAGTTGAAAGTGAGATGTTGAAATATTTGAGAAAAGTGTGAGTTTTGAAGAAAATGGTTGTTTTGAAAGTAGATGTGAAATGTGTTGTGAACTTAGAGTGTCTAAGACTAAGCTAGATGAAACGTGCGCGAACCATAGTTGTAAGTTGACAATTTATCCATCGCTTTCCCGAGCGATGAAAACCAACGAGAATCTGAAAGTGTGGGGTGAATCCCTAATGTGTCAAGGCACGACGAGGCAAGGAGAGCGAGAATGCGAATGTTTGCCGGTGGACCATGGAACTTTTGCTATTTCTTTGGAATGGCGCGAAACGTTAGAGCAAGCTTAGTGTGTGAACCATTTTACTATTCTCTATCGTTTTCGTGAACGATAAGAAAAAAAAAAAGAATACGAGGAAGATTTCAAGAAGATGAGGATAGAGAAGATGAAATGAAGCTTCAAACACGAAAAAGGTGCGAGACAAGAAGAGCTGATGCTAAGTGATGTAGCTATGCAATGACAAGAGATCATACTCGCGATGCAAATCAATATAGCATTATCTCGCGTAATTTTGCTAAAAGTGGCGACACGATGGAGACGGCCTTTATAGCAGGCGGAGAAGCACACAAATGATTAAAATGTTTTAAGAGAATGATTGTTATAATATGCACGAATATTACGAAGATATGGCTTTTGACTGACTACAATTATCTTGTAGTAATGACGTGATGAATAACAACTTGGAATCCACGATTTCTTAGAACGATGTTGCCGTGTTCGGCCTCAGAAAGACGAGCGAACGAGTGCGACCTTCGTAGCTAGAAAGAATGATTTTAAATCAACAGTACTTACTTGGATTCTAAGTTCTTTTCGATACGTATTGAATAACCGTGAGCCCTTGCCTATTTAAACACCTTGGTTGACTCATGCTTTGCAAGTAGTGCCAATTATTTCTTTTCCTATATCGAGTCATAACTCACTTTTATTTCTTGAAAATTGGTGCTTACCTTGGTATCTTTGGATATCTTGATTAGTAGTCCTCTTTGATTCATCTCTCGTAGGGAAAATGTTTTGACCTTATGAGCCTCCGTCATTGAACTTCATTCCTAAAGTTGTTTGCAGTTATGACCTTCAGTATGATTACATCTCCCATACATGTTTTTTTCAAAGAATGAAATATTCCTCTTGGAACTTTTTGTACACCTTTTTATTTCGTAACTATGCATGTGGCAAGTTCTTTCTTGCAGAAGTGAAATAGTTTTTAACTCAGTTTCACTACATATATTGTCTCATGCAATGATTTTTCTTGCTTGCAACACCAAGTTAAGGTCGTGTTCTCTTTTTCCTTAACTTGTTTGATCTAGCTGGTTTTCCTAAAAAGTTCACTTCACGTCGGTTGCAAACCTGTGAATCCATTGATGTGATTTCATTATTCAATAGCATGATGTCGTCGAACCATGATCAGTGCTACTTCATGACATTTTTCTATGCTCCTAAATCCTCCCACGATTGATCATCTCATGTCATGACATGTTTGAACCGTCATTCATTGATGCCGGAATTTTGCTAAGTTGATTGGCAATTGAAATATCTTATTTAGCAGCCTACTATGGAATTTGAGACTTAATTCAGTTCATCCTGTTCTCAAGACCTATGTCATATTCTTTCGAGCTCTCATCAGAAGTAAAGTCTCAAGGTTTATGAGTTTACCTGAAACCTTAATTCTCATAATGAACACCAATTTTTGTAAATTGGTGATGAGATCTAAAAGAGTCGAGCTAGAAATGTTGTTCTTGTTTTCTTGATTAATTCTGCAGCCTTTCTGATTAATACACTTTCTGCAGTGTTGTTATAAATTTTTTTTTAAATCAGTTCATATCCAAGTAAGACTGCTTGATCAATTTCTGAGTTCTTGATACTAGACTTGGAGGAAAGGGTGAGGTTGAGCTTTTCGAATGCACACGGGGGAATAAGTTTCTATAATCAGACATGCGTAAAAGTGATACACCAACTAGAGGCATCGATATAACCAAGAACACGAGGTGTTAAATTTTCAGCAATGGTTATTAATCTTAAAGAGTTACGAGGAAGCTGTTTGGAAATTGGATTACAAGTTCATGGAGAAATATTTTATTAGAATGATGTAAGCAAATTTCGGGACGAAATTTCTGTTAAGGTGGATAGAATGTAACGCTCGTACTTTTTAAGTACTAATTAAAATATGTCGTGAAGTAACGACGTCTCTTTTAGTTAAATAATAGAGTTTTCTTGGAGACGTGTTTGAAGGACTCGTTGAAAGAATGACGATGAAGTTGCTATATTTGGCAAGAAGGATGAAATACGTGGAGATGGATATTTTTTTATGGAAGACGACACACGTAAATCGAGGAACGGTCGAAGAAATTATATTTGGAACAACACCAAATATAAGTTGTGACGTTAGACGTTCTTTAATTTTGCGAAGAACAAGATAACGAAAGTTAATAAAGTTTTGTGAATTTTAATTATCGAAGGAAAATACGAAAATATAAAGTATGAATTTATATTGGGCTTTGCAAATTTAATTAGAGTCCAATTGTCTATCTACAAAATGGTTTGGACCCTAATTATTTAAAGAAATCCAACCCATTGATAAAGAATTTTACAAACTTGGGCTTTCAACTAAATGAGCCCAAACCAATCTAATTAAAGTGGGAGTCCATTCTTTTCCAAAAAAAGGGAACAAGCCCAAGAACCCTTCTCCTTCTTCTCCTCTCCACGATCGGCGGTTTCATTCAAGTGGAGACTTCCCAACTTTCAACTTCTCCACCCACTCTCCATCTTCCACCATTTATCCTACAAACCAAAAGACACCCCTTTTTAAACATCCACCCTTTCACTTCTCTTCTCACCTTACACTTCAAAAAAAAAGAGGAGAATGAGATTGTGAGAGAGAGGGCCGAGAGAGGGAGCTAGAGGTGAGCAAGAATTTGGGGTTCGTATTCAACCCTTTCAAGAATTCACCTATCAGAAGGTATAATTCTTTTCCCATTCAAATTCTTTATTTTCTTCATGAATGGCATAGCATGTACTCAACTATAGAATGATCACATAATTCGAACAGTAACATCAATCAAGCACCAAGCAGACACCCCCCTTTAATGTTTTAACTCAAAAACACTAGAAAGAACAAAACTTGAATAAACGAACTTGTAATCGGGCTGTTCGGGTGGAGTGCGGGGCTGATCGGAGAGGTTCGGGGTGCCGGCGAAAGCAGCCGTGCTGTCCGGCGGCAGCAGCGACGACTGGCGCCTCTCCGACGGTGCGACGACAGCGGCTTCCCTCCCCGTGGCAGCAGTAGCAGCGGCGGACAACAGCTTTTTCCGACGACTCCAGCGGCAGCGGCGGAAGACGACGTTTCTCCCGGCGAGCAGTGATCGTCGGCGTGGGGGTCGACGAGGGAGACGATTCGCGGAGGCGGCGACCCAACCTTGGGGGAGAATTTGGGCAGTTTCCGTCGAAGAGAGAGAGAGATGAATAGAGAGGAAGAGAGATGTGGAGGGGATATAGAAAAAAAAATTTGGGCCTTGTTTTTTTTGGGCCTTTTTATTTTAATTGGAAGTATAAAGGTGAGGGCCAAATTAATTAATCGATGGGCCGATAATTAATCGTGGCGAATTATGTAATGATTTCCGGAACGTTTTAAAGAATGAATAATTTTATCCTAAGTATGAAATGAAATTATACCTCTTCAACGATAAATGATTGCGATAATTAAAGTATGCGCGTAAATAATTTTTTTAGAAATTATTTTCGACGTTAGGGAAGATACGAGGAGTCAACGAAGGAAAGAGCGAGCGTAAGCGGCCGACCGGCGTCGCACGCGACGCCTTGGGCGGCCGTCGAATAATCGAACATGCACGAAAATCGAGAAAGAGAATTTAAAGGATATTAATTAGAGTGCATGCATTCTAATTATCGTCGTTACAGAGGTTTGATATGAATTTTATGTGTTTTCCGAAAAGGTGGTTCGCACGCACGCTAAAAGTCGGAACGAGGAATTTTACGGAAATCCTAAGCTTTTGAGGTGGGCTTATTACTTAAACTCTTTTATTTGAAATGATATGTTTATGGTGAAATAAGGGTGGTTTTAAGTATTATGTCATGCCGTATGTTATATTTTGAATTGCCTATCTGATTGTCTACTAGGATAATGTCCTACTAGACTTTGATGGTTAACGAATTCGGGTCTGACTAGGGAGTGAGTCCCTACTCAGACTAGTGCACTGATGGGGATCGTGAGCCGTCCTTTGTGGTCGACCGGTCCAGTGATCGAGTTTGTGGCCACATTCTCGTTTCACATGATGGTTCAGATATGGTACATGAATGGGGATGATAATGATATTTGTCTGCAGACAACTTTTTATGGAATGGTTTTAGTGATTCTCGGCCTTTTAAAGTAAAACCCGAGTTTCACTCAATGATGGCTTGACATAACTTAAATGATGAATGTATTTTGGGCATGAGTTCACTGAGTGCATTAAAGTACTCAGCCCCTGCATATGTTTTCCCTATGTGCAGGTTGAGCGGTGACGAGCGCAGTGGGTGTTGAGCATAAAAGTGAAGAATGTCTATCAAATGTCTAGAATATGGTGTGTCTTCATACATAGCATTATTCTACTCTCGAAATGCTTCCGCTGAATATTGTTTCTTTTGAGTTGTGTATTGTTGAGATATTTTCATTGTGAGTTGTTGATCGTTGAGATACTCTGATTTTAGTCGAGCTATTCTAATTTGTTTCGAGCTATGGTCAAGTTGTGTTGTTTTCCCCTTTCTTCCCCGCTTCTTTAATCCTCCCCTAGTCGCGATCAACCGTGTTTTCTATCCTTAGAAAGCGCGGTCGTGACAACGAGAGCGTCCGTTCGAAAACCGTTGAAGTTGAAGCACTCCAAGGTGTTGTCGCACAGTTGCAGCGTCAAAACCGGAACTTGAAGGTTGTCATTTGCATGTTATGTATCGTCTTGTGGATCTTGTTGTAGCTTAGCTAACATAACTTCGGATCTTGTTGTAGCTTAGCTAACATAACTTCTATGTAATGATCTATGCATGTTGAACTCCAATGTAATACACTCCTATGTAGTGAATTTTCCTCTATGAATGCATTGAGTTTTGAGTTCAAAAGCAGCATAGTGTGAGTTATAGTACTCTGCCTCATAGTATGTTTTTGGTGCAACACCACACATGGTTCAGACATATAGGTTTGGTTGAACACAACACACGGTTTAACACATACAATAACATCCAATTCCAAAGTCTCATGCTCCCATACAAATTGATACAGTCATTGTTTGGTGTTCACAAAACACATTGCAAAATCACAATTAAAACAAATTTGTCTTCCAAATACAGTCACTTTTTCAAATACACAAAACATTGTCTTCAAACATTGTTGTTATTGCTTTGCTGCGTTGGGATTGAGCCACGTCCTCCAGTGCGCCCTCCACCACGGCCTCCTCCACGGCCTCCCCTTCTTCCACCTCTCCCCGTAATTGCGGTGGTGCCACTTCCTTCAAGGGATGGTGTCTTGCGAGTCCTCCCCATCTTCGCCTATAAGTATAGCAGTTGCAATGTTAGTAGATAGTAGTAACATATGTTAGCAAAAATGTTGAAGTATAAACTGGAGTCGATTAACCTTTGGCTTCGGTTGCACTACAACTGGCTCATTCTTGCAGGTTCTGGAGTTGTGGCCTTCTTGTAAACACTTCTGGCATGTCATCACACAGATCTTCTTCATTCTGTTGGGTCTGGCAGGATCCTTCTCGAACAGATCTCTCCTTCTAACCTTCTTCGGTCTGCCGGGCATCTTCTTCACAGGAGGAGGCACAACCGGGTACCCCTCAGCCTGAGGCCAGAGCTTCTCTCCATTCAATGCTGGTAACCCATATCCATATGCCTTCATGTACTTCCTCAAGGAGTAGTATTCATGCACATAATCATCAACATTTTGCTTGAGAAAATGAATAGCAGCGCATGCATGAATACATGGGATGCCAGTCAAATCCCATTTCCTACACCCACACATCTTTAAGGAAGGAGTCACTACAAACCTATCTTCAAAATGTCCAACTTCAAATTTCCCCCCAACCGCAGGAATTGTGGTACAGTTTCTACTTTCATATACCATAGCTTCTATTTTCTTCCTGACCTTTTTAAACACAGTTGAATCACTTCCCATAGTCTCCACTTCTATCCCCTTTCTATAAAGCCTCTCCATTAGTTTGGTTCTCATATCATCTAGCATATCTAACACATGCTTACTCCTTGCTTCGAGTATATAAGAATTGAAACATTCACAAACATTGTTTAGAATGGCATCGGAGCAGTTGCCAGGGGTTAGAAATGCCTTACAGAATCTGCTTGGATTCTTATCAATCAAATCTGCATATGCTTGGCCATCTTCCTTCTCAAGCTCTCTGCAAGCAATCTCATACTCCTCCAGGTAAGTACTCCTAACTATCTTCCAGAAATGCTGCTTCAACAGAGGACCTTTGTGTGTTTTCTTCCAGTTTGCATAGATGTGCCTTGCACAGTTTCTATGCTCAGCTAATGGAAGTAGACTTTGTATTGCATTCTCCAGTCCCTATCCAGCAACAATGTTAGTGTTAATAGACAACATATAACAAGGTAGATCACAGTATGAAAAAAGAGAATAAACCTTCTGTTGATCACTGATAATGGTAACTCCTACCCCTTCACCCAATTCCAACTCTTCAGCAACAATTTTGATGAACCAAGTCCAGCAAACTTCATTTTCAGCCTCAACCACTGCCCATGCAATGGGGTACATTTGGTTGTTTCCATCAGTCCCAACCGCGGTTAGCAATATACCACCAAGATAAGTCTTCAGAAGATGGCATATAACTCCCATCATCCTCACTGTCATCTCCCAGACCCACTCCCAGACTGTAATCAGTCTTATCCCCCACACTCTCCTCAGTTCTGTCTCCCATCCCCACAGATTCACTTATAGTTCCCACATTATAACCCAAATCCTCAGCATCATTATCCTCACCTCCCACACCTTCACCCACACTCTTTCCCACCTCCTTAGCTGCTGCCTTCCTATTCCCCACTGAATCACCCATATTTTCAACCACTGACTTCTTGGAAGACTGGAACAAACTTTTCTTAACACTACTTTCAGCATTCTTCTCCACAACATCTTCGGTAGAAATAGACTTTAACTTGCCAGCCCTTGTAGTTGTTTCTTTTCTACTCCTTCTGGTAGACATGCTCTTATTCACAGTCTCAACCTTACTCATTTTCACTGACTCAAACACTTCCACTCTATTCATGGCAGCTTCCTCACCCACATTGTCTCCCCCACCCACTGATTTAACTTCATCAATGTTCTCAAGCCCACCCTTCCCACCTACAACATACACATCACAAATTTGTTGCCTAACTGTTGTCAGAAACTTCAACATTAACATCACATCTGCATCACCCTTTATGTTAAGAAACTCCATTCCCCATTTTCTCTTGAAGCATAGTCTATCCCAGCTATGAAACCCTAGTTTATTCAGTTCATCCACTAGGTCAAAGTACCCAAACCTATCTTGATCAAACCCACTGCCTTCCCACATTTCCCCACCTACGTATTTCTCGCAAAGCCTCCCATCAGGTATAAATTTACCCCCATGGTAAATCCGCAGCAGAAAGGGTCCACTGAAAGAATCAACACAACCAAACTTGAGGATACTCCAAACAATTTTGAAAAAATCAACACAACCAAACAATTTTATAGTTTTATCCGGCCACATACTCCAAACAATGGTAAACACAAACTTACGGGTTCGGATTCGGCTTGTCTGGGAAGAAACCCGGCCACATACTACATGGCGTCGCCTCAACGTTCCTGGTCGATTGGTTCATCGTCGTCGCAGCAAACTCAATGTAGGTTTGAAAGCGGCGAAGCGTCGCAGCAAACTCAATGAAAGGTGAGTTGGGGTGGGTGGGGGGATATTAGGTTTCGATTTAAAATTATTAATTTTAAATTGTTTTTTGTGTTTTTATTTTTTAATTTTATTACCATATCAGCTTCCATGTCAGCTGCCACGATCCGCCAGGTCAATTAAACGCGACACGTCAGCTCACTCGTTTGCCGGAAAACACACCATGGGAAATCGGCGACAAAAAGTAAAGTTCGTGACTTTATACGCCAAAAAAATGGCTCGTGGGAAAAACCGGAATTCGGGCAAAGTTCATGACTTTTAAGGCAGTTATCCCTTTTTTTAAATTACTCCACTTTAAGAAACTGAAATTTCACATTCCATTCAATTTTATCTAATATTGGAATTTTTAATAACATTAATAAGATATTGATATTGATATTGATATTGATATTGATTGGAAATAAATTTAGCCTACTAAGTAGTATCGTTCTATTAAATATGAAACATTTGAAAATTGACATGAAATTTTATGTACTGTTATTTTGTGAGTCAATGAAAAGAAAGTACAATAAATAGAGATGAAAAAGTAGTGATAGAGTTATTTCCATTTAAGGAAATGTTCCATTTTAATGGGACAATCCAAAAAAGAAAATATTTCACTTTTAATATGACGGAAGGATAATTTTTGGCGTCTATACCACCTCCAATATTACACTAGAACTAAAAATAAGTAGACAATTAGTTCAAATGGTACTTCAAAACCAATCCAATTTTTAGTTTTTAGAGCATCCAACCTAAACCATGTAGTCTGCCCCATAACCCGTCTTATACCAATTTATAGTCCTCCACGTTAGCATTCTATAATCCTACCTCTTCACCTACAATGAGCAGACTATAGCCAATCCTATAACTGACTCTATCTTTTAACAATTATTTTATATTTTATTATTGTTTTTGAATATTTAATGAAATATCAAAATTCCACCAATTAAAGCCAAACCTACATTTACTTATTTTAAAAACAAAATTACGAATAAAGTGGAAAAGATGAAAAAAAAACATAGGAAAAGAGGGAAAATGTCTAAGACCCTGCTCAACTGTTATGTACTAAAAGGTTTGTAGCTTTCACTAGTTTTGAAAACAAAAAATTGTAGTTTAGGATATACTCCTCCGGCCACTACAAATAAAAACTTTTGAAATAGCACGATTTTAATGCAAATCATTAAAATCGGAAAATAAGAGTGAGACTGAAATAGAAGTGTGTTACTGGAAACTTGTCCCACCTCATTAGAGAGAGGAATTTCCTAAAATAGAAAGTTTCTATTTTTAGGGAACATATTAAAAAGGAAAGAATTCCTATTTTTAGGAGACGAAGAGGGTAATTGAAAAGATGGTGATAATTGGACACATCTTTTGACTATCTAACTTACCAATTAACCTACTACTCCCTACGTCCAAGAAAAATAGTCTTATTTTGCTATTTTGGGATGTTTACAAAAAATAGTCTCATTTCTGAAAAAAGAAAATATTTCTTTCATACTTTACCTATATTTTGTTTTCTCTCTCATAATTACTTACTTTTCTCTATACCTCTCTCACTTTACCTAGTTTTTTTCCCTTCTCTTACAGTAATGACAGATTCGCTACGGTATATCGTAACAAACCCTACTAGAGATGACTGCAGATGGAGCAAGGGGTTAGAGATGGGCAATGGTCGTAGTAGAGATCATATATTGATTGAGTATTTTAGAAATTCTTGAGATTGAAGAGTGTCTATATTTATAGGTGGACGAAGGGAGACAGAATGACGGATGGGGATGGAATAACAATAGTCCGTCATTGCGGATGGAAAAATCTAAGGTTAATTTCGTCCTTAAATTTAATTTTATTGATATTTTAAAGTGAAAATTAAAATGTTAAGTACTTATTATCTTAAGATTGTAGTAACATTATCCATAAAATGTTAAAATGATAAGACAATATCGAATAATATTTTAAATTTCTTTCACCATGACACGAAAAAGAATAACAATTTCTTATAAACTGAAATCTAAAAAAGTGTCTGGATTGGATTTCATTTGATTTTTTGGAAGCGTGAAGCTGTCATGCCATGAATCCTCAATGAATTGATTAGAGAAATAAACAATCTGAATTACATAAAAGCATATTTTATCATTCACTTAAAAATTAAAATAGTACTATATCCCACTTACAACTTCTTTTCGGTACATGATTTAAAACATTATATTTATTGAATTAAATATATAAAATAAAGTAGTGTGAAAGATGAAGAGAAAATAAAACAAGAGCAAGTGTCACTTTTTTGTTAAGAAAAATAAATTAAACACTTGAGTTGGGATAAACCAAAATAAAAAATTGATCACTTGAGATGAGACCAATATGATTGCAAAATGAGTTTTTAAAAAAAAAGTGATAACACTGAAGTAGAGAATAAATTTTAACATTAAGTAGTGTTAGAGTGTCCACTATGGGACGCCCGCGGCTATAGCCGCAGGTTGGGGCGGTAGGCGGGCGTCTTATAGTGCGGGAGTTGTCTGCCCCGGGGGCGGACGCGGCGGACGTGGGCGGGGGGGCGGACGAGCGATCGCCGTGTGAGGGGCGAGGACGCGGCAGGGGTGGACATAGCCGCGCCTATAGGCGCGGCGATTATAGTGGGATATTCCGCCGCGGCGCATGCGGCGTGAACTTAATTTTTTTTTCTCTATAAATACCACTTCCCACCACCTATTTTTCACCATTTTCACACAATCCATCCACTCACTATCTACACAACCACTCTCTAAAAAATGCACCGAGGAGACGACGAATCACCCGACTCTCAGGAATCGGGATATGGCGAAAATCCATCAAACCCCTTTGGCGGATATGCGCCTCCGTCCCAGCCTTGGACTTGGAATCAATCTCCCCCACCGTGGGTATCGAGTCCACCCCTTCCTCCATCGCAGTCGTGGAGGTCTTCTCCAACTCCGCCACCTTTACAGAGGAATCAGAGTCGTTCCGCATTTGGAGATTACAGACCCAACCTAGACACGCTTCACCAGCCGCGTCCGGGTTCCCCTTTCCAAGCCAGCCAATCTCCGTACACCGAGGCAGATCAAGACGCGTTTGATACTATGATGGGTCTGCTCAGTTCTGGCATCCCAGATACGCCGGCATCACGGGTGGAAACACCCGTTCCGACCCGAGGAGGTAGCGGCAGTCGGGGCGGAGGCGGAAGGGGCGGAGGAGGCAGTCGTGGCACCGGCCACGTCGGTGGGCGCACGGGCAGCGGGGCCGGCATTCCGAGTGGCGAGGGCAGTGGCACTGGCGGTAGCGGTGGCTCTGGTTCTGGGTCCAACCGGAGTAAGCCATACACCAAAGACGAGAGCATTGTCGTGGCGAACGCTTGGGATGCTATCACTTCAGATCCCGTGGTGGGCACAGATCAGGCCGAGGGGAGCTTTTGGAGGCGCGTCATGTTTGCATACGAGGAGTTCAAACCCGCCGGCGACGAGAGGCGCGACCCAGAACAGCTCCGGAAAAAGTGGAGTAAGTTTCTACACGCGACCAAGCGGTTCGCGTCCATATACGAGAACAACCTTCGCCACGCTGAGAGTGGCCGCAGCGCAGTTGATGTTAAGAACCTGTCTGAGGGCCAATACCACACGGAGGGCTTGCCGAAGTTCACCTTGTGGGAAGAGTATCTTGTCCTCGCGGATTGTCCGAAATTCAGGTCGATTGTGGCGAACGAGGTGGAAACAGCTCCTGGGCCAAAGCGCACAAGGCACAACCTTGCCGGCGACTACAGCAGTGGAAGCGGCTCGCACGAGTTCGAGCAGTCCGACGAGCAAGTCGAAGAGCCAACCAATACTCACATTAGGCGACGACGGCCCATGGGACAACAGGCCTCTATCCGCAGCGCCAGAGGGGGTAGAAGTGGCTCCCGCCTATCGGTGAGCGCGTCCGGATCGCGCATCCACCAATCCGCCCTAATCCCACAGCCCACAGTGCAACCCCACGAGGTTTTGTTCAATACCATAGACGTGCAGTTGATGCAACAACTGCAAGACGTATGCAGCAAATACGCAGGGGAAACTGACCCGTACGTCAGGAACGTCTACAAGAGGCTCATCACTCGGATTGAGAGTCGACTGGGGTTGGTTGATAATGCGCCTGGGGATACCGCGGCCGGCAGCAGCGAGAGAGGAGGAGGAGAAGAAGAAGAAGAAGAAGAAGAAGAAGAAGACGAGGAAGCCGACTCCGACACCGAGTAGACGGTGGCAGAGTTTTGTAGTTGTATTTTATTTTAATTATTCGTTGTATAATTTTACCGGTTTGCAATACAACGAATATTCGGCCCTAATTACCTCGTATTCTAGTTATTTACACTGCGATTATTTAAATTACACTTGATTGAAACTAAAAAATATTTAAAAATGAAAATTGATTATAAAATTTGGGGGCTATTGGAGTTGTCCACTATAATGGCGGAAATAGAATTTTGGGGCTATGAACAACAAAATTGGGGCTATGGACAAAAAACTGGGGCGGGGCTATGGACAAAAACTGGGGCGGGACTATTGGGCGTGTCCGCTTATAGTGGACACCCTTAGTAGTATTACCAAATGTATTATGAATAAGTGAGTGTTAAAGGAGCGACGACGAGGCTGGAAAGAGAAAACGCGGCGACGAGGCTGGAAAGAAGAGAGGAGCGACGATGAAGAGCGACGCCGGCCTCCTTGTGTAGAGGAGTTTCCGGGGCTGGTGCGAGGCCTAGAGGGGAATGAAGCGGTTTTCTTGTATCGGAAAAGGCTGGAGGGATCGGATGTGAAGGGAGATTTGAACAGGATGTTCGTGACGAGGCTGATGGAGGCGTTGACGGAGGAGGAGAAGGCGGCTATCAATGGCGGCAATGAAGGGCTCGTGGTTGTAGGGTTGGATGAAGGTGGGAGAGTCTACAAGTTGGGATTGAAGAAGTGGAGGAGCTTGAATATGATGGTTATCAACTCTGATTGGAAGAAGGTGGTTCTGGCAAACAATGCAGCTAAAGGTTATGAGGTTAACATTTGGGGTTTTCGTCGACATGGAAAACTTGGCTTTGCTTTCGCATTCAAACCCTAATTAACTTGATTCGTGCTCATTTTTTTTGACAGAATTATTGATACTGTCATAAGCCAGTGGAATTGGTGATGTTTAATTCCCCTCAAGTGTTCATTTTGTTTCTTCTTAGGATTTATTAATCCAGGTCTCAATTTTGTAAACAAACTTCTGTCTGTTACATTGGCTCATATTTTTCTTGTTTAAAATTAAAGAATGCGCAAACTTCATATTGATTTACTCAATTACGAATTCCAATATCTCTGCGTATTTCGTTTTTGAAAGAATGAACTCGAGCAACAATCAAGCATACACGAATAAATTTACAATGTAACCACAAAATACTGCATGTAACTATGTTATACGATTCGGAAAATCTAAATTCGATAGTATATTTACACTTATATAGTGGATACAATTACAATTTTTGAAGGAATGTAATCTGATGTTGGAAAACTAGGATTCCGTCAAAAATCGATTTGCATAATGAGGAGAGAGTAATTGCATCATCTACTGTATTTATATTATTAGAAAAAGGATTTTAATCACGTTTGAAACTAAGAATTATGATTGATTGATTTCGAAAAAAAGTTGAAACCAAATAAGAGAAATTCAAATCTTCAACTAAATTAAGGATTTATATAGGAGTATATATTTGAGGGATGCAAATGTCATGAAATTTAACATATCCAAAAGTACCATTGTAGTTAATACAAGTACAACAACAATTGCCTCGGGTATGTTCAATCATAATCTAGGATACAGAAACCTACTAATTCCGTAATTAAATTGCTATAATTTTATGGTTTAAAAAAAATCTTAATAAACTTAGACGTGGTATGCAAACCAAAAGAGAGTTCCTTCATTTACATATATATATCTACCTATGCACAAAAGTAACATGTAGAGAGCTCTAATAACTATCCTCCCTCTGTGTGCATTGAAGAAGCAAGCGGCAGCTAATTTCCCTCCGTGCTGATTGATTGATCATAGTGTGAAGAGGGCCGGGACTATACCGAAGGTCTTTACAATAAGGAAGTTATGCCATGTTGCAAACTCCACAGAAACACAAATTTCAACTGCTCCCCTACCAATCTTCAAGCCATTCTGGCATGTTAGGTTCTGCAAATTCCCGGAGAGGGGAAGATGCTGTAGCCGCATCATCAAGATGTGTTTCCAGGTATTGATTTATACGGAAGATAATATCAGGGGGAATCACAACCCTGCGCTCTGCTAGTCCTTCCCAATCTATACCATGGAACCATGGATGGGCTTTAATGGAGTCAATGCCTTGGCTTCCAAGTCTTGCGCTTTCTTCTACTTCAAGTAACTAAACAATATATTACCTTTAGAATTCATGTTCATGTGCACTAACTTCTAAAAGGTAAGGAAATGGCAGTGATGGTAGTATAACCTTAGTAATGATATCAACAGCTTCATTGCTAAATTCTTGTGGAAGTGTCAGTTGACCTTTGACGATTCTTGCGAATGTGAGTTCACTCTCTCTCCAGGATCCAAAAGGCGTTTCACCTTTCAGCATGAAGTAGATCAAAGCTCCCACTGCCCACCTGTGCAACTAGGATATTTCAAGAAAATTCTAGGATGGCCAGTATGATTAATTAGCAGTTGCACAACATAAATCAGTCAACAGCATCATCCACGACTCTGGCATCAAAGCTCATGAATGCCATACAACATGCAAGTAGTTTATATATTCCTAGTTCTAGTATGTTCAGGAGTCTTTAACTATCCAAAATGAGGACAATACTGTGATATCATCTGTGGATTAGTTTAGATATTGTCAAAAATTATCTTTAGTTTATCTTTTAGGAGACTTTAGTTAGTAGTTTATCTTTTCCTAGTTCTAGTATGTTCAGGAGTCTTTATTTTCTTAAAGTTCTATTTCAAGTTGGAGTCTTTAGTTGAGTATATAAATATATATATGTTTTTCATTTTAAAGTGTCCAGAATTTAGTTGAGTTTTGCGAAGCGGTGCATTGCACTCCTTAGGTGTGGCCATTTCAAAGGCGTTATCCTGTAATTGTTTTCTATTTTTTTGAGTCATTTTCTTCTATGTTCGGTGGTTTTAACGTGTTCCTTATTCTATGCAACCGATTATCCATCTACTCCGCCTTTACACTTATCATACTGAAACAACGATAATGATATAACTGATGATAAGGACCTTCAACTGCAATGATTCAATGCTACTTCCCCGAAATGGTACTAATTAAAGAGAGATAAGACATACTCCCTCCGTTCCATAGTAATGGAGACGTTTCTTTTCGGCACGGAGATTAAGAAAAATTGTGTTAGGTGAGTTAAGTAAAGGGAGAATAAAGTGAAAAATGAAAAAAGTAGATAGATGAAGAGAGAAAAAAGTAAGAGAGGGTAAAGTAGGTGTGGAAAAATGTGTTGACTTTTACTAAAAAGGGAAATGACTCTATTACTATAGAACGTACCAAAATGGCAAAATGACTCTATTACTATGGAACGGAGGGAGTAATAATACAAGGTGCAAACATACCAGATTAATATCAATGACATGGTACTAGCACCAACTAATGAGAGGTATACAAGGAATATTAGGCTGTCATCTTCGCATATGGTTTGTTAATTACGATAGTCACAAGAATAAATATTTCACTGTCACATTTAGAAGAATTTTTTGATAGCAGTTGTAATAAAAATTCTAATCTAATTGACATACCAGTCAGCAAGGAAGCCATGGCCTTTCCCTTGGATTATTTCAGGAGCCATAGAATCTGCTATACCACAAATTGTGAATGTTCTTTCAGAACAGTCACCAGATAATTTCTTCCCAAATCTGAAATCCACTAGCTAGATTGAAATATTGCAAACTTAGTATGACTTCAATAAATACTAAAAGTTGCCAAGTGGCAATATTTCCTTAAAGAAATGACGTCTAATGAATCTGGAAATAAATATCAACCAACCTGTATGTATCCTGTATGATCAAACACCAGAACATCAGGGGAAACTCCTCGATACAGTATGCCGATCTGAAATATCAATACCGATCACAAAGGCAGAATTGACACAAGGAAGAGTTTCAAGTAAGAAATCGAAATTTTCAGTCAAGCCCACCTTGTGTAAACCTTCTAAGGCAAGAACAACAGAGGCAGCACAAAATTGTGCAGATGTTTCATCCAGTGGGCTGTGAATTATTGATTTCATACAGCAAGCAATACGTGTATCAAGAAGTATGCCAGCATATGATTCATCAGCAGAAGTGCATACAACTTGAGGCACAAAAACAGATTGTCTTATAGACTTCATTAGGTTCTTCTCCTTCAGTACCGTTGCTTCTTTACCAAGGTTCCTAACCTTCTGCTTTGAGAATCTTTTTAAGGTAAACAACTTCTCTGCAGATGAAAATGTATAACTTTTTAAAGTGCAATAACAAAAAATCTTCCTTAGCATGCCTATATAGGAAATTTTCATATGGACTTCAAATTAAGCTGGTGTAAGTAAAAAATAATGCAAGCAACTGGACAACAAGCGACAGAGGGAAAATCCAGACTGATATCATAGTGAAGATGCTAAACATGCAAAACATAATGAAGAAAACTAACCTGAGTCAGGCACACATATGAGGCCAATATCACTGCAATCTGTGCAGTACAAATAATTTTTCCAATCCTGGAAAAAATAATTATATTATTGTCTTCCTTTTAAGTTGTTAGAAAACGACAATAAGCCTCTTACCAAATCAGAAAGTTGAACCTTGTTTATGGTTGATGTATCCAAATCTTTAACAGGTTCTGGGGATAAACTAGTTGAGTATTGTTTTGACCTGTAAATTTAAGCAAAATAAAAAGTAGAATTACAATACAGTTCCTTTTATTATATCTAGACGTCATTTATGGACAGCTAGAATGTGACATGAAATGAAAGTATTTTAAGAAAATGATGACATACTTATGATCATGATCATCCTGAGAAAGCTTTGTTGGAGGCCCAACAACTGAATCAAACTTTTCCTTTGTTAATACGGAGCACACCACATCTCCAACAGCAACAGCACTCAAAGAAGTGATTTGCTCACCCAGAAGTGTCCATTCTCCAAAATAGCTGCCTTCAGTCTTATCAAATGAATAGCTCTTACCAGACATACTATCATCCTGCTCCTCAACTGCAGGCATCATGAGACTGGACAGATTGACACTTTTTTCCAAATCCATCTCACAAGTAATTTTTATGATTCCCTTCTGTATGACATACAAACCCAAGAGGTCCTCGTTCTGCATAGATGAATTAAGAGAATATGAGAGAGAGTTGCAAATAAACACCACAACATTTTTAGAGAGGAAAAAGGGAAAGAAGAAATGTACCTTATCAACTATCTTCTGACCATCGCAAAAAGTCACCTCTAAAAGTGAATCTGCAATATTACTCAGCTGTAAGATTGTCAGCCTTGAAAGAAGATCTACTGATCGAAGTAACTTCAACGACGATAAATTAGAAAACTCGGACATGAGAATTCCTCTAAAATCTTCTCGTTTAAGTGCCCAGAGAGTTCCATTGGTCACAGCTTGAACAGAAGCTTGGAGTGGCTTGTTGTACCTGCAATCCAACACAAACATCTAAGTAACTAACTCAACTTAATCAAAGACAATACTGACTACATACAGATAAAGAAATAAGGATTCTATTTCAATTACCCACATTCCTTGGACAAGCCATTTCATTATTTCCCATTGATGGAAACCTTGTGTCACATTCCATACAGAAGTATTTACTCATTTAAATTATTTTATAATACCATAAGTTCAAACTACACAAAAGCTTAGTCTATGACCAATAACAAGAAAATATTGGAACTAAGTATGTTCCTAGCAAAAGAAAATAAACAGGGTTCAGTATCATATGAACTTCTTGTGTCTAAATAACCATCCTAATTTATGAAATTTTCAAGTCAAGCTACTCAATGATGAAATATTTAACTAAGGTACTGTCATGTTCCACATGCACCTACTTGTTAGGGCATCTTGATGACTTGAAGTAACTATATGCTTTGCAGGTAAAGATTAATGTGGATTTTGTTTTTCTTACTTTCATCAAATATTAGGATTTAATATCTTCAGTTCATCAGCTCACTTGAGAAATTTCTCAAAATTCATATTAGAACCCTCTTGATGAATTCACTCTATAAACAGTACAGAATATGACACATACTTTGGTAAATTATTTAAAAAATCTCAAACTTAACCCCTGATTGATTTCATATCAACAAACAACATTCTTAGGTTGAATTAACAGAGAGCATTTGATTAGAGGACAAAGATGAGAATGATATGGATGGAGGCATAGAAAGGATGAATTGGATTATTTAAGAGATCATAACATGATCCTAACTGAAACATGGTTGGTTGACTAAGGGATAGCAATAAGAACTGAAGGACTTTATGGGATTCACAGGAAGAAGGATATGTAGAGTAAATACGGCATGCTACATAACATGAGATATTACACAAATAAAATTCATATTGCTAAACTGGCGCTATCTACCCACTATCACAGAGGAATAGTTTATAAATCTTACAGGGAGTAGATATTATAAACAAGAGAAACTGATATGCAATCTCTAACTAAAATATGATCAACTTTTGGCTGGCTGAATCCTATATTAGGCCTTAACTTAAAAAACAAAAAGAGTGATTTACTGAGTTTATTAAGTTTTTTTAAAAAAAAGAGGTAAACGGCATCTCACATCAGTGCAAGCTCTCCAAAGGAGGATAGCTTCTCAGCTGTGTAGCGCTGTAGCACCCTGGGCATATTGCTATCTTTCTCTTCCTGGCATATAAGTTCAGAGTGAGAAAATTCACAATAAGAAAATCACGATATCTTGTTCATGGTTTTAACCACAAACCAAAAGTCTGGTAACAATAAGACGGCTAATTTTTATCAGCTAATAAAGAAAATACAATTCTTTCTGTACCATATAGAGAGTAAATTCACCTGAGTAGCCAAGACCTCAAACTCTCCATCACCAACAACAAAAAAACAGTCACCTTCTCCACCCTGAAAATTTCAAATTAGTAACTTATACAAGCAGCAACAGACTCAAATATGTGCTAATACTGATAGATGAAGGTGGCTGCTGGCTGCTGGAATCTTAAAAGAACAGAACATAGAATAGGAGAGAAGCAACTATCGAATTGAAAATAGAAAAGGACCAAAACTAAATTGATAGAACTGAACAGAATTAAGTAACACGCGTAACACCACCTCCAAAGGGGGAAACACCTCCGCTGAGGGCCTTCACAGCAAATCGCTGGATTCGATTTAAGTTCATCGAAACACACCATTGGGTATTATCTTTTTTTTTTCCAAATGAACTGACTAAAACCCCTCAGGACAGGAACCAGATCCTTTTTTCTCGCTCAATCTATTTCTCTCAGTAACTCGCTGCTCACATCTCAACACGGTTCCCAACCTAAAGTATGGTTTTATACTCGTCAGGCCTTAGGGCTTCATATACAGGTCTTTAATTCAGGGATTTTAGTATAGTGTTAGAATGAGCTTCTGCAGATTGCAAGTACTTTTATTTCCTTTGACCTGGTTTGATGCACTTTTGGAATGAAATTCTGTGTTTTTCACTGGAGTAGTAAATCTATTTACAAATCCAAAATTTGACCATTAGGTTTCATGTACAAAAACAGGTTAAAACTATTGATGGCGAATAGGGTACCAAAGCACCTCTTTTCGGCACCTAGGCACTCAAAGTACTAGGTTCTAGTCAGGTTTATCAAAGTGTTTCTGGGAGCAATAGTTTTCTTGTACTCCAGGGATTGGATAGGAGTTCAAAAGAGAATCACCTGTTTTACCACTATGTCTCCTGCTCCAACCTCAATTCTTTGCATGCAGTCCAACAAAACTTGACACTGTGAATCAGTAAGCTTTCGAAAGAGAAAATGGTCCCGCAATGCCTGTTCAATTTGAGCCTGCCATGAATAGGATATACATTAAATGAGATCAATGGAATTTTAAAAGATGTAATGAAGTAAAACTTAGAGGAGGGGATCTACTTCTTCTTCCCAGGTCTTTCTATGGGCTGGGGATGAAGGAACCCACGATTGCCCATTCTCAAGAGAACTTTCAAGAGCACGCAGTCGTGCACGGGATATATCATGCCTTGCACGTTGGTTTTTGGATCTCCAGTTCATAAGAGATGGAGAATCGGATCCTGATGCTTCAACAACTTGAGGTAAAGGTGGTCTTGAAACTGGATCTGAGTCTGCTGGGTGACCAAATGCAGCCTACATGTACACATGAAGTTATCATTAAGTATCTAGAAAAAATAACAGAGATGAAACAGAAACATTAGAATCACAATGAAGGTGACACAACATAAGGCAGTAAAGTCCCTGCTTACATCATTTAAACCATTTACATGGACAACTATAACTGTTATGTCATCTGTACGGGTTTCATATTGTAGCCAGCGACGATATGATTCAGCAACAATTGCAGCACAAGCATCACGCGGTTCCTTATGTTTTGCAACCTGAATGAATGACAACAAAGGAGGCATCAGTGGTAGAGAGGGGAAAGATTGCATAGAGAAGTGTCAAATAATACTAAATAGTAATTCCTTTGAATTTGCTGGATACAATGGAACCTATTACCTTTCTAACAAGTTTGTGTGATTATTCTACTTTGAAGATAAGGGTCAGAGGGCTAAACTTACGACCTAACATTATCAAGGAGCAAAAAGTTCTGCTTTTAGACACTGAATTAGTACAGTTCTCATACCAAAATATATAGTGCAAGAGGCACATGAAAACAGAGCAGATATATTAGGGTCATGTGGTTACTGAAAGTAATTTTTAAATACTGAATAATGTCACGATATATTACTCCGAGGTGAACTACTGTGGCATGACAAGGAAGGGAAGACATAAATTACCATGTCCACCACAGTTTGGCTGGAAAGAAACTCAAAGACACCATCACTTGCAATAACAAAGAAAGGATGACTCTGCGTAAGCTCCAGGACAACAATTTCAGGGTTTGCAACAACGCCTATAGTCTCAGCAATAGAATCACCAATGCTTCTTGTGAAAGCTGTACCAGGATACATACCATTCTGGACCCATAGTCTAGGAGGATCACCATCATCATCTTCTTCAGTTCCCCAACACTGCACATATGGATTCTTGAGTCCTTCAATCTGATCCAAAGTCAGAACTCTAGCTCCACAAAGCTTCACCCTTTCAAGTTCATCCGGCCGAAAAGGTGTTTGATCAATAGAAAGATCAACAGCTACAATATCATTCCCCCTTTTCTCGCCTACGACAGCCCTCGAATCACCAGCATTCGCAATATAAAGCGTCCTACCACGAACCAGGATTGTTACTGCAGTTGTTCCGCTCATGCTGTCATCCAGCGTGTCAGCATGCAATTGGGAGTTTGTTGTCAAGAAAGCTGCATGGCAGGCTTCAACTGCATCTATGTGATATCGACTATTCCTAAGCAAATTTTCACATAACTTCTGCTTCACAAACTGCGAGCACTGAGTTCCGAATTCGCCATGACCATCAAAAACCCCAAAAAAATGGTCATCTGGACTCGTTCCAAATGGAGCATGAATGCAAAAACTATCTTGGTTGGGCTTATCAAGAGCATCAGGGTAGTAACCTCTCTGAGATAGAAATGAGTAGTGTAATTCATATTCCCCAGATGGAACTTTCACGTACTTGGAGCCATCAGGAGGTAAGAATTGAGCTGACACCCTAGACAGCCGACTAATACCCACCTCATGATCATTGGTAGAATTAAACTGATTTAATTGACCTTCTTTCTCTCCCTCACTCTCAGAACTGGCAGGCGAGAATACTGCAAACTCACTTGCAGCTGTTTTTACAGCTCCACTTCCTTGCAGATTAACATCTCGAGGGGCACACAACTCACCAATACATGTCTTAGAATAAACACAACCCATCACTCAGAACTCTAAAATCCCAGATGAAGGTGCATTAGGTGTCCATAATACTACTGAATTCTGTCACAACAGTTCCCGACTCGTAAAGAAAGTTATTTTTCTGGAGTCAACAAGATCAAATTCAAAATGCTATCAAAATCAGTTGTAGCAACACAAAAATTTCAAACTGGAGGGTAAAAAAAGTCAGTACTACTTCATTTCCTCTTCAGAAAATCATAACTATTCCACCTATAAACTGCAAAATCATTCACAGACAAAAAAATGTCCCTCTTGAGTTTATGCGGAAAATGCTAGAGCAGCGTAAATTAATTAATATTCATAAATGAAGTAAGTATCATAACTCTTTAACTACATAAATCAAAGCATTCAAATCACAGTTACCATATTCCGCCAAGCAATCAGCATCACAACGAAGAGTGGCATATAATAGTAGAAACCAAAGCGCGATAAAAATAGTAATAACAGTAGAAAAGAGGCCTAATCTGAATGCGCGAGCATACAAGCAGTGAAGTAAGCAGAGTAGATGCGTAAACATACAGAGTTTAGGGCGGTGGAGGAAGAAGGGGATGAGGATGTGAGCGCTGTAATATGATTGATGGTGAGTAGATGATGAGTGTAGAGACGTAGCAGCAGTGCGTGTGTGAGTGTGTGGGTATGGAGTGAGACTGGAATGGAATGGGGTCCATTCTCTCTCTCTCTCTAGAAATTGGTGCTGGGTTAGATAGATAAAGCTGGACCCATGCCAGACTTCGCCGCTTCTATTCAAATCATTTAGTATTTTGTATTTTATCAATATCGTTTTTCTTCCACAAATCATGGTTTTTTAAAGTACTAATGTACTCTTTTTATACTACTACTAACTTCTTATGAAGTTTAAGTGTATTGATTATGTAGCCTTCATTAATATTAAAAGTGACGTATATTTAACAAGCATTATAAATTATTGGGAACATGTGTTTTGTTTTTATTTCATTTAGCAATTTTTTGGCACATGTGGTTTGTCCACATCCGTTGATTTTATTTTACTTTGTTGACATTACTTAAATAAAAAAAATAGTAAAATATATATGAAATGATAAAAATTGGAATGGATGTTACGAATATTTTAAATTTTTTACAATATAAATACATGTGATCGATACACTATCATTGTCATTCTTTTGCTTTTTCTTTTTTTTTATCTTGTTTTCTCAATGAATATAAATTTAAAAGATTACGCAGTAAACTTGAATAATTAGACCATCTCCAACCATACTTCAAAAATGAGTTTTGGTGTAGAAATCTTTCGAACCATATACCAAACTCAAACTCACTTTTGGTATTTTTTGTGAAACAACACCAAATATGTTGTTACTGCAAAATTTTTGTGATAAAAAACTAAAAAATGATGTAAATTTTGAATTTAGTGTAAATGGTTGAAGTAAAACTACTTTTTGATATGACGTATACTTAAAAATGAGCTTGAGTTTGGTGTAAATAGATGGAGATGGTCATAGTCATTCTTATACACCGATTGGTGATTCAAGCGCTCTCTTTAATTCTGGGATCAAAATGATGTACTATCTTTTATCTCATAAGGCCATCCACAATAGGAATAGCCCAGCAATAGTTCAGTCATAGCCTAGTCACAAACTCTTCCTGTCACATCATCAACACTAAAAATCCTCCTGCCACATCATCAAAACAAGCAAATAGCTCAGCCATAGCCTAGCCACATCACTCAAAATTATATAAAACAAATAATTAACAATCACACAAAATACGAAATTAAATGTACGACACAGATACGAGAAAATTCAATAATATTATTAAAATTTAAAAAGTACATTAATTAAAAAATTACATAATTAAAAAAAATACATTAATTAAAAAAAGTACATTAATTAAAAAAAGTACATTAATTAAAAAAAAATTTACATAATTAAAAAAAAACTAACGCCGTGCAGTCCTCCGCGCCCATAACTCTTCATTAAATCCTTTTGGAGTCGAATATGAGCCTCCGTTTGGCGCATGTCGGCATGTGCTTGGAGGCGGTCGGCTTCATCGTGAGGTACCCCACTCCGTACGTTGGGGGCGGCCACGCCGTGGCTTGGACCGGCTTCATTATCGTCGTTGGTCCAACTAGTCAGTTGTACACCTTCATCTTCGACAATCATGTTGTGCATGATAATACAGACGTACATTATATCAGCAATGCAGTCGACATGCCACAAACGCGTTGGACCCCTAACTGCCGCCCATCGAGACTGGAGCACACCAAATGCGCGCTCCACGTCCTTGCGCGCCGACTCCTGCCGTGCCGCAAAGTAGGCCTTCCTCTCATCTGATGCGCATCGGATCGTCTTCACAAAGACGGGCCACCTAGGGTATATCCCATCCGCCAAGTAGTAGCCCATATCATGCCAGTTGCCGTTGGCGACAAAACTGATGGCCGGACCGACACCCTGGCACTGCTCGTTGAAAAGTGGCGACAAGTTGAGGACGTTGAAGTCGTTGTTCGAACCGGCTGAAGGGGTTGGCAGTGAAAGCGTGCAAGAGATCCGATCACATAAATTTGATCTATTTAGCAGATTATTTAGACAAATTCTATTAGTGTAATTATCACATGTATCATGCTCATAACTTGAATTAAAACATGCTTTAGCATATAAAATCCCTAAAACATGCTTACTACGGAATTAGCCAATTTACCTCGTGGATTCAATCAAGAATCGATGATGGCTTGCTCCTTCTCCACTTGAAGATCTTCAATACTCGACCTCGGATCTTCTGACTGGTGTCCCGGACTGTACACTGATATTTGTGTGGGCAAATCTCTCCAGCGTACTAGGACTTGAATAACGAAGACAGAACTCAGCTCACGGAGGAGGCAAAATTTCGAACTCTCTCTTTTTCTCCGATGGGGACGAAAATTCTGAGCAATAATCATTATGTTTCTGTCTCCTTTATTCTCCTATTTATATTAAGTCACATATTGGGCCCGGTCAGGGATCTAAGGAAGAATTTTGATCAGGCCTCACCCAATTAGCGTTTTAGTAATTAAATTGAACCCACAATTTAATACAAGCTTATATTGGAGTATTACAAGCAGCCACTACAGAAGTAATATTGCACTGCCTTTCCAAATCCGAAATTACAAGCATTCCGGGTTTCCTTTAATTGCATTTAATTCATTTCCCGCGCTTAAGATAGAAACATCCATTAATTAATTAATGTCTGCTATGGACTTAATTAATCAACATATTTTGAACTCCAAGAGTGGACTTAGCAAGAAACTCTTATTTATTATTCATAGAGTAATTAAACTCCAACTAGCTAGGTTCCGAATAATAAAACCTCGTTTCGAGCTCCTCTTGTGGATGTTATCAAACGAGACTCTCCTCGCGTACGATTCAACATAATAGCAATCCTAGCACCGCTAGACAATGATCACCACTACCCAATATACCTGGATCGTTGGGTGACGAAAAACCCGCACCTTTGGTAAGTCAAAGTAGTAGATACTCAATATCGTATGCTCAATGCTAATGTACATTGATTAAGAAATTAATTATCAAGACCTCGTCTTTCAGTAGATAGCATAAAGACTCGTCTTGCTGTTAGATCCATTCAGTGCTATACCACACCAACGTCATCATATTTCAATAAGGCTTAGAAATAATCGGACTGACATTGCAACCTTTCACGATAGGTATTCTAGGTCTATCTGGGTTGTGAAATTCTTATTTATCTTTGTTCAGAACTGATCGCGTACCTTAAATTGAGCGCAGCCCACAACCGGTCTACTAGAACAAAGAATTAGACTTATGTTATGTTCGCTTATACATTTAAATATGCAATAAACATCCATTAAATGTAAAACATAACAACATTATGACAAAATTAATTTGTTGCATTCATTGGAAAATAATTATTAGAGTTTTACAGTATTCAATCACTCGAAAGGTGATTTCTAGTATACAAACCCTAACACCGGCTATCTCAAAATACGCATGCCAAATCCGCAGCCGGTAATCGGCTACAGCCTCGAGGATCATCGTGGGATTCTTTCCCTTGTAGCCGGTCGTGTAGAACCCCTTCCAGGAAGTGGGACAGTTCTTCCACTCCCAGTGCATACAATCTATGCTGCCTAACATCCCCGGGAACCCTGTTCCCCGTGCATCCGCAAAAGATCCTGGCAGTCTTCGGGGGTAGGGCTTCGAAGGTACTGATCACTGAATATTTCAATCACGCCCAGACAAAAATACTTCATACATTCAAGGGCAGTCGTCTCACCGATGTGGAGGTACTCGTCCTACATGTCTGCCGCGCCGCCGTAGGCCAACTGCCGGATTGCCGCAGTGCACTTTTGAATAGGTGTGTGGCCGGGTCTGCCAGCCGCATCATGGCTGAAGCGGAAATACAGATATTGATGCTCCAAAGCGTTAACAATACGCATAAACAGGGCCCTGCTCATCCTAAAACGGCGCCTGAAATGGTTGGCGTTGAACCGCGGCTCCTGTGCGAAGTAGTCTTCGTATAGGCGCTGATGTGCAGCTACGTGATCACGATCAATCACTTCTCGGTGGTGGACCACTGGGCGAGGTCGAGGTACCGCCGGCTGCAAGGCCCTCTGCATCCATCGATCAATCTCACGGTTCGTATAGACCTCTAGCGCTTCGTTCATTATACGATCGTACTCCTCAGCATCCCCACCACTACCACCGACGTTACTCATTTCTCGGTGTTGATCTTGTACAGAAATTAAGATAGAGAGAGTACTCGTTAAAACAAGTGGTGCGAATGAAAATGACGTGCAAACCGCGTATATATAGTGTTTCGAAAATAAAAAAAATTCCACTCGGCAGTGCGCTAGGCGATCCGGGCGCTGCAATAGCGCCGAGCGGATCGCCCAGCGCACCACCGCCTAGCGCCGCGAAACCGCCGAGCGCTCGGCGGTTTTTAATTCCGAAATCCGCTGGGCGGTTGCAATGGACCGCCTAGCGCCGTCGCTCGGCTAGGCGGTGCGCTAGGCGCCATTGCGGATAGCCTAATGACTTCTCAATTTTATATTTTCATATTCTAATCTTGGTTTCTTATCCTACATCAAAATTTTGATGAAACTTAATCACATACGAAAACTTATATATGAGGGATATCTTATACACTCTCGTTTAACCAGAATATTAATCAAGCATAATTGTGTTACGATTGTTAGAGTTTGTAAAAGGGTTATTTTCTTCCCACTCGTTTAACTTAATTCATTTCAGATTTTTAGTAGTATTCTGGACATATTGTCACGCACTATGTCCATCGTAGAAATATTGAAATATTACAAACATACCCCACAATAAATAGTCTCATTCATATCCATTTTTTATAGGTCCATTTTATAAAGAGAAAATAAAGCAAAGAACGAGTAAGTTCTTTTCAAAACTATCAAAACTATTTAGTACTACTAGTTTATTTTAAATTAATACATGGAGTACTTTATTTTTACAATAATCCTAGCTAGTTGGAAGTTGGAACCCCAAACAAATATCCCCACAACTTATACCACCCAAAAAAGTAAAGACTCATATTTGCTGTTGATCATTAAAGTAATAAGTGAGAGCCAATCCTCAAATCTAGGGACATCCTAAGTTATAATCTCCTTTTTTAGACATATAAAAACCATGACACTAATGAAGGTCCAAAAAAGAAAAAACTAGAGTCACATGGGTAGGTTGTTGAGATGTCTTGTGATCCTCTCTCTCTTGCATGTCATACATAGTCATGAAGAGGAGACATCTATAAAAGCCCCAAAAATCAAATTTGGATTTTTCAAAGGATTCAGTTTTAGTATCCCATTTGGGAAGCAACAAGAGCCGAAGGAGGCACCGCCACCAATTGCAACAAGCGATGTCCCCGAAGACGGAGGCGGAGGCGGAGGGGCGGGGATGTATTATGGCGTCGAGAGACTCGAAAGCAAGACCGGAAGGCTTGGGAGTTGGGAGATCCATTCGCAAAATGCGGGTGTTTGTGCAATGCACATTCAATTGATGCCTAACAACAAGGCTGCATGGCACGATTCCACCAGCAACGGGCTCTCGGAGATCGATAATAGTCCGCCCTTTTGCCGGCCTCGGGCCGGGGGGAGACAGACGGACTCGAAACAAGACTGTACGGCTCATGCCGTGCAGTATGATATCGAGACCGCTCATGTTAGACCCGTCAAGGTTCGTTCGTTTCATCACCTTTTAACCTTTGTCATGTTTAATTTGATCTCCTCTATGGTGACCAACAAAATTGATGAAATAAATTTGACGCATGTTAGGTTGAGCTTCTTAAAACAACATGTAAATCCATCACCTTTTGGATGGCACAATCCCATCTCTTTTAACAACATATAGCTTGTGATAGCATAAACAATTTTATTAGCTTTAAAAATGAGTCCAATTAAGCTCGAGTAAAAATTTTGTCAACTATGTCCTTCTATTGAAAAGATAATCCAAATACTTTGACAACTAATACTCTTTTGAATGTTATAATACATAAACTCTTGATTAAATTTGGTGAATGGAGTTATGACTCTGCTAACCCTGAAAAGATAATCCAAATACTTTGACAACTAATACTCTTTTGAATGTTATAATACATAAACTCTTGATTAAATTTGGTGAATGGAGTTATGACTCTGCTAACCCATCAACGCAGTGTATTAAAAATATCAACACGATGATATTAAAATGTCAACACATAATTTTGTTGACATTTCAATATATTATGTTGATATTATGTGTTGACATTTTTAATACACTGCATTGATGAGTTAGTAAAGTTAGTGACTTAAAAAGTTAGCAATATAACGCACCTCTGACTCATTAAATTTATATAGTGTTTTATGATACAGACCAAACGGAAGAACTCATCCCAAAAGACTAGCATGTTAGGAGAGAGGGCCCATTTAGTCTATATACCCCACATCAGTTGTTCTCACAACCGATGTGGGAATTGAGTCCGTAACATTCGACCCTCCTTTAAGGGCCAACGTCCTCGTTGGTCACGGCTGGTTCTTTGCCAGGCCACCACTCCGAGTTCTCGTTGGCCACGGCCACGTTGGTCACGGCGGATTCTTTGCCCGACCACCACTCCGTGGATCACCACTCCGAGCGGCTCCAAACGTACTCGTTGGTCACGACGAGTTCGCTGCCCGGCCACCACTCCGAGCCGTTTGGGCTCTCAATGAAAGCACCAATTGATACAGACCAAACGGAAGAACTCATCCCAAAAGACTAGCCAGTTAGGAGAGAGAGTCCATTTAGTCTATATACCCCACATCAGTTGTTCTCACAACCGATGTGGGAATTGAGTCCGTAACATTTTATTTCTCTTTTTACACTAATATGGGGATCAGGGGATGTTGTTATAATTATTTTTATTATTTGCCAGCAAAAACATCATATAAAACATTAGAATTTATAAATTAATCATAGCCAACAGCTTTCTTGTTTAAATGTTTGGTTTTTAACTTTTTATGATTAAATTTGTAGTGGACAACTCAAGCTCTAACTCTAGTCCTCTATCAGCCCAAAATATAATACTAGATTGTTTAATTATCTTTTAATTCATAATATAAAGTATAAAATTATTCTAAAAAATTATTATTGAATTTGTTTGTCTTGATTTTACGTATTTTTGCAAGAACATAAACAACAAATTTGAAGTTTTTTTTTTCATTTTGTTACAATAATTCTCCAATCTATCATAAGTAATTCAAAAACAAAATCAAATAATCGAATGTTACTACCCCGGGGACAACATGAGTTTTAATACGAAACTGAAAAAGTATGAGAGAGGAATAGAAAAACAAATGAAGTGTTGTTAGTGGATAGTAGGATATGATGTTATACTACTATAATGCTAGTTAAAATTATTTTCAAAAAATAGAAAGTGCACTAATTTTGTCAGTGACAAAATGAATCAGGTGGACTCAAGCCCTTGGTGCTCATCCGGCGGGCTTTCGCGCATGGGAAGCCTGATCTCCACCGGCGGCGACAAAGACGGCTTAAAATCCGTGAGAATTCTAAAGCCATGCAAAGACTGCAATTTCGAAGAAAACAAGCGAGCCCTCTTCGCCAACCGCTGGTACGCCACTCAGCACACCTTGGACGACGGAAACTTCGTCCTCGTCGGCGGCCGCAACTCCTACAACTACGAGATCGTCCCTCCCGACACCCTCACCTTCACACCTCAGCTCTTCGAGCTCGCCCTCCTCGAAGACACAAATGACGACGCTGGCCGCGAGAATAACCTCTACCCCTTCGTCAACCTCCTCCCCGACGGCAACCTCTTCGTATTCGCCAACCACAAGTCCATCATCCTCGAACCCCGCACCGGAAACACCATCCGCCCCCTCCCGGACCTCCCTGGCGGCTCCCGCAACTATCCGGCCTCAGGGATGTCTGCTCTCCTCCCCATCGATCTTAATACAGACGTCCCTGACATTGAAATCCTCGTCTGTGGTGGGAACACGCGCGAGGCGTACATACTGTCTGACTTGCAGCAGCCGAAAAGGACATTTGTGGAGGCTGCACGAGACTGCGGGAGGCTGAACCTCAACGTGGAGGGGGCCGATTGGGAGAAGGAGGACATGCCTACGCCGCGGGTGATGGGGGACATGCTCCTTCTCCCAACCGGAGATGTGTTGATTACTAATGGCGCGAAGGCGGGGACTTCTGCTTGGGATGCGGCGGATGAGCCTAATCTCTCCCCGGTTTTGTATAGCCCGGGTAAAGAGAAGGGGGCACGGTTTCAAGAGATGGCTCCTTCCGCTATCCCGAGGATGTACCATTCATGCTCTGCAGTGTTGCCTGATGGGAAGATCCTTGTTGCAGGTAGCAACACTAACGCCTTCTACAAGCTCGAGAAATATGGAGACGACTTCAAGTTCCCTACGGAGCTCAGGGTGGAGAAGTTCTCGCCGCCATACTTGGCGCCAGAGATGGTGATCAACCGTGTCGAAATCATGGATGGAGAAACCGAAAGGGAATTGAAGTATGGAGTACAGTTTGATTTGTTGATTGGATCACGGGATGTTAAGCAGAATGATATTAAGGTGACGATGTACTCGCCGCCCTTCACCACGCATGGCTACTCTATGAACCAGAGGTTGCTGATTTTGAAGCTCGTGCTTGTGCAGAATGGAAGGATCAGGGTGATTGCGCCACCCACGGCAAGGTTTGCTCCGCCGGGGCACTATCTTGTCTTTGTTGTTCATCGGGAGGTTCCGAGCCGTGGAATATGGGTGCATATTGAGTAGGAAACCTAATTGTGTTTGTTGTTTCAGTGTTTGGTTATAATCTTGGGCATGATTTCTTATGAGACAAATTAACTAGTGGCTAGAAAAGCCTCTAAATCCTTTCATAATGATTGAATCTCTATATAGTCAGAGAGTTTGGAAATTTAAAGTGTCATTTTTAGAGGGAAAACTCTGAGAAACACTTCAGCATTATTTTTTTACTTATTCACTGTTATGTCATTAACATCAATTAGTTATACATAAATTATGAGTATATATAAGGTGTATAACTAGCAGCAAAAACAGAGGCTCGGATCTAAATCAGTTATATTAAGATTACATGTTTTAAGTTTTTTTGGTCGAACAATCTATTGAAGTGATTCCTTGTACAGTCAACGGCCACATTAACTAAGGTTGCCAGTCAAAAATTGTTCAAAACATTGCTCAATTGATCAAGGGGCCTACTAATATCTCAGTAAGAGACCACAAAATCATCAATCAATCATCTTCTCTTTTCTCTATATGGAACATCAAAGTCGTCAGACCCGTTATCCTAATGTATCGTAAGCTGGGCTACTTACTGCCAGGGATTCTTCTTTCTTGTTCCACTTCTTTTCGAGCTAGTCGAAGTGCCAGATTTCTGCGAATGGTCGGTACATGTCAGTCAGTGATGTTGCATTCACTTTTAATTTAATTCAGGTAGTATGTATGGCATAGCATACCGATTTGGATTTCTTGGTTTTCCCACGGATCCTATTCCTGGGGGACTTCAATTTGTATATCCGGACCATCCAGTGATGAGTGGTGAAGACCTACATACGAGACATAAAAACAGAAAAAAAAAAAGAAAAGAGTGAGCTCCAGTGATGACACCAACAAGATAGTGCTGCATAGCTCGCGCGAATGTATTCTCATTAGAGCTATCTCCATGTGAAAGAATAGCATCTCAATAGGAAATTATGTGGGGTCGGAACTTACCTCTTCAAAGTGAGTGAGTTTGAAATGCTTTTTCCCAATTTCAGTGTTCCTAACCCTGTCAAACCCTCTCCCATCTGTCTCTACAAACCTACAAGGCAAACAAAGTCATATAGCCAATTTTTATCTGGTAAGAGGAAAATATCTATACATAAAACCAAACCAATGAATTCACACCTGAAATATGAAAGTTTGTACATGAGGCAGTTGAGCATGGTTGGAGTAGCTTGAGAATCAATCCGATACTGACCATCTCTCTGTTCAATGCCAAAATAGAATTACTGAAACAAGCATGACAGGAAACACGAAAGGATGATGAAAAAACCATATCTAGAAAAGTTTGATATAAATACAGGCCCTTGATAGCACGGTGATCCACATGACAATGAAAATGCATAATAACCCCTTGCTCCCTGGAAGGAGCTTCTGTACTAATAACAATAAATGCCAAAACTGCCCTTTGAGAACGAGAAACAAGATGTCATTTGAATAACAACAAAGCACTGATCATTGATCAATCAAGCATATAATATCCTAGAGTTAGAACTCACATTCAACTTGACAATGGGATGCAGAATGATAAATATTGTGCACATAAAGATAAAACTATCACATATAGTGTTTTCTTGATTGTATGGTCCATCATTAAACATTTAGTTTTTTTTTCTGCTCATTTCTCATTTAGGTTGAGAGATGCTGCAAATTACATAATCACCTTGCCACATTACAAATGTAGGTATATGATTAAAATAACAAAGGTAGATGGAAAAGTTGGGATATATATTGGTCCCTAAAACCATAAACTTTAGCCAAATTCTGGTATTTCCTACAAACTTTGAAATTGGTCTAAAATATCTCAAACTTTACATCACGTTTGTTATTTCCCACGAAAGGTTAATCACCATATTCGACTAACGTACATGGATTTTTTATCCTACTCAGCACAACTAAATTAACGTGGATTTCCTCTATGGGCTTTTTATCCTATTTGTCACGAACATAAAAAGTGGTCGAAAATATTATATACGTTTCACGGTTGCCCATGTAGAATAAGTTTTTGCCGAAAATATCTTATGTGGGTTGGTTTGGAAAATAGCAAACGGAATGTAAAGTTTGTGATATTTTAAACCAATTTTAAAGAAAGCGGAAACTACCAAAATTTGGCCAAAGTTTATAGTTTGAGACCAACATCCCTAAAAAGTTCAAACGAGTATATATACATACTAAATTCTCTTAGAACATGCTGCTTGAAAGCATATACAATTTCACAAAAACAAGGAATTGTGCAAATAAAAGGTATAGAGTAAGTATAAAGTACAAAGTATAATAAACGCTATTAATTACAAACAATGACTACCCATGCTATCAAGGTAGCTGATACTGCAGTAAGGGAGCAAGTTGAGAAATTTAATGCAGCAATGGGAATGAAAAAATCAATCATTACAATAACTAGACAAATAATCAGTATATTCAGTACATAAAAAGAATTTCATTAAAGAAGAATTGCTGCTATAGCCTATAAACTACGTACCAAATAGTCAGGTTCCTTGATGTGAGGAAACACGCCTCCACCAATCCGAACCATCCACAGAAACTTGTTAATGTCATCACTGGGATACCCAACAAGACCTGAGATACAGAGGAAGCTGTAAGGATAATATTCTCCTTGATTAATAAAACCCTCTGACAAATAACGAAGACAACCTCCGAAAACAACCAAAACATATTTTACATCCAATGAGTTGAAAATGTCCCAAGCTGCCTTTTCTGGAGATGACATTGCAGTACCAACAGTCGCAATATGTGTGTTGTTCCAAGTGTTGTTATCAACAATAACTGTACGGTTAGCCATAGCTGTTGTTTGGTAACCGTAGTCCCACCAAGACGCAACCTGGAGAAAAATAGTAGCAGCAAGAAGACCAATAAGCTCGTTGCCTAGTTTGCAATAAAAGGCCCTAATATGTCTAAAAAGAGCTCAGCAGACAAAAATTCTGATTGTTGTGCCTGAAAGTCTGAAACAATCTGAATTTGTCCAGAATAAGGCCAGGGATATTTTGTGTGATGTGATTAGGCATGAACATACACATATTTTATGCTAACCAAAACACAACCAAGTTGAGAACCTCAAATAACACAAGACAGGACAATTGAGTGCTAAAAATTCTACTTATTTTAGCATTCTTATAGTAAGGCGGGAATTTCTGCTTGTTTTTTTTTCTACCTTAGGGTGAAGGATTATAGTGAGAATTTGTGTTGGCATATAAGAAATCTAGAGGCAGCATAACTACTTACTTTATCATCCACCTCAGTGTTATGGCTCAACCAAGCATATGCCTCTCTGAAGTCATCAAATACATGGAGACCATCATGAGAACGAGAGGTTAAAACAATTGACGGAGCAGAATAAGCCTCTGCTGCAGCCCAGACACAATGAACCTACAACAATAATTATTCTTAATTATTTGAAAATCAGGTCATAACATGAATACATCACTAGCAAAAACAACAATGACAAAGGTCTAGCACCAATTTAAAATCATGATACCTAAGAACTCCATATTTAACCAGTTTTGCACATTTTTGAGATTTTATAGCTTGGCTAAATACACAGATGAGGAAGACAATATGTCAAGCTTTGAGATGCAAGTTGCATGCTGCTTGATAGAGAGCCAAGTAGGCCTTAAATCTGTTAACAAAGAATGCAGGCAGAGTATAATAATAGGTCGAGCAAATAATCTGGCAGAAAGGCATATGCTCAATGAGCAGAAGGTCAATTGGTCATTAAAGGTCAAGTTTGGTTGAAGAGATAATTCGACTATATAACTTGCAAAAGTTACTAACAATATAATTTACTACATCATACTCATCATGAGGCAAGACACAGTCTCATATCAAATTAGTTGAAACAATAATCACATGAGACAACATGATTCCGTAACATTTTCCTCTGTACCATCATAGCCCATAGTCACTTTACTCATTGCAAACATATGTCAATATATAATTATTTCAAAATATATCATTCATACCACATAAAATGCTCCAAGCAAGACAAGTAAGAAAACAGCTATCACAGAAGTCTCCAGGGGCAAGACCAAAAGCCTCTTTTCAACTTGGGATACAAGAGACGGTCTCTCTATGTTTTCCTTGTCCTTCTTTTTACTTTTCCTTGAAGATCGTTCCTTTATTGTGTCCTCGCTTTTCTCATGCTTCACATCGTTTTGAGTAACTTTAGTCGTATCCCCTGCCTTGATCAGAAAATTTTCAGCCTAGTTTAGTTACATGCTATACCAATCACTTGATTCACTTGCATAATGAAGTCACTTACATTGTCTTGGGGACTTTGTGTTGCACTAACCAAATGGAATTTAATCGATCGAGTAAAAACGTCAAAAGCTTCTGATAGGGCAATACCAGACATTATACAAGCTGCTGGAGCTAGTACAAGCATAAGCCGCACCTATCGTATTGCAAATGAGTAAATTAGTTTGGGATCAGACATCAAAAGAATGTTGTGATTCAGGTAGGTGACAACTATGCATACCATGACCCCAGAAAAATACACGGATGTAACAATATAGAGAACAGCAAAGGAGCTTGCATCAGACAATGGAAAAAAGCATGCCTGCAAATTCCAACACATGGATTATTATTATCATTATTAAAGTACTTACTAAAGAAAAAAAGGGAGGATGTCAGTTCTTTTAAGAGAACAAATAATTGAGAACTTACAATAATGCCAGCAGGAACCAAAAATGCTAAAACATTAATGTCCATAAAGTAAGATGGCCAAGTAGGGGGCTGGTGCTCACTAACACTTGCAATGATTGGTATGTACTTGCTTGCATAGGTTCTGTTCTCCATTTTACAAGGGACAAAACAACCAAAAACATATCAACAACCATAACAACAGCAGCAGTAATGATAACAAAAACAAAGTAATTGTTTGCATTTGAAGGTTCTGTTGTCCATTTTACACATGGAAAAAAGAACCAATAGATAATAAATACTCCCTCTGTCCCTAAAAAATAGTCTTCTTTTGACATTTTAGTCCATCCCACAAAATTAGTCCACTTTCTGTTTTTGGAAACATTTTCACCACACATTACACTACTAATAAGGTGGATTACACTATCCACTAATACTACATCAATCACTTTTCTCTTTCTCTCTCATGGTTTGCCAATTTCGCATTAAAACATGTGCCGTCCCAAAAGTCCCTATTTTTAGGAGACAGAGGAAATAGAAATAAAAATAATTCTGAGGGGCAAAGTATATAGTCCATACAGTATTTGGGGTAACATATGACTGAGAAAAATATAGAACATAAATTACAAGACATTCATAACGAATGTTATTGGAATCTTTCACCTCTGACTCACTTTCACAAAAGACCTTTTCTAACAGAAATCTGAATCTATATAAGTTATTGTTCTAGGTTTTACATTACGAACTAAAGAGCATAACTTAAAAAGCAAGTTTTGTTGCACCAAAATCTACGAAGCATGAATATTCACACTAATACACTTTATGTGCCTTACATTACGTCTGCAAGTTATTTTACAGCTAGCAAGTAATGTCTAAGTTTGCTTCGTTGATACAGACAAGCAGGCAGTCAGCCAAAAAACATGATATCTACAAATCTCGTAGAAGAAACGATTAGACCTTAGTGCTCATAAATTACTGAGGTTAGTTCAACAGGACATATCTGCAAACTGATCTTCAGAATAAACATTGATGAAAAACAATATGTTTTGACTGACTCATACTAGATCATGAGATTCATGACAAAATTTTAAGATACAAGTTAGAATGTGTCACGAGTAAAAAGAACAGCTTTAAAAGCGAGCGTATTTTATGTACATAAAAACCAGGTATCTTTTAGTTTGTAAAGCCATTAGCCATGCATAATTTGAGCAGTAAATAATACACTTATAGAGCAACTTACGGATCAAGCAGACTCAGACTTCGTCCACTCCATCCTTTTGTTGGGCTGGATGCTACCAATGCTATTAGCACAGCCAACACAGCAAAGCACACAACCCTGAACAAGATCAACAGTTACAAGTGATCGGCGAAAACTCCATGTCTGCAAACTGTAACTGTCCTATAAAAATTAGAAAGTGGACAAATTTTTTGCAACACCAAAAACCTCTCATATTTTAATCATCTGGATATCAATGCTAGCACTCTACAGGGGAAAATATAAGAAATAGATAACGGGAGAGAACAGAAAGTGGTAAGATAAGATACACCATATTCATCATTGTCCGTTACAAACATCAGCAATATTTAGAGAAGACACTTACATCCCAACTGAGACAACAAGAGTAACTGCGACTTTGAACATTTGAGGACTCAGAATTCCTTTGATATAATAGACAAGTGCCACAACATGTATTATGATGAAGACCTGAGTATAATCAACAGAATAATCATTGCTTAATAATCCGAGAAACAAAGCTGGAATCTAAGTTTATGCTGCCAGTTACAGTTACAGTAAAACAACTAATAAAAAATAAGCAACTGCGTTAGACATTTCTATCACTAGTATGACTTGGATTTTTGAAGAAACCCGCTCACAGAAAAAGTATACACTTCATATAAAGAGTGGAAGTCATTCTCAAAATTTTTGACACGCATATAGATTTCAGCTGTAACCAGGATGGTTTAACTTTCAAAGTGTATTAACAAGATAGCCTGTTTGTTCTAAAAGAAAAAATAAGGGTAGCTATCAAACCGGTCAATGAAAATCTTAAGTTCCTTCAATATTTTCCAGTTTAAATTTGGGGATATTATCCTAGACTTATATACTTCTTTCAAAAACCATGATATCACTAAATTGAATATGGGCAACAAATTTCTATCACACTTTATACAATATCTCCCTCTAATAAGAAATTCCCAAATTCCACTTTACTCTAACTGCATCAGAAAGAACCGAAATTAAGGTTCCTAAGAATTTTAACTGCATCAACATTGATCTGTAAGTTACAACTACAGCATATACAATATTTCCTCTTTACCCTAACTGCAATTCTCATGTTCAACATCAGAACTAACAATTATACCTAGACAGTGTAAGAAAAAAATATCATAAGTCATATAGCAATTAGCAAGATAATGGAATCTGCAAACTACGGAATTTGAAAAGCTCATCTGCAGATTTGCAGCATGCCCCTGGTGGACAGCACAAGGACATCATTGGTCAGAAAAAATTGTAAAAGAGCTTTGAAAGTTGGCTAACCAAGAATGACGCAAAATGCTCAGATGTCATGACAGCATTAAAACCAACAACAGGCACCAGAGCTGCTAACAGCGTTCCCAAGACAACCTGGATACAGAAATGTTTGGTATTGGTGAAAACAATGATAGATCAGTAAAGAAACAAACACATAGAAAGTATATCTCCAGTGAGGCCGGATAAAAACATGTGCTTCATCTTCATAGTAAAACAAATGTAATGGGAGTATTACAGGTGATTCAATGTTAATAATATTTCAGCAGTATAAGGACACCATGATCAATGCATCAATTAAATTTTCATTATTATCAGGATAATATTACAGGTTCGGCCACCTCTAAATCAGGCGAAGTGTTTCCAATGGAAAAGGGGGGAAAGCAGAGTTCCCCAGAAAGCCATTATAGCTGGTAGTATTCAAATTTATTTATGTAGCCACAATCACATGGGCTTAATCTTATTCCTCAAGCTTTAACACTATAAAGGATCATATTCTCTTTGAGAGAGACCGGGAACTTAAATGCATATCATAATATGATAATCACTAGAAAATAAGATGAGAACCACAATGTTTAACAAGTAATTTAAATCGAAAATCTAGGATGGCTGGAGTTTTAATTGGTGAAACTATGTCTAAAGGAAAAAACTAGATTGGTCATATGCCAAGTTCAAGTGGTTGTGGTTTACCTCTGTTTCCTACAATATTTGAAGTTGATTTAAGAAGACACAATAAATCAACTTAAAATCTTAACCTAAAGAGTCCGTAATCATCTTCTTTAGAGCCTGAATCAACAATTGCTACTTCTCATCTAGACATTTACATAAAATAAGGAACTCATGACAGCCAGTTAAAACAGAGGTCTACAAAGTGGTCTGCCATGATTCTTGCGCTCTGCTCACCATTACAACTCTGACAATACCAAGTTTAACTTCTAGTCAATCAGCCAAGAAGAAGGGTTAGCATTTTTATTTTATTTTATTTTATTTTATGTAGATATCATAATGAAAGGATTACCACTAATTAGAGAAGAAGCTTGAGATGAGGCAGCTTTCTCCCTTCTAAAAGTAATATTAAGCATCCTAATACTCACAACGTTCAAGCTCTGGCTAATGCAGACTCATATTCATCAAAAGTGAAGAATCTACACAAATCATACACAATTTGGTATATGCACCGATACACAAAATACTTACAAGGGGAGCATAAGCAATGTAGAGGCGTGGAGAATAGCGACCAGTTACAATGCATAGCAGCACATGCATTGGGATGAGATTAATAATAAAGGTGTACCCTCCCCAAGAGCAAACCTGAAAAGATATATGAAGAAAATGAAGATTTTCATGAGCCTGAAACAGTAGGAAGATGTTTTGTGGTAAAAAGAGGAGAGCAAAAACTTCAGCAAGACACGTACCATGTAAAAGTATGCAATTGCATTTAGAGTAGCATAAAAAAGTGATCCTGTGTTCAACGTCTGCAGTGAATGAATATAGATCAAGTCATGATTCAAAATTAGTTCATAGAAGTACAAGACTCAGGTGGTCAAAAAATTTGCGCAAAAAGAATTTTTCATAATAACATTGGTAAGTTAGCAAACAAAAACATTGATACATCACCTTTATATAAAGATAGAACGTGAAGATCAAAGCAAATATTGCCACTGCTTCATTGTCATAGCTTCCAGCCACAGATCGAGATATATATGACGGCACCTGCAAGAACAAAAGTGCATAACTTTCAGATTACTGTGTTCATACAGATCTACATGCCCAGGTAGAACAACCCATACATATTGCAGTGGCATGGTAACAGAGACATATACCTATCGGACATGAAAGCTCAGCTTAAGGGAGCTAAAGGAAACATGAAATAAACAATCTCACTATAATTTCCCACATGGACATCTAAAAAACACAAAAAACGAAAAAAGTAACTGTTTATAACATACACAAGTGGAGCAATTACAGAACATAAATACATAAGAGAATTACATCACTGAATGATGTGCTTATTGCAAAAGGTAAATACAACATATTGTGTTCCGGATTTAGACAAAATAACTTAACAAAGAATTTGATAATATAATACCATGGCCAGAAGAGCTGCAGCAGTCAAGCCAGCACCAGCACCTTTAATTTCCTAGAAAAATCATCCCTCGTCAAAAATATCTCCAATAAAGATTCCCTAGTAAATTCCATCAGCTTAGGCAGCAGCCATAAGAAGAGAGGTCGTAGATTTATAAAGAACCTTTGTCAGAAGGTATGTAGCCAATGATGCAAAAGCTGAAAATACAGGAGCTGTAAATACACAAACAGTTTCAACTGATAGAGGAATATTCATGGAGTTCAATATCCTGCAAATAAATATCAGCAAGTCAATCAGCGAAACAGGACTTAAGAAAAACAAGGAAAGGTATTATTCAATACAGCTTGATAAAAATTGAACAACTAAATAATTATCTATAGATCTAACTACATAACATAAAGTTTCTTTTATGAATATATTGTTATTTATAAAGAGTAATAAGTATGATCCATACCTCCATAAAGTACCCGCAGTTAGTGTAAGCCCAGGGTAGACAGTTCCTCCAATCACACGCCCAAGAGGATACCTTACCAAGAGATCCAAATGATGTCATTACAACAAAAGTAGAATGCAATTGTAAAATTATCTCACAAAACACAATCTAGGTGAGGCAAATAGCAGAAATTACCATGTTCGGTCGTCAAACCAATTCCAGAAGTCATATACGCCACTTTTTACAAGAAACTGTACTCAACAAACTAATGTCACATTAATCTTTGTTTTATGCAGACATCAGAATGCAAGGAAGGACAGGAAATGTGGATTTTGACATATAGAAGACAAAGCACAGGAAATACAATATAGAAGATGACCAATCCTTGTGCAATGAATAGGTTAAAACTAATTTAAGTTACATCTCATATGGCCAGCAAAATAAAAATGAAATGATTTACAACTGGGTGCAATGGGCTACTCGGAAAACTTAGATAAGTATTTTTTTAGAGAAAAGGCAAGAAAATGGTAAATTTACCAAATCAAAAGTTGGCCAGAAACACCAACCACGTGCACGATTTGGGCTAGGCTATTGTTTTCACGTTTTGGTGTATGTCATATAAATATTCAAGTTTCTTCTTGAGCATAATAAAAACCATTAAGAAAACCAAACTGCTCTTTTCCACATTTATAACTCACAGGTCATACGATAATACTTTTGTCCAACAGTCATTGCTCTGTTCTTCCAATCAGCATTTCTGTTTTCAAACTCATTTTAGGGTCATGCATATTTTATCCATGTCCATTTAAATGCATCCAATTTTCTTATAGTTTTTGGTTAATTGCAATAATATTATTCCAAAACTGGTATCCGATGTAAAAGACATCATGTATTATGATAAGACATCTCCTACAAATTCAAGTGGCCAATTCAAAAAGGTTGTATATCTTTTAAAATCTGAGTGTCATATTAAACATGAGATGGAAATACAAGAGAAAAAATCCCCATAAAGCAAATATACTATTTCTACCACCAAGATATCCATGAACCACTAGATGAGTAGCATATAGAGGTTATTAACAAAAAAATATGAAAACCAATCATTATTTGAACTAATCCCGACAAATATAACCAAGCTTGTAGCTGATATTGATCAATTTCTTGGGGACATCCTTATTTGTAGTGGGTTATTTTATTTTTCTTATTATTGAGTAGGTATCTTAGAGTTAGAGTTCGATTATGAGTCTATTTTCATTAGAGTTTGATTCAAAGTTAGGAGTCTTCATTAGTTACTTATAAATAGGGCTTTGTATTCTATAGTTGAATTTAGTCGAGTCCAGCTATTTATTGTGTAGCCCTTGTGGAGGTGTGGCCCTCTTCGGAGTTGGTTCTCTAATCAATTTACAGTTCAGTTCCATCAACATAGTTCGATTTGTTCTCTGTTCCTTAACTTCCTTGTGCTTTTCTTGCATTGTCCTATTTGTTCCAGCCAATAGCCGCCTACCTCTAGCAGAAGCAGTGATCAATTCTATTTATTTAAAATTTCTTATAAAGATTTTATCTCTCCAAATCATTGTTTTCAAAGACACACCGCAGTACATGAATGGCGAATTGCATTTGAATTCCATTTTATATCCCTAAACAATTTTTGTTTATCATTGTTGTCATTTTACCAAATGCAGAGATATTTAATCCTTCTGGATGATTTGGCAAGTTGTAATATCTAAGTAGTTCCAATTGGTTATCTCCAGCTGTGGCATTTCTTAAAGCCATATCCTCCCACTCAAAACATATCATAACGAAACATGGAAAGAAGTAAATTCACTTTCTTACACAAACTGATCGCGAAGAAAGCTATTTGCAAAGATTCCATAAACAAAAACAAGACGAACCTGTGTCACTCTGTAATTGAAATACGGATCGAATTCATGAATCACACTCTCATACTTTATCACCTGCGCACAAAAAGGTTCCAAAAAACAAACAATTAAAACATATAAATTGTCGACTCTGGTAAAACTCGAGAATTCAAAGAAATATACTTAGGTTTTGATCAATTATATACATGAATTTACAAAAATGAGGACGAATGAGCGCAAGTATAAAAATGGGGAGTGGGATTTACTGAGAATAGACGGATCGAGAAAGCCATAACGCCGATCAGTAACAGAACGGCAAATGAAAGAACATTGCCGAAGGCGTGGCGGAAAGTCGCGGATTGAGAAGTCTCCTGGGTCGCCATCGAAGCCGTTGATTCAAGCTACACACAGTGAGTGTGAGAACGAGAGTGAAGGCGGGGGGTTCTGTACTACTACTAGACTTGACTTTAGACAGCTCTCCTCGTTGGGGAGACCGGTTGATGAAAAGACAGATATGACCTTACGAAATTAAATACTCTCGGTTCCTTAAAAATTGTTTCATTAGTGGATGATACGAGTTTAATGCAATGTTAATAAAGTATGTTTCATTAGTGGATGATACGAGCTTTAACCGAAGTCGGAACTGGAATCGGCCGTTTAATTGAGGAACCGAGAATCGGAAAATCGGTTCTGGTACCGGTTCCAACTTTTTAAAATAAAACCGGTTCTAGTTCTAACTGGAACCGACCGGTTCCTAACCGGGAACCGGATTATAATTCAATTTTATTTTTTTTAATTTAATATACTAATAAATCTAACTACAAGTATTTCTCCAATCCATTTTTTATGAACTAACTAACTACTATGAGTAGGGCATCATAAGTTTGTTTTTAATTTTCAAAAGAACTTGTACAAATACAATATCATTCCATATGATAGAAATTTAACTTTATACTAACATATTTATGTAACAATTCATTCAACATACGATTTTAATATGTTTGTGAATAACTTATTAACTATTACATCATAAACCAAAAAGTTACAACAAGATCAATTAGTATTGGAAATTGCATTGAATATTTGTTTATCCAAAAAAAGGGAAATGAAATTCAATTTTAAAACTCATTTAAAAAATTGCTAAATTCTAGAACTCATTTTTTATAAAAAAAAATTGCCAACATAAACTAGTATATATAAATATTATTGTATTGTTGGTTTGTATTTTTTTGTGTATTTATTTGAATTTTTAGGTATTATTTGTTATATTTCTAAATGTTGGATTATTATTTTTTTTGTATTAAACTATTTAAAATTATAAATAAATTCGGATTAAAATTACACATCGGTTCCGGTTCCGGTTCTAGGATTTATGAAAAAATAAAAACCGGTTAACCGATCAAGCGGTCCGGTTAGAACCGGAACCAGCCGAATAAGCAAGTCTAAACGTAATATTAATAAAATATATTTTATTAGTGATAAAATAAGTGAAGTATGAGAGATAAAGAAATGGAATGAATTAAACATTCATGATTTGTGAGCTTAGCATGAAACAAAACAAGGAAAGCTATATTAATTTGAGCTATGCAAAAATAAATTTATAGTAAAAGGAAATTATACTCACATACTTATCCATGTCTCTTATCCGTTTCTTAATCGTTTTATCTCTTCACTATTCATGGGCCTCACTGTACGTTTCACTCCATCTCTTAACTAAGAGACAGCACCTGCATCCCTCCATCTCTTAACCGTCTCTTAATCATCTCATCCCTTAACTATTCATTCAATTTCATTTTTTTATTTTTATTTCCAACAAATTCAATTAATAAAAACACACTTCATTAAATAAAATAAAATTACAAGTTAAAATTTTAAAAAAATAAAAAACCACATTAATAAAATCCTAAAAAAAATACATAATTTAAAACTCAAAGAAGCAGAAGAAAGAGTTGTCTAAATGACGATTATGTGAGTCTACTGGTTTCCAAATTTTGCCCAAATGTACTCCATTAGATCCTCCTGGAGTTGGGCGTGGGCGGTAGAATCACGTGTCCTTACCCGAACAGACAGCCGCTCTTGCAAAGACGGATGCACTCCACTGCGAGGCGGACTACTTGCGGTAGAGCTTCCCGGGGTTTCAGGGTCGAACCAATTTTCCGCCTCAGGTCCTTCGTCGGCGACAATCATGTTGTGCAAGATTATGCACGTATACATGATGTCGACCATATTCTCCATAAACCACGCACCAGCCGGGGCTTTGATAATGTTGAATCGAGCTTGGAGAACCCCGAACGCTCTTTCCACATCCTTGCGAGCAGCCTCTTGCTTCTGCGCAAAAAGAGTCTGTTTTTCGTTCATCGGCCTGTTGAACGTCTTCACGAAGGTTGGCCACTTCGGATAGATGCCGTCGGTAAGATAGTACCCCATTTTATACTGACGGTTGTTAGCGATAAAGTTGATGGCCGACGCTTTACCATTCAAAACTTCGCTGAAGAAGTCAGATTGGTTGAGCACGTTGACGTCGTTGTTCGATCCGGGGACCCCGAAATACGCATGCCAAATCCATAGCCGGTAGTCGGCAATGGCCTCGAGTATAACGGTGGGGTGGGTGCCTTTGTGGCCGCTCGTGTATGACCCCCTCCACGCCACAGGGCAATTCTTCCATTGCAAATGCTTGCAATCGACGCTGTCAAGCATCCTGGGGAATCCGTGCACTTCTTCGTGAAGTCGGAGCAGAAACTAACAATCTGTGGTGCTTGGCTTCCGGAGAAATTCGTCGGTGAAAGCTGCCCGGACGCCTTTGCAGAAGTTCATCAAACACAGTCTCCCAGTGTTTTCCCCAATGTGCAGGTATTCGTCGAACAAATCTGCTGTTTGTCCAGTAGCAAGCTGACAGATTGCTGCAGTACATTTCTGGAGCGTCGTGTGACTGGGACGGCCAACGGCGTAGAACCCTTCTTGGAAGTACTCTTCCCGGGCTGCCAATGTATTTGCGATATGCATAAATAGCGGTTTCCGCATGCGGAAACGGCGACGGAAGTAGGTCTCTTCCCATACCGGGTTCTCACAGAAGTAATCGCGTACCAACCTTGCTGCGGTTTCGTCCCGGTTACGATGGATGTAAATCCGGGATCGCCTTTAAGGCGCCGCGGCTTCCTCCTCCTCCCTACGTCGATCTTCTTCTAGCGATTCTTCCATTATTTGACGCATTTGCTCAAATGGATCCATAAATGGATTAAATTTGGGTGAAGAATAATGTTTTGAGATGAAGAATGTAGAGTGTTTGAGTGAGAATCGAGAGTTTTTTTACGGTGGATTAATTTGTGGGAATGATTTGATATTTATAGAAGTGATTGGGGGCTTAAAAAATACAAAAAAAAATTAAAAATTTATAAACGGCTAGTATATTTTTGGATTTTTTTATTTTTTCAAATTTTTCATGAATTTTAAAAAAAAATTCAACGGAAATTAAAGACGCCCACTCGCGTGCTTGCGAGTGGGCGTCACGGACCAACGGGAGCTCGCCACGTGGACAATGCGCGTGGCGAGCTGGCTCCCAGCTTCCTCTTCCAGGTGAGCTACAGGACGAGATGGGGACGAGACGGGATCTTACATCGCTGCCTCGATGCGGTCTCGTCTCGGAGAGACGAGATCAAGCCCGCATCGAGACGCGATGCGGATGCTCTGAGATGGGATGAGCGACACCATCATGTTGGATCCTTCTCTATATAGGATGGCTTAGGTGTTGATCGCTAGGGCTTCTATTCTTGTATCTTGACATTTGTTCTCTCCTAAAGGGTCATTCTAGAAGCTCCTTGTTTTTTGTACACCACTTGTCTCTTGTGTCAATATTGTGGATTAGGAAATTTGAGAAGAGAAAAAAATTAGACGACACGAAGAGGAAGAATAGTGTAACATGGAGGAGAAAATTTGTATAAGAAAAATGTAAAATTTGCTAAAAATGAATCACGTTATGCCGTGTGTAATGGTGGGTTATGTTCCAAAATCGAGCAAATTTTGTGATCATCTTAGTATAACGTGAGTCATAAATGGATGTTGGATTAGTAAGGGTGGTGAAACGGGTAGCGGGTAATTTTCGTTCCAACCCTATACCTGTCGGTAAAGGAAGAGAAATTGATATGTAAGAAATAGAATGAACAAAAGTAGGTAAAGTAACAAATATAGATAGAAAACGTGGATAAATATGAGAGAGAGAAGAATAAATGGATAAAGTATGAGGGAGAAATATTTTATTTTTGGAAATGATACTATTTTCGTGACACTCCAAAATGACAAAATGAAACTATTTTTTATGGACGAAAAGAATTGATTAACGATCAATGGACATACCATATCTAGTTATTTAAGTTAGGGCTGTCAAAATAGATATCGGGAATTTGATACTCGATATTTAACCCGAAATATCGGGTAATTGGATAACCAATATCCGATTTTTTGGGTTTCGGGATCGAGTTCGGATATATGATTTTTGGATTATCGGGTATCGCATAACCCGTTACCCGATCGCGTATACCCTAATTACCCGAATTATCCGATTTTTTAAAATTTAATAAATTATGCATTTATTTTGTTATTTAAAAATTAAATAATTAAATATACTCCCAAAATCCTTTACTCTTAAGTCATATCTTGGATTAATGTATGAATTGTGATGTTTATTATGGATGAATGAGGGATGTTATAACTTATGGATTTTTTTTCTATAAATTTGTGGTAGTTTTTTCCTCTTAAATTCAAAGTACGTTAACGTTAAGTTTGTATCAAATTCGAACGACAAGTTTGTATTTCTAAAATTGTGTAGTTAATTTTCTTTAAAAAATAATAAAAAAATAAAAATAAAAAATCAGGACTGTCTGATTTTTCGGGACTGAATACCCGAGTCGGGCATCCGGATATCAGATATTAGATTTTGAGAAATTCGAGATCGAGTACCTAAAATTTTCGGATCGGATATCTAGGGGTATTTGATAGTCCTAATTTAAATCCCAAGGATGACATAATTTTTTCCTAAGAGCATCCGCAATGAGCGGACGATGGCACGCCCGATGGCGAGCATCGTCCGCGCCATCCATCGTCCGCACCCATTGCGGGTGCGTGCCATAGGGCGCGGACGATAGTCGCGCCCTATACTTCGGTCGCGGAGGATAGCGCGGACGATGGCCATCGTCCGCGCCATCGTCCGCCCCATTGTGGAGGTCGCGGACGATCGACGCGGACGATGGCACGCGGTTTTGATTTTCTATTTAAATCTCGTTTCTCATTCAGTTGTGCATACGAACATATCGACTATCTCTTTACATATTATCTCTATATATCCAACCAAAATGAATCTCGGCGACGACACCAATAGTTCTAGTTCGTCTGAATCCGGTGGTTCGCTTGACGAAGCATTAGATGCAGCCGTTGAAGAGGCCATGGCGGCATGCTATGCGCAAATGCAGCGCGAGAAGGAGGCGGCGGCGGCGGCTGAGCAAGTCCATTGGCCTATTCGACATAGGTCGTATGTCCGACGCGACCACCAGGAAGCTCACAGACGTCTGGTTGAAGACTATTTTGCCGATCAACCGCGATGGGGCCCGACTGTTTTCCGCCGCCGGTTTAGAATGTCGAGGTACCTTTTTCTCAGCATTGTTCGTACATTGTCTTCACGTGATGAATACTTCACGTTTCGGGAGGACGGCATCGGGAAACCCGGCCTTACACCATTGCAAAAGTGCACGACTGCTATTCGTCAGTTGGCATACGGCACCACGGCGGACCTTTTTGACGAGTACCTCCACTGTGGGGAGACTATAGGCCGCGAGTGTCTGAAGAGCTTTTGTCGGGGGATAGTAGAGGCCTATGGCGACATATATTTGCGCAAGTGGACAGCCACTGATTGCCAGGGTCTGATGCAGATGCACGAGAGGGCGCACGGGTTTCCCGGGATGCTCGGGAGCATCGACTGTATGCACTGGGAGTGGAAGAATTGTCCGACGGCGTGGAGAGGCCAATTCACAAGTGGATACAAGGGCAGCCACCCGACGATGATCCTCGAAGCCGTCGCTGACCATCGGCTCTGGATCTGGCATGCTTACTTCGGCGTAGCCGGGTCGAACAACGACATCAACGTCCTCAACTCGTCCACCCTCTTCACTGACCAATGTAACGGCAACGGCCCGGCCATCGAGTTCACTGCCAACAGACGCCAATACCATATGGGGTACTACTTGGCCGATGGCATGTACCCACGGTGGCCAGTTTTCCTAAAGACGGTCAGCTGCCCAATTGGTGAGAAGAGGGTTTTATTTGCGCAAAAGCAGGAGGCGGCGCGGAAGGATATCGAGCGGGCATTTGGGGTGCTCCAATCACGGTGGGCAATTGTGAAAGGGCCGGCTCGTTTCTGGTACAAGGAAGTCATCGCCGATGTCATATATGAGTGCATAATCATGCACAACATGATAGTCGAGAGTGAAGGCGGAAGCATCACCGACTGGAATGAAGACGACCGTGCATCTAGCTCTTCCGGCACATCGACCGACACACCCGATAGAGGGTTACCGTTAGGCTTCGAAGAGGTTCTATCTAGACAGGCCTCAATGCGCAACCAACAGGAGCATGCGCAGCTCATGAGCGACATGATTGAAGAAGTGTGGGCTCGTAACCGCCGTCGCTGAGTTTGCGTTTTTTTAATTCGCATTGTAATGTATTAATTTTTATTAAATGAAATTAAGTTTTTGAAATTCGTATTTTAATGTATTATTTTTTTTAAATTCGTATGAATTTTATAAATATTAAAAAATGATGACGTGACGCGTCATAGGGCGCGCCTTAGGGCGCCCATTGCTAATGCCTAAGGGTATATATGAATACGCCACATTCACCACCCAACTCCGAAAAAATATTGCAAAAATAACAGACGTCAGTCAGTGTCATTTCATGGATTAACGGATAGAAGAGTGTATTCATTTGCATCCACCCATCATTCCATACAAAATCATCACTCTGTTGCAATCAAAATTTCTTAATCACCACAAAGATGAAAAATAAATTACTCCGACACAACCAAATAAATATTGTTCATTTGTATAAGACCATCCACAACGCGTCTCGCGCCGGGCTCGCGTCTCGTCTCGGAGAGACGAGACCCCCGCGAGACGCATTGCAGCGCCCATCTCGTCTCCAGCTCGCGCCCGTCTCGTCGCGTAGCTCGTCTCGGCGAGACACGAGACGAGATGTCTCGCCACGCGCCAGGGACACGTGGCACGTCCCCATGCGTGCGTGACGCCCACTCGCTGGCCCGCGAGTGGGCGTCGTCACTGATGACGCAATAATTCATTTTTTTTAAAAAAATCGATTTTTAATAAAAAAAAATTTTTTCAAACGGTAATATTACCGTTAAATATTTATTTTCATTTTTTAAATTTTTAATTTTTTTACTCTATAAATAATTCTATTCCATACTCATTTCAAACACAAACACACATCTATTCCTCTCAAATCCTCTCTATCACTCCAATTTCCATCTTCAATCAACTCAAACAAATGGATCCTTTTGAGCAAATGCGCCAATTAATGGAACAATCACTCGAAGAAGATCGACGACGAGAGGCGGAGGAAGCCGCATCCATCTATACAAGAACGGTTGGCTATTCGGGCAAGGACAAGCGACTCTAGCGCCCACACCCAACTCCAAGAGGATCTAATTGAGCACATTTGGGAAAACTTTGGCGGAGAAGATTAAATTATGTCATTTTTATTTTTTTAGAATTTTAATTATGTCTTCGTTTTTTTTAATGTTAAGTTGTAATATTGTTTTTAATTTTAATAAAGTGTGTTTGTTTAAATTGAATTGGGTTTTAAAAAAAATTATAAATTAAATTGAATGAATAGTAATTAAGAGACGGTATAGAGACGGTTAAGAGACGGAGCGTTGCAAGTTCCGTCTCTTAGTTAAGAGATGGAGGAAAAAAGGACAGTGGGGCCCTCAAATAGTGCTCAAATAGTAGTTAAGAGACGGTTTAAGAGACGGTATAGAGACAGCGTTGTGGATGGCCTAAAACTCCATCGATAATCAATAAAACTCCAACACAGCCAAATAAATATTGTTCATTTGTATAATTGAACTCCGATACAAATAATAATAATAATAATAATAATAATAATAATAATAATAATAATAATAATAATAATAATAATTATTATTATTATTATAATAAATCATATCGCAACAAACTCCATCAAACAAATATAAAAAGCTTGCATCATCTTGATTCTTGAACACAATATCCCCATCCAGCTGAAACCATCTTGAACAATCGACCCTTCACCACGAAATTAGAATAAAAAATATAAAGTAAAAACTGTGAAGTAATAAAGCCAAACAAATGGATTAAAATCCAAAATGCAACACGTACATACGAGGAATGAAATTCCTAGTAAGAGTTTGAATAATTTGATCAAATCTAGTCCATCTAGATTACTCTTTATAAACAAAATTAATTTTTTTGATTTAATTTTCTCACTCAATCTTTAATCCCTCCGTCCCACAAGAATAGACACTCTTTTCTTTTTAGTCCTTCCCATAAGAATATGCACTTTCTAATTTTGAAAACTCTTTTCTTTCTAATGAAGTGAGACTCATTCTCCACTAACAATACTTTATTTGCCTTTTCTCTCTACCTCCCTTTTACTTTACCAATTTTGTATTAAAATTCATGCTGATCTCAAAGTGCATATTCTTTAGGAACGATGGGAGTATTACTCTTCTCAATATAGTCTTATTGTATTTACCGTTATCCACTCTACAAAATCCCTTAATCCTTATTCGAGAGTTTTTATACTCTCCTCATCCCATAAGAATATGCACTCTTTCTTTTTTAGTACGTCTCATAAGAATATGTACTTTCTAATTTTGAAAAGTCTTTTATCTCTAATAAGGTGACTCATTCTCCACTAACAATACTTTAATTATTTTTTTCTCTCTAATCTCTCTTACTTTACCAATTTTACATTAAAACTCATGTCGTCCCCAAAGTGCATATTCTTTGGGACGGAGGAGTATATTTTAATTTTATTCACATATCCATGTGAATGAATATGGGTTCAATAAAAAAGCATATCTCTGACATACGTACTAAGAGATAAGCCACACAAAAATTGGTTAATATTATTATTACTATTATTATTATTATTTATCTTATCTCTGTGGATACATTTTAATGAAACGAGAATTTATAATTTGGAATCTTGTCAACATTAATACGTCGAGAAATTCTGTTAATAGAAGTTCTCCAAAAGAGAAAATAAACGGAATGGCAGAAACGATCAAAGAAGAGGAAACACAGATTCCAGAATTTTCGAATGTATCAATTCTGAATTGCATTGATCTCTCCAGTCCAGATGTTCAATCAACTGTCTCCCTCCTTAAACAGGTAGCTCCCTCTCTAGTCTCCCTTTTTAAGCATCTTATTCAATCATCTATACTTTCAATTAATTGATTTTATAACTGATTTTTCAAATGCTAGTTTTAAAGTAGAGTGTAGATTGATGTTTGTGTTTACACGAGATGAGATGCACACATATATGTGGTTATCTGGGTTTGGAAATATCATTTCAAACACTTTTTAAGACTTACAAGTGATTTTAAGGACGAAGCCAAAAGCATAAGGAGGATAAATGCTTAAACCTTGTGACAATTGACAAAATCCTCTAAGTTTCTTGTAAGTTGTTTGTTTTTCTAATATTTTTCCATAGTTCGTAACACAACTTAAGCCTTTGTTCGTGTTAGATGAGTTTGATTTTTCTGTGTTTCATTAAGTAGTTTTATGTTAAACTGATGTTTCTGAATTACTTAAACCGACAACTTATTCTGCGAACCATAGGTATGCTTAGATTCCGGGTTCTTCTATGTGATCAATCATGGAATTGATAAGGAATTCATGGATGAGGTCTTCTATCAAAGCAAAAGATTTTTTACTTTGCCCAAGGAGGACAAAATGAAGCTTCTAAGGAACGAGAAGAATCGAGGCTATGCTCCATTGTTTGATCAATCCCTGGACCCCGCCAATCAAATGCATGGTTTGGTATCTCTAACCACCACACATGATACAGCTTAAACAGTTTCAGTTTTACGGCTGAGTTAAAAAAATATACGTGGGCACATTTCAGGGGACTATAAGGAAGGATATTACATAGGTGTTGAAGTATCCGAAGATCATCCTGATTCACAGAAGCCATTTTATGGGCCAAACAGATGGCCATCTGAGGGTAACTTTCTAGAAGATTTGATCTCATGAAGACTGAGTAACTGGTTTGAACTGCAGTTTGTGCATGCTGAATGCATGTTCTTGTGTTAAATGCTCTGTTACTTGGACATAGAAATTTTGCCCGAGTCTCTGTATCGAACAATAGTCATATGATGTGTTACTCTAATGTCCTGTCTATGGATGCATTCGGTGCACAGCTGATCTCTTAGTTTTTTAGCGTCTTGGTATCAATTTGATTATTATGAATATTGATATGTAAACCTTTTGACTGCTGACAGATATGCTGCCCAGATGGAGGGAAACTATGGAGGAATATTATCAAGGGGCATTGTAAGTTTCATCTCGTCATTTGTGTAATAACCATCTATAGAACAGTAAAATATAGATATAAGCCATAGTAGAGAAAGTAGTAGTGTATTTGGTGTATATTATTACTCAACACTGAGAAAGTAGTAGTGTATTTGGTGTATATTATTACTCAACACTGAGAAAGTAGTAGTGTATTTGGTGTATATTATTACTCAACACAGGCCACATATATATAGTACAAGAGACTAAGCTAGGTTATGTCACATCACCGATGTGGGACAGAATACTAATATTCTTAACACCATCATTCTAGACATGTATATATCCATGAAAGTCAGTCATGTGCATCTTTTCCTTTGCCCAAAACATATTTTTCCTCTTTATCTTAGGATAATCAGTATTCTTAGTATTTCTTCATCAAATAATGCTGTTATTGTCCTTATATATGTAGTGCAGTAGTATATTTGGAGTGCTAAATGACAAACATTAGAAAAATATTGGCTAGCTTATCAGAAGATCCTGCTTCGGATATATAGGTGCAAAGATATATTTTTCCAAGACATACTATATTTTCGGGAAAGAAGGATTTAATGATGTATATGAGATAGTCCCTGAGTAATAGTTGTACCATTGACTATATGCCATCCATATCCCACTATAATGTTCAATTGGAGTTTATATTCCAAAATTTATATTGCTTTTAGGCCAGCAGATTATGCACCCCCTTATTTTAGGTGCATTTTTCTAGTTTAGGAACAAATTACTTCACTTAACAGGAATGAGAAAAATAGATCCTGTTACAATGTCTTTTAACAAGTACTAATAAGTTCAAAATAGTGGCGGATTCAAAATCTTTGTTGTGAATAAAATCTATAAATTACTTCAGTCAAAAAGCAAAGGTTCAGAGGATGCTTAGTCTGATGAGGTTCATCTGATGCTTAGTCTGATCATAGTCATATTTCAGTTAGAGATTTATTTCTATTGCAGGGAAGACTTGTACAAATTTTTCTATCATTTGAACCTTTTAGCTTAGGGTCATGGTGGATCTCAGGTGATATGTCTCATGATTTCAACTTTGGATATTAATAGAGATGTAGCAAAATCTATTTCACGGCTGTTAGCCCTCGCGTTAGGGCTAAATGTCAACTTTTTTTGTCAAGCTGGAATTCTTGGAAAATCTATTGCAACTCTGAAGCTGCTACATTATGAAGGTAAGGATTATTTTGATTCAATCAGTGCAAATATCATGTCATAGCAGATGCTAGTAGAGTATAACAGTGCTTGATTATAACTTAGATCAAATTTCCGAACCCGCGAAAGGAATATATGGAGCTGGTGCACATTCTGATTTTGGTTTGATTACCCTTTTGGCTACTGATGATAATTATGGTCTTCAGGTGTGAGTGACAAAATTATTCATGTCTTTTCCATTCACCATTTTCTCAATTTAGATCTATAACTTACAAATATCTACAGATATGTAAAGACAAAGATGCTAAGCCTCAGATCTGGGAGTATGTACCACCATTAAAAGGGTGAGGCTATATATACTGTATTTTGTTTTCTTCCTAACTGAATTTTATGCCTCTCATCAGAAACAGTTTTCCATGTGTAATGATTAGTGCATAATTTGCATTATATGGTTAAGAACATTCAATTTTATATTTTCATGAAAGCTAATACTTGGGGTGCAAAGATACTACTGTAAAGATGCTTTCTCATTCCTCTAAACATAGTCATATTTATTATCGAAACATAGATAGTTTACTGGAGTAGTCTACATTGATAGTAAATTCCTATGATTTTGAATGATTGTAAAGTACATGTATAAATATCTAATATTTGATATCACATGTAAAACCGAGGACTGAATTTTATGGCTTCTTTTTTTTAATCCAAACATTATAACTGTGTCATTTTATCTGATGTAGGGCATTTATAGTTAATATAGGTGATATGCTGGAGCGCTGGAGCAACTGCTTTTTCAGGTAGTTATACAATAACATACAAGTTGATCGTTGGTCTATTTAAATACCGTCAAAGATTTTGAAGTGCCATGATTCTATTATAAAATGTTGTACCCCTGCAAATGTTTGTGTCCATCAACGGGAGCTTTACACTGAGATCTTTTCTGTGACTTGCTGTCAGATAATGTTTATTTGATCTCAATGCAGATCCACACTGATAATGTTTTGATCTCAATACAGATCCACACTGCACCGGGTATTAGGAAATGGCCGAGAAAGATATTCTGTAAGACTTTTTAAATCTTTCAATGTCCTTCGAGGGTTTCTTTCTTGTCCTTCCCTATACCTTTATTTAATCTACTTTTAGTTATCATTTCTTTCATTGAGTGATCAACCATTTGTCTTAGAAAGGGGAAGAAACTAAGCATTGCCCTAATTGAAAGGGGAAAGAGAAGTTTTGTTAAGTTGAGTTGCAGCTAGTCTTAATAGTCAGAGTTAGAGGTTGGAGGGGTTAATTTTCGAAGTACAGAGTCAGAACAAGCTAAAATACTATTTATTTGCATCATGGCTGCTAATAGGAATGCGACACAAAGAATTCTCTAGTGACTGAAATCGTGACCAAAGGGTTTATCTCAATCAGTGTGAGTTTAACGAAAGCAAAACATAGGCGCAACTTTGTCTCGTCATCTCTTTGGTAATGTAATGTAGGACTTGGACTGCATAAGCTTCTTTTTAAGGAATGGTGGAACTTTCTATCTATGGAGGCCAAGGTTTCTTGTAGGACAAAAAGGGCTATTCTTGAAATCTTGTGATGATGATATAACATGTGCCTGTTAACCATAGGCTTTGTATCAACACATCTGAATATGGAAAGGCTGACTCTTGTTTTTCCATTGGCAGATAGCATTTTTTGTTGAGCCTAACCATGACTTCGTTGTCGAATGCGTGCCAACATGTCAATCCGAGAAGAATCCTCCAAAGTGAGTCTATTAATTATCGCTTGCTCTTAATACTATAGATTTTCCTAGTGATTTGCTTCTCAAGGAGGATTTTGGATTTAAGTTGAAGTCTTGTTAGAAATTTTCTTCTTTATAAGATAATGAACATTTGGTACCTGCATTAAATTCTCTTGTAGGTTCACCCCAATCAAATATGGAGATTACCTTCTTCAGAGGTATAGAGATACTCATGCCGACCTCAATACCTACAAATGAAATGATGTAATAGTGTATGCTTACATAACTAGTGTTTAGGAACAGATATTGATGTTGAAAACCAAATGTTTTACTTTTAAAATTTCAATTATTTGATGTTTTGGTTACTTTATAACTGGAATCTAACATGAGTGAGTGTTGTTCTATTTAAGTTATAATACTAAATGATACACTTAAATATGATACAAATATGTACCACAATCTATACGCTGTGATAACTCATCAACCAAACATGTTAGAGCATCCCCATCGCTTCTCGATGGCGGACGGCGTCACACTCGTGTCCGTCGCTGTGCTCGCGCCAACGGCACGGCGCTGCTCGATAATAAGAGCACGTCCGTACCGCTGAGCAGGTCGATGTGGCGGGCTCCTATTGGCCAACGGCAATGCCGTTGGCTTTTTCAATTTTTTTAAAATTCGAATTTAATTTAAAAAATCGTTTTTAAATAAAAAAAATATTTTCCCACTTCCCAATAAATTATATCCATTTTCTCCCCACTTTTACTTTATTTTTCTTTTTTTCCCCCAAAATTCACATTTTTCATCTATAAATACCTCCATTTAAACACAAAAAATTTCACACCACACTATACAATTATCATCTAAATTCTCTCATCAATTCTCAATCTCTTCACTCTTGCAAAAAAAATGTCCGGCTCCGGCGATCACTCCTCCGACTCCTACGGATGGAACCACGAATGGTTCAACCCAATACCATTCCCTCATCCGGATACGGAATTCTCGGCCCCTCCTCAAACCCAATGTTCTCAAATTTTTAGGACTTTAATTATGTAATTTTTAATTTTTAGGATTTTAATTATGTACTTTTTTAATTTTTTTGTAATTTGTAATAGTATTCCGGGTATTTTTAATGCATTTTAATATTGTGGAAATGTTTTTATTTAAATTGAATAATAGAATGGTTAGACCCTTGAGCATGTTTTTGCGGAAGAGCATGAATGTGGGTGTTGTGCTCTTGGGGAAGAGCATGGAGTAAAAAAGTAAATAAAAGTGGGTCCGGGCCCACTTCCATGCTCTTGCCTAAGAGCATGGATGGGGATGCTCTTAGGATACCATCTTTTGGTAAAAAGTTTTAGAGGATACATCATTAACTAAATTATAAGTGAGAACTATTATATTTAACATTAATTGTCGAGCCATAGTGTTGAGAATCCGCAAAATGCTTCAAGATTTTAACTCGGTCATGCTGCGACGTGTGAGCAGGGAAGGGAACTTTGCTGCTATTTACTTATCACATTATGCTTATTCGGTGAACAATGACGTTCATGTGCTGGAGTCTCCACCCACAGAGCTTAATATTTGGTTTCTACATGATAAGTTATGTGTTACTTATATGCGTTAGTTTTACTTATATTCGTTAGTTTTTTCTCGGATTTTGCCTGCTTTTTTCTACCAAAAAAAATCTTAACAAAACATCTAGACTAATTAAATTCGAATTAAACTCTATAAAGTCCAAATCAGAGTCGTAATCAACAGTAATTCGTTGTGAATTAATCTTGACGGAGTAATTACCAACTAATTAGGTAATCAAGAATTAATTAGTAACTGTGGTTGTGACATTGGACACAGCATGCGTGTTAGGCACACTCAAGTAGTCAAGTGTATTGGATGCAAATAAAGTTTCGGGATTATTTATGCCGAAGATCATCCACCTGTCCTTAGATGCCCCTCTGAGCGAAAAAGGAATAAATATGGGAAATGCACGAATATGGCTGAAAATTTTCGATGCGACATGAAAACACGATGTGCAAAGTTACAAAATTAATAAGTTAATGTCAAGTCTTACCGTGTTCGTATTTTTAGTAGGTCGACCCATTAAGAGCACGATAATTTTAGATTGGCCAAGCATAAGTCAACTTATGGATTTGGTAAAATATTACCTATTTCAATGACTATTTCACATTGGCCAAGCATAAGTCAACTTATGGATTTGGTGTTCCACCATTGCATGGTGAGAAGATGTGGCCAATGGCTGGTACCCTTGTGAAAAAAATGTTTGGCAAACCTAAAAAGATAAGAAAGATGAAACCTATTTAAAAATTATCCTTCTAGATTAAATAAGTTGAGAAAGTGTGTGATGATATGTCAAAAGTGTATGCAACACGAATACACGATAACACCCGGAATTCCACAAATGCCAGAGAGTTGAAAAGATTCCAAAACCACATGTCCTAAATCTATTCACTAAATTGGATTCAATTAACTGTATTGTGTTGTAACATAAGTGTATTTTTTTTATCGTAGGTGAAACGAGGAAGATCTCATAAGGATCAACAAAGACCATCACCGACTTCTCAAAGCGGAACAACAACAACAACAAGAGATCGGTCTCAGAAGGAGAAGGCAGTTGTGAGAACTCAAGAAAGTCAAGCTTAATGGAAAACAGTTATGAGGAATCAAGACAACAAGTGTATCTTACTTTTGGTTAGTATGGATGTACTCTTGATTGTTAAGGGAACTCAAGAAAGCGTATATTATGTTGTTGAGTGAACTGCGCAAATGCAAATGGTCTCTGAACTATGCATTTTGCATGTAAATGGTACCTAAACGTTAAAAATATCATGGGTAGTCCTTTAACTAAGGTGTAATATACTTTTTCACTATTCATTATAATTTTGCACTAAAAATGCCCCCAATGCATGAAGAACATTTTTGGACTTTCATATCTAGGTATTGAATTTGATATTTTTTTTTATCTTTTTCTCTTGTACTAAATATGATATTTCTTATAGTTTGAGTACCTAAAATGATATTATTCACTTCACTTTTTTCAAACGCAATATGTCATATCTTCTTTCTCTCTTTCTCTAAAAATTTTAAGAAGTTAAAAAAAAATACACTATGAAATTCTTAAATATGGAATAAAATTTATAATTATAAATTTAATTATCAAAATAAATTTTAGCTAAATTTAATTTGATTCTGGTTCAATAATTTTTTAATATTAAATATTATGATTAAATAAAAATTAAGAATTTAGTTTTAATTAAAAAAATTAATTTTTAATATTAAAACAATAATCAAATCACAATCAAAATGAAATTTTGCTACAAATTATTTTTATAATTAAATTTATAATTTTGATTTTTATAATTAATATATTTAAGAATTCATACTATTTTTTATTGTAATTTTTTACTTCCTAAAATTTTTAGAGAAAGGGAGAGAAAGAAGATATGACATAAAGTGATTGAAAAAAAGAAGTGAATAATATCATTTTAGGTACTCAAACTATAAGAAAATATCATGTTTAGTACTAGAGAGAAAGATAAAGAAAATATGAAATCTAGTACCTAGATATGAAAGTCCAAAATGCCCTTCATACCTTGGGGGCATTTTTGGTGCAAAATTATGATGAATAGTGAAAAATATAAAAAATGTGATTATACCTTAGTTCATGGACTACCCACGATATTTTTAAAGTTTAGGTACCATTTGCGTTCAAAACGCATAGTTCATGGATCATTTGCGTAGTTCACTCTATATTGTTTAGTGTTAAATAATTACGAAAGTGTTTTTGCTAAATCTTGTATTCTACCTTGGAGACTTGATGTTGTTACGAGTACGACTGGGTGCGGATGACACTTGGTCCTCCGGATTTTCAAGGGTCGTCGGGGGCGCACCAGACACCACGCGACAGAGCCCATGTCGACCTTTTATCCAATAAATGATCCCTTCAAAAATTCGGGCTTCGTTGCATGTATTAGCTCTAGAATTACTACGGTTGTCCGAGTAATGTTCAACCACCACTTGTTGTGACACGAGTTATCGAGAGATCGCATTTGGGCCAACCGCACACCGAGGCGAACTTCTTTCTTCTCATTAAAATTTGACAAACTTCGGCAAATATTCAAGAGTACCTTTATTTGCAAATTTGACAAACTTCAACAAATAACAACAATATACATTCAATAACAACAAAAGACATTACAAAATAAATAAAGTCAATTAATAATACCACAATTCATTACATAAAAAAATTCAATAGCAACATTATGTCTATAACAACATAAGTCATTAGTCCTTGCAATTCATATGATCCTAGATAAGTGCCCAAACCAAGAAAAATGCAAGAACATGGTTACAACTTCATCTTGCGACTCACATAATGTAATTTATCAACCCGACTCTCAACTAAATCACATTCTTCATTCTTCTCACATAGTTTTTCTTTAAGGATATCTCCCAAAACAATTTTAGATTTCAACTGCTGTATTTTTCACGTTTCAACCTCTGAAAATAAGTATCTTGGTTACGGGACAAACACGAATCAAGTGAATGAAAGAATTGACGATCGTCATTATGCAAAATGAAACACATAAGCAAAATTAACTCCAAAACGGTGCTGCTATATATATGTCGAGTTCTGGATACCTTCCAAACACTGCAATGCTATCTATAGTACCGTCGTTCAAGCATCGGTCCTCAACAACAACACCTCGGCCTCAATCTCGTGTTTGCAAAGCACATGATCCATCCCAGGCCAAGTTCTTCTACAGCTACAATTATGGGAAGAAGAACACATTCCCACAACACCCGTAAAACCGATATAAACAAATGCAGTAACACATTCCTACATCAACTATGTACAAGGAAAAAAATAAATGCATATATTCTCAAAGGAAAATCGATGTATACATAGGTTCTTCATTTTGCAAGAATGAAGAAATTTTTCAAACACATGTTAGATCCTAGCTTCAATAAAGACAATAGACGATAATTACACATGTCCAAGGAAAATTTATCATGTTAAAAGTAGGCATCTAAAGCTGAAAATTTCTATTTTCTAGCAGACCGAAGAATGAAGTAGTTGATCGCAGCTGATCGACTGAGATCATTTAGATGGTTAGTTAGTTAGTTTAGAGCAATTAGTCAGTTGTTTAGTTACTGTGATCCTACAGCTACTTTGTATAAATAATGATGGATTCTCATTGTATTATTTGTGAAAAAGATCAATAAAATTCTCCTATTGCATTCAATCTTCTCTTGATTTTACATGGTATCAGTTGATAAATCTCTTCATTTTGTTTAATATATCTTCTCTATTTGATGTATCTTGATTTCTTCTGATTCAATCACTCTCCAAATTCTCTAAAGTGGTACGGCGGAACAACTGTGATCATCATTTGATGACAAGAACAAAACTAATCATTTTAATCTTCATCCTAGTGATAATCCTGGTCTATAGTTGGTCTCTCGGCCATTATAATCGGCTCTAACTAACTACATCAATTGGAGTCAATCCACGGTCGCTTGTTGAAACCTGATCCTGATTATCTTGTTTTTTCTATTTTGGTTAGATGCAACAACATGGTTGTTGCATGGCTCAGGAACTCTAACTCTTCGCAAATTTGTTGTACATCATGTATTTTGATAATGCTCGTGGTATTTGGTCTAATCGCTGTGAACATTTTTCTCTAGGCGATTCAGCATGTTCCTATCAACTTCGCCAACCAATCAAGTCTCTCACTCAAGGTCAATCCGATGTGAACACTTATTTCACAAATCTTCATATTGTCTTGGATGAATTCAATCACTCACAGCCTATATCTTGGTGTTCTTGGCAGGGTTGTAGATGTGATAGTGCTACAAAATGGCATAATCCCATGAATGCACTATTCAATTCCTCATTGATCTTAATTAATCCTTCTTTCTCTCAAGTTGATCTCATATTTTACCACTATACCACTCACTTCTCTATCAAATGTCTTTTCTCCAATAATGCAGGAAGAGTCATATTGATGGAGGCTTGAATTCCTCTTTCACTCATGCATCTAGTGAACAACCAAGTGTTGCCTCCTCCATGTACAACTGTGGCAAGATCAATCACACAATTGTGTTGATGATTATTCTTCTAATAATGTTGATACAAATGTTTCACTTTTAGTAGTCACACAAACTTCTACTATTCAATGTCGGTAACTCATCCCAACTCGTTGCTTCTTCATGATCCAGTATATCTATGCTCTATCCTTTCATTGCCTCTATTTTTAATCATACTCTTATTCGGCTTCTTGACACGGGTGTCACACATCATATCATGTTTGTTGCAGTCTTTCTCTATTAAGCTCTTCTCTTGTCTATAATGCTTCTCCGAATCTTCCCAATGGTGACACAAACACAACAACTGTAACACATGGGAACCATTCAAATTGCCTTCAACTATCACTTTTTTTTTGTGTGTTTCATACTCACTCCATCCAAAAAAATAGACTAGTACTATGAGAAAAAATTCCATGGTTAAGGAATACCAACTTGGCAATCCTACTCGGTATGTCATATCAATAAAATTGTGACAAATGGAAATACATATATCCCTAATTCCAACTAGATATATAAACTATGGAAACAATCTATATAATCACATGCAATTAAATTATATGAAAAGTTTATGTACATTCCATGTATAGGAGTAGTATAAAAATATTTAATACTTGTATATTTTAATTTTTAATCATATTTTGCAATTATTTTCGATCATCAAATATAAAAAAATGATTAATTATTTTAAGATTTTAGGAAATTATTAGTTTTCTCAAATATTTACAATCTACATACAAAAATAATCTAGACAAATAAAAGTGTAAGATTAACTTCAGTTTTGTTAGCGGAAACTATAAATTAAAATAACAACATGAAAGATTATATACGTATAGATTAAACTAAGTATATTAATAATTATATAGTGTAGCTCTTGTTTTATTTTATCATTGCATAGTAATTTTATGAATATTATACCCAGGTTATACATTATATTAAATTATAAAAAGAATTAATAATAATAATAATGATAATAATAATAATAATAAGATTATCTAAAAATTAATTTTATTATATTAGCAATTATTTTCAATATAGCATGAAAAACTTTATAAACTAAAATACGACAGATGATCGTTGAATGATAAAGCATTAAAATAACAAATTTTTAAAACTAAAACTACTGGTATAATAATAAAAATGATTGTGATCCCCAATTATATAGTATTAAATGTTTAAATATAGTGCATCTGTTATATGGAATGTGCATAAACCTTCCATATTATTTAAAAGTGTGGTTATATTTAAATTGTTTCCATAATTATGTATCTAATTGGAATTGGAGATATATAGTATTTCCATTTGTTAAAAATTTATTGGTAGGACATACCAAGTAGGATTACCACTTTGGTATTCCTTGACTAGAGAATTTTTTCTCCTAGTACTATTTAAAAAAAATAGACTGGTTACAATTTAGGCCGTCACCAAAATTAGATCAATTTCTAAATATGAAAAGTTTTAAATAATTAAATAATAGTAATATTAATAATGTGAATCTCATAATCTACTAACACTACTACCACCACCTTTTCATCTCTCTTCTTTCTTACTTTATCAATTGCACATTAAAATTTGTGTCGTTTATAATTTAGTTTAATTTTTGTGAACGGAGGGAGTCCACATCCTTATCATGTACTATCATTTTCACTCATCATTCTCAGTTGTGACTGAGAAGGGTAATCGACTATGTACACTCTTCATGTTGAGTCAGGTACTTCTCCATAGTATTCATTGATGTCCTTGGCTCATTATTTCAACCCACTTCATATTCCCAAGCTGCTAAATTTTCAGAATGGAAGTAAGTGCAAGAAGAGCTAACTACTCTCATTAGAATTAGCACTTGGGCTAATTATTGTTCTTTCTTAGAAAAATTCCCGCTCCATCCGTCCACAAAAAATAGAGCACATTTGTCATTTTTGGTTGTCCACGAAAAATAGAGCATATTTAAAAAATGAAAGTTTTCAATATATTCTCCCTTACTTATTTCTCTTCTCTCTTACTAATAATATGGACCCCACAATCCACTAACACTAATTCCCTCTTACTAATAATATAGACCCCACATTCCACTAAAACTAATTAGCTCTTACTTTTTGCTCTTCTCCCTTACTTTACCAATTCCACATTAAAATCTGTGTAATTCACAATGTGTTAAATTTTTTGTGGACAGAGGATGTAACGACCCGCTAAGCCGATATTATTAGAAACAATATTATTAGCTTGATTATCTATATAAGTAACTTCTATGCGATTAAATCCGAGCTACGATAGATTGTCGTTGTTTCTAACGTCGGCCAAGTATATATATATATATATATATATATATATATATATATATATATATATATATATATATATATATATATATATAATAAAAGAATCAAGTCCCATAATCAAAATTTTAATGCCCGATATATCCAACAAAAGTCCAACAAAATTAAATCTATACATCCTACGTTCTATGAAAATCGGGTAATTCAACACGGACAGCCACGAACAGGAACCGAATATACCTACACCAAATTAAATGAACAAGTGGACAAATACTAAAATAATTACTTTAATAAACAAACTAAAATAAAAATAAAAGAAAGAGAGAGAGGGCATATCCAGTGTATCGAATTTTTTTAGACACAACATTTAATGCTGCATTTAATTAGTGCAAACAAATTATATTCCTTCCTGACTAAGGAGAATAACAAATCATATTCCTTCCTTCCGAAGGCAAATCAAATCATATTCCTTGCTACACCGTCACTTTCACTCCATCTTTCATGCATTATGCATTGTATATAGATATACAATCATTTCTTTTCTTCACCCCTACATCACCATCACACAACAATTCATCTTCTCTGTACACACCAAACCACAAGAGAGAGGAGTCCGAGGGAGATTTCACAATTCAAACATTACAATCCAACACTTTTGTTCCAACATCAAAAGGTAAACCCCATAACTACACCCTTTTGCATCATGTAAGAACACTTAGATAGAGTAAGAACTTAGATTTTGCCAATAGGTTCCACATATCAAATATAAAACGGCAATAAACCATAACAAGATATCAAGTTCGTCCCTGAGCCTCCACAATCCGTCCCACGATTTCATATAACTCCCAATTAGTCAAACAACAAGTTCACCCTTGCTACTGCCTCAAGAATTAAGAGAAACTAAATAATAAAAAGGGTGACTTAGCTTAAAGAACTGGCTGTCAAACAACCGGCAAGCGATAACAGAACTCCGGAAGCTCTCACGGAGCAGCTGCGCGGCGGAGAGAGAAAGAAGGAGGCGATGCCTCCTCTCTGCTGCCGACTTCGCCGGAAAAAGGAGCTGACCGTCCCCACCGGAGGGAGTGAATGGTGAGGAGTGACGACGGGCGAATTGGCTGTGGCGCGCCTGGAGTCTCGCCCGAACAGCAACAACGACCAAAGCCCCGCGAAGCAGCGACGCTGCCTCTCGACTCTCCGATCTAGAGATGTCCGATTTGGAATTGGAGGGAGAGAGAGCTCGCCGGGAAGCTGCTCCGGCAGCACGAGGCGCGGAGGAGGCCGAAGCCGCCGCCTGTGCATGCACAGTGGTAGCAGCGGCGGCGGCAGATCCGGGAGAGAAAGAGGGAGCAGAGGGAGAGAAAGAAAGAGGGGGGGAGGAAAAGGGACAGACGGAGGTGGTGGTGGCGCGACGGCGGCACCGGAGACGGAGGCGGTGCCGGTGGGGTGCTGGTCGACGGAAAGAGAAGAGAGAGATTTTCCCTAATTTTTGTGAAATTTGGGGAAGAATATGAATAGTAATTAAGGTGAGAGAGAGTAGATGATACGTGTGGTGGAAGGGGGTATATGGACTAGTTTAGTTATTGAAATGGGCTCTAATTAGATGTTGGGCCTTTGGTTTTAAAAGAATTGGGCCTCATTAAATTAAAGTGGATGATTTGTTGGACTCCATTTATTTTATTTTGGGCTTTAAACTTTTAATTAGAGATATAAAGTGGGGAAATAATTAAGCTTTGGGGCTTCTAATTAAGTTTTGGGTCGATAATTAATTGTGATGAATTATTTAAATAATCCTGGAATATTTCAAAGGATGAATAATTTTATCCTAAGTCCGAAATAAATATATTTTTGAGGGGAAATGGTTGCGATAATTTAATTGTGCACTTTTATAATTTTTGGGATTTTAATTCGACATCGTGGAGGGAAATACGAGGAGCCAACGGAGGAATTATGGGCGTAAGCGGCCGACCGGAGTCTCAAGCGACTTCTTGGGCGGCCGCCGAATAATAAAAAATATGTGAAAATCGAGAAACGAGATAAAAGACTTTAATGAGGGTGCATGCATTCTAATGTAAGTAGTTTTGTCCTTGAGTCTAATTAGTGTATTATTATATTGTGTTTTTTTTTAAAAAGGGTGCTTTCGCAAGTAAAGTCGGAACGAAAGATTCAAGTTAAGGAATCTAAACGATCAAGGTGAACTTTCCTATCCTACATACTAATGTGGATAAAAATGTAAATTATTTTGAGGTGATATTTTATGAAAACACGAACACATGTTCGTGATTTTTTTAAAAATGTTGTCTTGCCATAAATGTTTTTGTATCATGCCTATCTGTTGGCTACGGCCAAGTGAATTATGAATGATGATAGAAGTCGAATTCGGGTCCCAGTGAGGGTGGTGTCCCCGCTCGGACTAGTGTACACAAGCTACCTCTGACATGTTGGGCAGAGCAGGTGACCGAGGAAGGTGGCCACCTTCCCGGCACAAGGATACCTCTGACATATTGGGCAGAGAAGGTGACCGTGGAAGGTGGCCACCTTCCCGGCACATGTATGTAAGGTGACCGTGTGAGAACACCATCTCAACGGCACAATGTGATCAGATATGGCTACGTACAGGAAAAAGGGACTGCAGTCCAATGTGAATATTTTTAGTAAGCTCGGGCCTTTTCAATAAACCCCCGAGTGTTAATGTGATGATGGCTTGACAATATTTTCAAATGTATATGTGTAATTTTCGGCAACGTGTTTGCTGAGTACTTTTGTACTCAGCCCTGCATATATTTCTAAATGTGCAGGTTGAGCAGCGAAGTGGTGGAGGAAGTGCTATTGAGACAAGATATTTAATTCCGTCAGATTTTGACTCTCGGAGGTTCATGTCTTCATACATGGAACCGCGTTCATTTGCTTCCGTTGTGCATCTTAAAAGACTCAGGTCTATTTTGTTCAAAACTCTGATATTTTGAAATTTTTATAAACAAATACTCGAGATTTCATGATCGAGTATCTTTTCTTCTATGCATCAGCACTTGATTAGCCATGTCTCGCAACCAATGCTTGATTTTATTTTTCCCTTATTTCTTTCCCTGCTTCTTTAATCCTCCCCTAGTCGCGATCAACCGTGTTTTCTATCCTTAGAAAATGCGGTCGTGACAGATGAAGTATTAACTAATGAATATATGAGGTCAAATTTCATGTACTCCCTTCATTTATAAGTATAAGTGCTTGATTTCTTTTTTTCTTTTGGCAAAAAGATATTTCTTACGTTGTTATCATTTTATCTCTTCTATTTTTTCCTCTCTCATACTTTATTCTTTCCACTTAACCCAATAAATATTATTTTCTTAAATATCGTGTCTAAAGTAACTCCTCACATATAGTGAGACGGAGGGAGTAGATGCTAGTGTATACAAAGCTCCTTCAGAGCATTAGCAATGGGGCGCCCTATGCACCGCCACCCACGTCATCATTTTTATCCTCCTACCCTCCCACCTGCATTTTCTTTTATTTGAATATTTAAATAACTATAAAAATTGGGAAAAAACTTCATTTCATTTATAAAAACTTCATTTCATTTATAAAATTTATAAAAAACTTCATTTCATTTAAATAACTACAAAAATTAATGCATTTTAAGGCCGCCGCCTCCTCGCGCTGCATTTCGACTAAGCATTCCGCCATGGCCTCTTCAACGGCTGCATCTAAGGATTTCGAGGTCGGACTACCTGACTCCGAGGAACTAGAACTAGTGTCGTCGTCGTGGTTCATTTTGGTATGTGAGGGAGGTAGAAATGTGAGAGATGAGAGAAATGAGAGAGGCGAGATGTTTGTATGAACAAGTGAATGAGAAACGGGGTTTAAATAGACAAAATTTGGAAAAAAAAAAATTCAAAAACGCGTGCCATCGTCCGCGACCATCGTCCACCGAGCCTACAATGGTGCCCGATGCCGCGGACGATAGGCCATCGTCCGCGCTTCTTCCGCGCCCGAAGCTTAGGGCGTGGGCATAGGGCGCGCCCTATGGCGAGCACCCACAATGGAGGCATAGTCCGCGCCCAAGGACGATGGCACGCATAGGGCGTGCCATCGGGCGCCCCATTGTGGGTGCCCTCAGTAGCTCGAGATTTTACATAGCAAGAAGATGTTGACTTTCTAGTAGCCACTCATGAATGGTCTCTATCTCATAAGTAGAAGTCACCACGGTTCGGGAACCGGCGGTTCACCGTTCGGAATTGCCGGTTCCGGTTCAAGAAAAGTTTGAACCTGAACCGGCCCTCTACGGTTCGGCGGTTTCGGTTTTTGAACCGTGAACCGGCGGTTCATCGCAACCGCTGGAACGGTTCCTATCCGGTTCTGGGCCGGTTCATGGAATTTTTTTTATTTTTTTTAACATTTTAATTCAAGTAAAAAAATGTAAATATACTTGCATAAATAATTAGAATAATGCGATGTACAAATACAATTTTATTGATACAAATTACAACTTTAAAATTACAAATTACAACTTAAAATTTACAAATTACAACTTAAAAATCATAAATTACAAAAGACTTAAAGTCTTGATTGCAATTTACAAATTACATTTTCGAAACAAATGGGAGAAAAAAAATAAAGGAAAAGGACTTGAGCTCAACTTAAATCTAAAAGGAACACCCGAACCGCCGGTTCCGAACCGGCGGTTCCGGCGAAACCGGCGGTTTTGAACCGTTGGTTACGGTTCGTTCAAAAATGGAACCTGAACCGGCCCGATGGAACCGGCGGTTCCGGTCACGGTTCGAACCGCCGCCGACGGTTCCGGTTCCGGTTCCGAACTGCCGGTGACGGTTCCTGGCCGGTGACGGTTCGGTTTGGGGACCTCTACTCATAAGACATCAATAATGTTTTTTTTATAGATAAATAAATGCTCCCTCCATCTATGAATAGGAGTTCTGTTTTCTATTTTAGTCCGTCAGCGTATATGAGTCCTGTTCTATTTTATTATAAATGGTACTAAGGTCTCACATTCCACTCGCATTTTATTTAAAACTTATATATAACTAGTGATTCATATTTCACTAATTTTTCTTAATACTCCTCCGTCCCATAAAAAATATGTGCATTTTCCATTTTCGTCCGTCCCATAAAAACATGTGCATTTTCCATTTTCATCCGTCTCACAAAAATATGTGCATTCCATTTTGAAAAGTTATATCATTTAAATAATGTGGTCTCACTATCTACTAACTCTATTTTAACTACCATTCACCTCCCTCTCTTACTTTACCATATCATTCTTATTCCTTTCTCTTACTTTATCAATTTTATCTTAATTCATGTGCCACACCCAATACCCATATTTTTATGGGACAGAGGAGAGTAAGTATTTCTTAAAATTTGTACCGGCGGAAAGTAATACTCCTTATTACAAATAGAGAGAATATAAATTTAAAGGCATCATGATGAATTTGAATTCTTAACTTTTTCTTTACTTTAGACATTACCACTTTATCATTCAAAACCCCTTTCAATGCTTAGAAAAATGTTACTACATTGTTTTGGGGAATATCAAGGTTTAGTAGTAGTAGTAGTATTTATTTATTGGACACGCCGCGCGGTCAATAAAAAGAATCTCTATCATATAGTGTGAGATATTTTTTCTTAATAAAACGAGAATATATATTTTGGAATATTGAAATATAAATATGTGGAGAAAATCAGATAAATAGACGCTCTTCAAAACGAGAAGGAAATAAACGGAATAGCACAACGGTGGCAGAAATGATCAAAGAAAAGGAAGCACTGATTCCAGAATTCTCGAATGTATCACTACTGAACTGTATTGATCTCGCCAATCCAGATGTTCAATCATCTGTCTCTCTCCTTAAACAGGTAGCTCCCTCTCTACTCTCTCTCACACAGTCGCACTCCACTTCTACATTTTAAGCATCTTATTCATACATCTATACTTTTAACATTAAAATTAATTGATAACTGGTTTTTCTCATCGATTAAAGTTCAAGTATATTTCAGATTAATGTTTGTGGTTACACGAGACGAGATATACGCATATTTGTGGTTATTTGGATTTGGACGTTCGTTTCAAATCAAGTACAATAAAATACTAAAAACGATAATGTTGCGAATTTAATGAAATTTCTAGTTGATTGGCTGATTAATCAAGCAGACATTAAGATACAAGATAATAGTTTGAAAGAAAAGATTGCCTAAATATTTTAGAGAGCTTATAAATTGTTTCAAGGGCATTATAAAATGTAACGTTTTAAAAGCTTATGAGTTGTCAAAGCGTTTAGAAAATTGAGCTTATAAGTTAGACAGAGAGTTATAAGTTATGAGTTATAGAAATAAAATCATAGTTTGATATTTAAAATGGAAGGGAGATATATTGGAAATAACAAACCATAGCAGACTTACCTGTGTAAAAAGGTTGCTTATATGATTATGAAAAAGTATGTTGGGGTAGAAAAATTTATTTAGGGATCTTATTTTTTATGGTTTATAAGTTATTTAGGATTTTATTTTGCTAAACACTTTTGAAGAGCTTATAAGTGATTTTAAGGAGCTTATGAGCTCAGCCACACATCCTCTAAGTATCTTGTAAGTTTCTTGTTTTTATGATATTTCTCCATAGGTCATAACACAATTTAAGCCTTTGTTTGTGTTAGAGGACATTTAGTGTTTGTTTGCTTTTTTTTGTGTTTCGTTTAAGGAGTTTTATGCTGAATTGATGTTTCTGAGTTACTTATCTTCTAAACCGACAACTTATTCTGTGAACCATAGGTATGCTTAGATTCTGGGTTCTTCTATGTGATCAATCATGGAATTGATAAGGAATTCATGGATGAGGTCTTCTCTCAAAGCAAAAGATTTTTCAGTTTGCCCAAGGAGGACAAAATGAAGCTTCTAAGGAATGAGAAAAATCGTGGCTTTACTCCATTGTTTGATCAATCCTTGGACCCCACCAATCAAATGCATGGTTTGATATCTAGCCATACATGATATAGCTTAAACAGTTTCAGTTTTTCATGCCGAGTTAAAGGAAAATATGTGGGCACATTTCAGGGGACTATAAGGAAGGATATTACATAGGTGTTGAAGTATCCGAAGATCATTCTGATGCACAGAAACCATTTTACGGGCCAAACAGGTGGCCATCTGAGGGTAACTTCCTAGAAGATTTGATCTCATGAAGAATGAGTAACTGGTTTGAACTACAGTTTCTGCATGCCGAATGCCTGTGCTTGTGTTGAATGCTCTGTTACTTGGACATGGAAATTTTTCCCAAGTGTCTGTATAAAACAATAGTCGAATGATGTGTTACTGTAATGTCCAGTCTATGGATGCATTCGGTGCACAGTTGGTCTCTTAGTTTTTGAGCATCTCAGTATCAATTTGATTAGTAAGAATATCTGATTTGTAAACCTTTTGACTGCTGACAGATATGTTGCCCAGATGGAGGGAAACTATGGAGAAATATTATCAAGGTGCACTGTAAGTTTTATCTCGTCATTTATGTGATAGCCATCATTCTGGACACTGATATATCCATGAAAGTCAATCCTGTGCATCTTTTTCTTTTCCCTTGTTAGTTGACACCAAAACATATTTTTTCTCTTATCTTAGGATAATCACTGTTCTTAGTATTTCTTCATCAAAATTTTTTTGTTATTGTCCTTATGTATGTAGCGCACTAGTATCTTTGGAGTATAACTGCTAACGTGAGTGAGAAACAGTAGAAAAATATTGGCTAGCTTATCAGAAGACACCTGCTTCGGATATACAGCTGCAAAAATTATTTCTTCCATGACATTCTATAAATTTAGGGAATAGGATTTCGTGATGTATGTGAGAGGTTGTCATGTATTAGTCTGTTACCACATGGAGATAGTTTCTGAATAATTTGTTTAATCAACTGTATGCCATCAGTGTCCCACTTTAATGTTCACTTGGGACTTTGTTTTCCAATATTTCTTATGCTTTTAGGCCAGCAGATTATGCACCACTCCCCTCACCCCCTTATTTTATGTAGACTTTTCCAGTTTTAGGAACAAATTACTTCACTTAACAGGAATGAGAAAAACAGACCCTGTTACAATGCCTTTTAACATGTAATAAGTTTACAAAGAGTGGTGGATTCAATTTTGAACTGAGATGATTTTTTATTTCATCTATTAATTAAATAATTCCCATACTCATCTCTATCATCTCTCCTCAACTAAAAGCTTTGGTGTGTATAAAATCTACAAATTAAATTAGTCAAAAAGCTCAAGGTTCAGATAGGCTAGTTGATGAGAGGTTCATATGATGCTTATTCTGATAGATACTCATATTTCAGATAAGGATTTTTGCTGCCTGGGATACCAGTACCACTACAGCTTTTCTATTATTTGAACTTTTTAGCTTAGGGTCATGGTGGATCTCAGGTTATATGTCTGATGATTTCAATTTTGGATATTAATAGAGATGTAGCAAGATCCATTTCACGGCTGATAGCCCTCGCGTTAGGGCTAAATGTCAACTATTTTTGTCAGCCTGGAATTCTTGGAAAATCTATTGCAACTCTGCAGCTGCTATATTATGAAGGTAAGGATTATTTAGATTCATTAGTTACAAGTATCATATCATAACAGATGTTAGTAGAGTATAAAAGTGCTTCATTATAACTTAGATCAAATTTCTGAACCCGCCAATGGAATATTTGGAGCTGGTGCACATTCTGATTTTGGTTTGATTACCCTTTTGGCTACTGATGATAACTATGGTCTTCTGGTATGAGCGACAAATATATTCATGTCTTTTTTCGTTCGCCATGTTCTGAATTTAGATCTATAACTTAGAAATATCTACAGATATGTAAAGACAAAGATGCTAAGCCTCAGATCTGGGAGTATGTACCACCATTAAAAGGGTGAGGCGATATGTACTGTATTTTGTCTTCATTCCTAGCAGAATTTGATGACGCTCATCAAAAACAGTTTTCCATGTGTAACGATTGGTGCATAATTTGCACTATATGGTTAAGAACATTCAGTTTTATATTTTATGAAAGTTAATACTTGTGGGTGCCTAATTATTACTGTAAATATGTTTTCTCATTCCTCTAAACATAGTAATACTTACTATTTAAAACATAGATACTTTATTGGAGTGGAGTAGTCTACACTGATAGTACATCTAATATTTGACATCACATGTAAAACATCGAGGACTGAATTTTATGTTTTGTTTTTTAATTCAAACTTTATAACTGTGTCATTTCATCTGATGTAGGGCATTTATAGTTAATATAGGTGATATGCTGGAGCGCTGGAGCAACTGCTTTTTCAGGTGGTTATACAATCACATACAAGTTGAACGTTGGTCTATCTAAATACCCTCAAAGATTTTGAAGTGCTATGATCCTATTATAAGATGTTGTACCCCTGCACATGTTTGTGTCCATCAACGGGGGCTTTATACTGAGATCTTTTCTGACTCACTGTTAGATAATGTTCATACTGAGATAATGTTTATTTGATCTCAATACAGATCCACACTGCACCGGGTATTAGGAAATGGCCGAGAAAGATATTCTGTAAGACTTTTTAAATCTTTCAATGTTCTTCGAGGGTTTCTTTCTTGTCCTGCCCTATACCTTTATTTAATCTACTTTTAGTTTTCATTTCTTTCATTGAGTGATCAACCATTTGTGTTAGAAAGGGGAAGAAACTAAGCATGGCCCTAATTAAAAGGGCAAAGAGAAGTTTTGTTAAGTTGAGTTGCATCTAGTGTTAATGGTTGGAGTTGGAGGTTGGAGGGGTTAATTTTCGAAAGTACAGAATTCAACACAAGCTAAAATACCATTTATTTGCATCATGGTTGCTATAGGAATGAGACAACAAAAGATTCCGCTAGTGACTGAAATCGTGACCAAATGGTTCATCTCAGTCAGTGTGAGTTTGACGAATGCAGAACATAGGCGCAGCTTTGTCTCATTATCTCTTTGGTAAATTAATGTAAGAATTGGCCACATAAGCTTCTTTTAAATGAATGGTTGAACTTTCTATATTTGGAGGCCATGGTTTTTTTGTAGGACGAAAAGGGCTATTCTTGAAATCTTGTGATGGTGATGATATAACCTGAGTGTGTAATACATAGGCTTTGTATCAACAAATCTTGTTTTTCCATTGGCAGATAGCATTTTTTGTTGAGCCTAATCATGACTGCGTTGTCGAATGCCTACCAACATGTCAATCAGAGCAGAATCCTCCAAAGTGAGTTTACTGATTATCGCTTGCTCTTAATACTCTAGAAATTTCTAGTGAGTCGCTTCTCACAGAGGATTTTGGATTTAAGTTTGAAGTCTTGCGAAGATAGAAGTTTTACTTTTTCATATGCTAATGAACATTTGGTACCTGCATTACTGTTTTGCATATTCAAATCACTTTTACTTAGGCTTTGGATGGTCTTAAATCTTATTCTCTTCCAGGTTCACTCCAATCAAATGTGAAGATTACCTTCTGCAGAGATATAAAGATACTCATGCTGACCTCAATACCTACAAATGAAATGATCTAATAGGAAAAGGTACTGATGTTGACGACCAAATTTTCAATTTTCAATTGTTTGATGTTTTGATTACTTGAGTGTTATTCTACTTGAGTTCTAATACTAAATGATAGTTGAGTGTATTGGATGTAAATAAAGTTTCCGGATTATTTATGCGGAAGATCATCCACCCGTCCTTACATGCCTCTCTGGGCGAAAAAGGAATAAATATGGGAAATGCGCGAATATGGATGACAATTTTCGATACGACAACATGAAAACATGATGTGCACAGTTGCAAAATTAATAGGTTAATGTCAAATCTTATTGTGTTCGTATCTTTATTAGGTTGACCTGTTCAATGTAACATATTAGCTATGTCAATGACTATTTCACATTGGCAAGCATAAGTCAACTTATGGATTGGTATTCCACCATTGCATGTGGTGAGAAGATGTGGCCAATGACCGGTGGTTATCTAATTCAGCTAACCCTTGTGCAAAAAGATGTTGGGCAAACATAAAAAGATAATCAAGATAAATCTATTTAAAAAGGATTCTTCTAGATTAAATAATTTGAAAAATTAGTGTGATGATATGTCAAAAGTGTATGCAACAACGCGATAACACCCAGAGTTGCACAAATGTCTGTTGAAAAGATCCCAAAACAACAGGGACTAATCTATTCACTAAATTGGATTCAATTAATTGAATTGTGTTGTAACATAAGTGATTTTTTTTTGTAGGTGAAGCGAGGAAGATCTCGTAAGGAACAACAAAGACCATCATCGACTTCTCAAAGCGGAACAAAAACAACAACAATAACAAGAGGTCGGTTTCAAAAGGCAGTTGTGAGAACTCAAGAAAGTCAAGCTTAATGAAAAATAGTTATGAGGAATCAAGAACAAGTGTATCTTACTTCTGGGTATGGGTGTACTCTTGATTGTTAAGGGAACTCAAGAAAGTTGTATCTTATTTTGTATAGTGTTAAATAAATTACGAAAGTGTTTTTGTTAAATCGTGTATTCTACCTTGGAGCTTGATGCGGTTATGAGTACGATCGGGCGCAGTCGGCACTTGGTCCTACGGAATTTCAAGGGCCTCCGGGGCGCACCGGACACCACGCGATAGAGTCCGGGTCGAACTTTAATCTAATAAATTCACCCCTTCAAAAAGTCGGGGTTTGTTGCACGTATTAGCTCCAGAATTACCACTGTTATCCGATTAGTGTTCAACCACCACTTGTCGTAACGCGAGTTGTTGAGGGATCGCAATTGGGCCAGCCGCACACCGAGGCGAACTTCTTTCTCATTAAAATTTGACAAACTTCAGCAAATATTCAAGAGTATCTTTATTTGTAAATTTGACAAACTTCAACAAATAACAACAATATACATTAAATAACAGCAAAAAAACATTATATGTCCATAACGACATAAGTCATTAATCCTTGCGATTCATATGATTCTATATAAGTGCCCAAACCAAGAAAAATAGAAGAACATGGTTACAATCTTCATCTTCCGAGGCCAAGTTCTTCTAGAGCTACAATTATGGGAAGAAGAACACATTCCCACAACAGCCGTAAAACAGATATGAACAAATGCAGTAACACATTCCTACATCAACTACAAGGAAAAAAATAAATGCATATATTCTCAAAGGAAAATCGATGTATACATAGGTTCTTCATTTTGCAAGTATGAAGAAATTTTTCAAACACATGTTAGATCCTAGCTTCAATAAAGACAATAGACGATAACTACACAGGTCCAAGGAAAATCGATATATACATATAGGTCATAGCTTCAATAAAGACAATAGAAACAAATTACACCAAGTGAATATCATTGTATTCATGCTATAAAACAAGTCCACATATGTAGCGCAAGACCAATTTTATCATAAAAACTCAGGATCGGGTTGGGTTAAGAAAAGTACACGCCTCACATAAATTTAAAATATCGTAAGCTAGTACTGAAGTTTACGAGATATGACAGAAATTGGTCAAACTTCATGATTTTGCCGACTATTATACCTAGAGTGAACTACATAAACCATCCCTGACGTTTCCATTTGTTTAACTCCAGACCCCTGACGTTTAAAAATATCGCCACACGTCTTTGGCGTTTAACATAATCACATATCGTATATTTGTAGCCATTTTTCGGACTAAAATACCCTTATGCCTTGCAGGGCATTTCAGTCATTTTTACTCTGCACATGGCTGCATTTTTGCAGACATTAGCTCGGCACATGGCTGCGCTTTTGTCAAATCAATTGATGATTTATTCGGGCGGACTCATTTCTATTCTATGCATATTATTCTACAAAATTATATATTAAATAAATGCTTTTATGCCAACAAACTTTCAAGGTATATATATAGGCGTGAAATTGTTTTTGTATGGTTGGTTTCCTACTGCCACTAATTCAAAATACTATGACCCTAACTAAACTAGAGAGACTACTAGTATATATACAAAAGTTGAGAAGAATTTAATCTGTAATGTTTAAACTCACAAGCTAAACAAAATAAATGATTTTTTGATAATTCGAATGCTTTTATTGTTGCTTAGTTATGGTCGCGTTGTGTCGATGCTTATCATCATTTTAGTGTGCCTCCGATGCTAATTAAATTATTTTGGGAAGGGATTATTAAGAGACGCACACCTACATTACAGAAGAAAATTAAGCTGAGAGTTACTATTAATTGATAAAAGCAGTGATTAATTAGAAGGGTATATGAACAAGCATTCTGAATTACACCTAAAAATTCATATATAGTCAACGACAGTAATTTTGTGCAGCAGATCTGAAAGGAAAGGAAATGAGAAGTATAACATAAGTAGACGGAGATGGAGACGAGTTCAGAGACGAAGCTGAAATTCGAAGTAGAGGCAGAAGTGTGTGTGTTGTGACGGAGAGGCATATAGAAATTGTTAGCACTGTTCTCATTTATCAGACTTTGTGACATCATGTTCCACAAGTGCAGCAGCCTGCCAGAGCAGATTTTCATTCGATAGGACCATAATGCCCTTTTAGGGCTGATGGGTTTTTTAGTCCGAAAAAACATGATATGGGATTATGTTAAACGCTAGAGACGTGTGGCGATATTTTTAAACGTCAGAGGTCTGGAGTGAAATAAATGGAAACGTAAGGGATTATGTAGTTCACTCTTATGCCTAATAGTAAGAGCATCCGCAGCGGTGGCGAAAGACGCCACCGCCGTCCGCGCCGTTGGCAAGGCGCAGGACCGCCGCCGCTGCAGCCGCGCCGCTGGCACGGCGCTGCTCGATGTATCGAGCACGTCCGTGCCAGCGGACGCACACGTGGCGCGCTCCCATTCGTCAACGGCATAGCCGTTGTGTTTAAACTTTTTTTTATATTTTTTTTAAAAATCGGTATTTAATTATAAATAATGCTAAAAAATAAAAAAAAAATATTTTCCAAATCCCAAAAATATGGCCGTTTTTTTCCCGTTTTTTCTGAATTTTTTTGATTTTTTTTGATTTTTTTTTCCCCAAAATCATCTATAAATACACACATTCATCATCCATTTATCACATCAAATCATCTCTCATTCATCTCTCATTCATAATTCTCATACAAACTATCAACACATTCATCACCCACTCAAAATCTCAAATGGATTTCACCCATATTATGGCGGAAGCGGAACGCGAAGAACAAGAATACTACGAACAACATCGTGCCGCTTACGAAGCATATGTCGCGGCGAATACCCCTGCTCCTCCTCCTCAACGAACCAGATCAAATCGACGGTACATCCATCGTGACCGGGAGGGAGCCCACGAAAGGCTCGTTGCCGACTACTTTGCCGACCAGCCGCGGTTTCCGGCAGATTACTTCAGGCGCCGTTTTCGCATGTCAAAGCGCTTGTTCATGCGAATTGTCAACACATTGTCCGCGAGTAGTGTCATTTTTAATTTTTAGGATTTTAATTATGTAATTTTTAATTTTTAGGATTTTAATTATGTAATTTTTAATTTTTAGGATTTTAATTATGCAATGTTTAATTTTATTTGTCATTTGTAATATTTATTGTGGGTTTTAAATGAATTTTAATATTATGGAAATGTTTTTGTGTAATTGAATTTTATATTAATTGTGCTCGTCCTTGCGGAAGAGCACAGTTGTGGGTGTTGTGCTCTTGCCAGAGAGCAGGCATGAATAGTACCGCCCGGGCCCACAACCGTGCCGCTGGCAAGAGCACGGTTGTGGATGCTCTAATGTGGCGTAATTTTGAAATAATGTGATGTGTCGTTTTGTGTAAAACTGATGATATGAAGTAAATGTAATGAATATTTGTACCTAAATGTCCATCGCTATTCTCTCAACAGAACAGAGGGGACCTTCTTTTTCTGCATTTGTCTGTATTACCTATTGGCCTCTAGCAATGGAGGTGGTACCCCACCATCCTCCCTCTCCCTCTATATAAATGTTTGACGGTTGAGTGATTGATCTCGAGGAAGATCTTTCATGTAACCTTCTTGTATTGATTTAAATATTAGGCTGGCAGACTTTGGTAGCCCACAAAGGCCAGCAATGCTCTGCCGCCTTTCCTCATCATCCATTTCTTTCTTCTCTCTCAACAACTTCACATCTCGCATTTCCTCTCTCTTCAAATATTGAAAAAATCTGCATCCCGAAATCCTCTACAACTCCATCTTCTTCTTCTTCTTCTCTGCCTTCTTCATCTTGATCTGCTCTTGAAAAGGATTTGACTTGAGCACACATTTCTAAAATTAGGGGAATCGTCGGTATGTATTTATATTTCTTCATTATAGGCACTATTTTATTTTTGGGGTTTTTTCCTCCAATAGATGAAAGTGTTGAAGTTCTCTTCTTCTTAGGTTTTCTGGTCAACAGAAAATTGAATTTGAGCGGACTTTGGTGGAAATGCTATTTTTTCTTGAAAATGTTATGCAGCATTCGTTTACCACTTGCTATTGCTTCTAAAATATGCGATTTAGCGGCGATGAATTGGTTAAATGATCATTCAAATTTTAGTGAATTGATTGATATCTGAGATCTATCATTGCTGCTAGTTTTATTAAAGACATTGCAAGTCAAATTATGTTAATCATAGAGGGTATTAGGAGATGCAACAAGCTGTAAAACTTGAGTGTTTTATTCTTTTTGTGCTGTTCTCAACTGGTTCGGACTTTGCAAAATGCTGTTGTGTTCCCATTTGTGCTTCGTGAATAATGTGTTGACTGTTGTATCTAATGCCCTTTACAGAGCCCTGATCGAGTTCAATTGTGGAGTAGGAGTTTACTTAGTGGATCTTAGGTCATCTGATATAGTTGCTCTGTGAGATATTTTGTGTGAGATCGATCTAATGGCTTCTCGCCATTCTTCTATGCCCGTTGTAGTTGCTTTGTATGTGTGGAACTAGTTTGACGATTTTGTTTTATGCCAAGAACATTGTAACGAATAACTTTTCCTCTAGTTCTTTTACTTGGAATTTAGAGCAATGCTATTCAATTAGAACAAAGCTTCGTTGTGTGTTGATATCATGCTTTGTGCTTATTGCTTGAACATATAGTTTTGACTTGTGGACTCATTAGTCTAAGGAGTATGGTACACAAAATTATACTCCCTTGCACGGAGTTTAAAAAATGGATGTTGAATGTGTTAAATAAATAGATAAAATAGTAAGATAGGAAAAAAAGTAGAGAGAATAAAGTAAAAAGTGAATAAGGTAGAGAGAATAAAGTAAGAGAGAGAAAAAGGTTACCATATATGGTAATGACTCAACTATGAGGGAACTTCCCAAAATGGAAAAATGACTCAACTATAAGGGAACGGAGGGAGTACCATAATGTTCTATGCTCAGATTCATTGCCCAGCAATCCGCATCCCTATCTCGAGATCTTGAGTTTTATTTTTTCGATACATAATATAAATATTTGCTGTTATGGTGCTCCTTTCCATACACTATCACACATTATAGGTAGGTAGACTTTCACCACTTTCCGTTTCCAAATTCCCCATTTTCCGTTTTTCAATGGATAATTAGCAAGGACATCATAATGAGGTCACACTTGATGCATTGTTACTTACTGTAGCTATTTCATCAGGTGTTTGTGTTCAAATGAAGAGGAGGGATGCAGAAGCCAAACATACGGAGGTGCTTTAGTATGAAGGCAGACTTGGGAATATCTGTTTGAGAGGTATTGCAATTATTTTTCCATTGTTATGCTCATAATTCATCTTTTTCCTGCTATTTTGGATTTTGCATTTCTTATGCTAAATTGATGGTTCTGCTGCCTTCAGCTTTTAACGTTGCTTGTCGGCCAGACTGGAATCTCAAAAGGGACAAGTGTACCTGCTACAACACAGAAGGTGCTTATACAAGAAAGAGTAATTACAGATCTGCTTATCTTCATCTTTTTTATGCCAACATCCTTATTAAAGATTCCTTCCTTCATTTCTATCCTTTATAGTATCTATATACCTTACCCACCAAACAAAGCTTCCTCCGAGTGTCTTTATCCTCCCCTCTAGTTTTAAGTCTCTTTTCGAAGAGTGAACATCGTATTGTTTGGCATTTAGCATCCATAACAGTCCCTATATTCTTTCAGTATATATACATTACAAACCATGGTTTTGTGCTCAAGACAGTGAAAGGGGATGGTTGAACATGGCCTATATGGAGGATGAACAAAATGAGGATTATCTTTTCAAGATTGTCTTGATTGGTGATTCAGCTGTTGGTAAATCCAACTTGCTTGCTAGATTTGCAAGAGATGAGTTTTACCCTAATTCAAAATCTACTATCGGAGTAGAGTTCCAGACACAAAAGATGAACATCAGTGGTAAGGAAATTAAGGCTCAGATCTGGGACACAGCTGGGCAGGAGCGTTTTCGGGCTGTAACATCTGCGTATTATAGAGGTGCAGTCGGAGCTCTCGTGGTATATGACATAAGCAGACGCCAGACTTTTGAAAGTGTCACCAGATGGCTTAATGAACTCCAGAGTAAGCAATGCGACACTTCAATGAAATATATTTGTTTCCTACTTGCTTTGTTAGTTCACAATCAAAAATTACTTTCTCTCATTGCTTTTATTCTTTTTTGATTGATTTCTAATTGTATGAGAGTTCAAAATCTGCTGATAGAATGTTGACATAGTGATTAGCTTGATTTGTTAATTTGATGAGAATGGTTGAAACTTGAACAGCTCACTCGGACATGAATGTGGTGACGATACTAGTGGGAAATAAGTCGGATATCAAAGATGCACGAGAGGTGACAACTGGCGAAGGCAAGGCCTTGGCGGAGGCTCAGGGTCTGTTCTTCATAGAAACATCAGCGCTAGCTTCGTCGAATGTGGCTGCTGCGTTCGAGACGGTTGTGAGAGAAATATTTAGCATTTTAAGTAGGAAAGTGATGCAATCTCAGGACCTGAAGCTTAAAGGCAGCGGCTGGTTGGCAAATGGGAAAACAGTAGTTTTACAGAGTAATGAAAAGCAGGAAGCAGCAGATGGAGGAAATAAAATAGGTTGGTGCTGTTCACAATGATCTTCATATTGCATTTAAATTTCTGATAATTTTACTCACAACTCAAAAGCATATGCCTCTTCTTTATAGTAATTGTGTAAATGAATTGGAGGGCTTAAGATACTTCATTTTTTTTGGTTGACTGTCACAAAGCCCCATCTCTAATTGTACTATTAATATTGTGAAAACCTTGTTTATTTTGAAAGTGAGCATATATTCCCATCCTACTTATTGTTGATGGGCGTGGGTATAAATTGGTACATTACTATTATCTCTAAGGCTTGTGTGGTCCTATCTAATCCAAGGCATGCATTGTATTCATGGGACACCATATTCTGATCTTACATTTAGTTTCCATTGATTGATGTCATGATTTGACCGGAAAAAGAGCCCATATATTTATACTCCTTCCGAGATTGACTTCTTATATGTGTGGCATCATATTTTATAAATTATTATGTTACGTCTTAAGTAAAAAAAAGAATAAAATAGGAGAAAAAAGATAACCTCTTTCTTTAGTCACATGTGATTTTATGAACTGTTATTTTGTAGATATAGGAGAAAATAAAGTAAGATATAAAGGTGATTCTATTTTTAGTTATAGATCATCTTGCAAATAAAAAAGAAAAGTGGTTTAATTTTATTTTTTCATTAGCCATTATCAAACTTTGAATTAATTTATATTATATATAATAAAATCACTCTATTAGAAATTGCTATACAGGTATAAAAGTGAAATGTATTCGTATTAAAAGATGTCTTGAATTTCTATTTTAGGATGTTTACTAGTATTAAATATTTCATTTCTATTTAGTACTACTATTTTTCATAAATTAACCACACAATTTGTTATAAAATTTATATTTAAAAATTGAATCAATATTTTATGTAAATTTTTTCCGTTCACTTTTCTTCTTTTGGATTGAACTAACTCAAAATGGACTTATGATTATTATGGGTGGCTCCAAGCACTCCTTATAAGGAAAAAGTTTTCTAGGCCCACCAAAGCCATGTATGAAATATCTGTACGTCCAAAAAAGCAAATTATGTCATCTAAAAATGGGGAAAACTGGATGTAGATGAGAGATTCTCATCTACGGTATTCTCTCTCTTACTTTATCATCTCTCTACTTTAATTATTTATTATTATTATTATTATTATTTTTAAACGTGTGTAGACATTGAAATGTGACAAAATTTAAGTAACGTATGGAGTAATTGCTACCAATAGAATAGTTATAACACAATATAATACAAGCAGTTTCATTTTGTGGCCTTTCTCACTACATTAAATGTAGAAGTAGAGGTCACCAATCCGAACCGAACCGGACGAACCGGCCCGGAACCGTCACCTGCGGTTCCGAACCGGAACCGGAACCGTCGGCGGCGGTTCGAACCGGCACCGGAACCGCCGGCTCCGCCGGGCCGGTTCCGGGTCCCATATTTCGCGAACCGTACCCGGCGGTTCTGAACCGCCGGTTTTGCCGGAACCGCCGGTTCGGCGGTTCCCGACACCTTTTCAGACCTACTTCTTAGCCTTTTCAGAAATCGCTCCCCCGGCCGCCGGTTTGGTCAGAAACCGTTGACGGAAACCGCCGGTTTCGGCTGAAAAAACCGCTGGTTCCGGCGAAAACCGGCGGTTCCGGCGGCAAAACCGGCGGTTCCGGCCGCATTTTTCAAAATTTGAAATTACAAACGGTCCTCAAAACCGCCGGTTCCACCGAAAACCGGCGGTTCCGGCGGCAAACCGGCGGTTTCACCGTGATTTTTCAAAATTTGATTTTTTTTAATCACATTTTTCCCCTATAAATACCCCCCCATCCTCTTCATTTCTACTCACCCCATTCTTGTGTTAATAAGAATTTCTCTCTCAATCTCAATTTCTCTATTCTCCATCCTCATTCTCTCAAGTTGTTTACGTTATTTGCGCTCATAATTTACTCACGTTGTTCACGTTATCATATTCACACAATCACACTACTCTCTACTCTCCACTTTGAATTTCCATAAATATCATGTCTTCATCTCGTCGTGGCGGTGATCGGGGAAAGGGACTTGCCCAAGATCAAAGTGATACTCGTCGTCGCCGTGCCCCTACTAGAGCACAAGTTGCGGAGGAGGTGGGAAGGCGAGCCGCTCTTCGAGCACAAGTAAGTTCTAATGTGTTTTATTTTTATGTTAGTATTAAATTCATTTGTGTTAGTATTTTTACTTAGTCGTATCGTATAATTTTCGTAGGAGGAAGAAGATAGAAATGCGGCCTTGTTACTTGCCCTCGGCGGGCCCGACGACGACGACCAACAAGGGGGCATTCACATTCGGCTTCGCGGTTCGAGTACGATGTGAATCTATCGTCGGACGAAGGCGATGATGGATCGCATCAATTCCCCCCTTCTAGCACCGGCCAAGTAAGCGAAAATGATGATGAGGAGGCCGATGCTCCTCATCCTTCCGCAGGACGACAAAAGAAGAAGATGCCTCCCAAGTTGAAATCCGATATCTTCACCAAACATTACAAGAAGGTACCAGTTGTAATTTCAAATCCTAATGATCCGACCACTACCGTGAAGACAAGTGAGTTCAAAGCATATTGCAACTATTGCGATAAAGTCTATCCCTTTGGAACCGGTGGGGGATATGGTACTCTCCATAAGCATTTGAAGACAAAACACCCCGTGGAATATGGGCATACTAAGTCCCAAACCCAAATCAACTTCCCCTCCGGCTCATCGTCTCAAACAGGTACACCACTATTTAAATATGATCCTAAAAATGTTACCGATACCATGGTAAGATGGGCGGCAATGAAACATTTGCCGTTCAATTTTTTTAATGATAGAAAATATGAAATTACTATGCAACAAGCTTTTAATGTTGCTGCAAAAAGAATTCCTCCCACTACTGCTCAAAGATCTAACAACCGTCAGTTTTTTTGACAAAAAAAGGAGATTGGAAAATTTCTATCCACCTTGGGGCACAAAGTTAATATTTGCTCCGATGTGTGGACGGATTCTTTCCAACGAAATTCCTACATGGGAATTTCATGTCATTTTATAGACAATAGTTGGTCTTTAAATAAACGTTTAATTGGTTTTAGACAATTTCCTTCCCCACACACCGCACAAGCAATTGCATCTCTAATTATTCAAGTTTTGAATGAGTATGAGTTATGCAACAAGATATTTTCGGTTGGTTTTGATAACGCAACCGCCAACACCGCAAGTTTATCCGATTTAATTGCGGCTTGTTCCCCGGTGATAAGTGGTAAGTATTTTCACCAACGATGTATTTGTCATATTTTAAACTTATGTGTACAAGATGCTTTGTCTTTATGGCAAAGACATATTCAACCTATTACTACAGCTGTATCCTTGATCCACTGGAAGCCTCAAATTGGCAAGGCGTGGAAGAAGTATTGCCACTCGAAGAAAATAAGGTACACAAAGTTTACTTTAGACGTGTATACTAGATGGAACTCTACATATGACATGTTGCAATCTACATTAGAGCATATAGATTATTTAGTTGATTTTTATAGAACTTACCCTGTTGATGATTTGTATCTAACATCTTCTTGTTGGGAACAAAACATGAGCTTATTTAAATTATTCAAAGGTTTTCGAAATGCCACTATGGAGTTATCGGGTGTGTATTATTGCACATCCGTTCGTGTTTTAGAACATTGCATGATCATATCACTTGGTTTTAAAACTGCAATGAAAATTCCACAAACAATCTTGAGCTAATGTGTGTTTTATATTACATGGTTGAAAAATGACTCAAGTATTTCAATGAGATCCCAACTGTTTTTTTGCTTGCCAAAGTTTTGGATCAAAAGTGGAAACTAGTTGGTACTTTCAAAATTTTAGAATTTTATTACAACAATTTGGCTTCTATTGATCTTGAACCACTCCGAGCTTTGCAAACTGACGAAGACGACGACAACTACATAAACCTTGCCCAAACATTCCAAATAAACCTCCCCCACCTCCCAAGCCTCCAAAGAAATTTTGAGTTCGACTTGCGGGCTCTCTTTCACGATTACGAAGCCAAGTACAACACTACCCACCAAGTTCGACCTAGACCCCCCGTCAAACACATAACTTTGGCTTCTTCCAAGTTGATGACCCCGACGCCCAATCCCAATTGGCGGACCTATACGACTTCAGCAGCGGAGGAAGGATGGCACATTCGACAAGTGAGTTAGATTTATATTTTGACTCACATTTTTCATTAAATGAGGAAGAAGGAGGTCCCGTTCCCCAACAAATCGACGTCCTAGAATGGTGGGGATCACACGAGAAAGATTTTCCAATCCTTGCATCAATGGCCAAGGAGATCTTTGCGGTTCCGGCTTCCACTGTCGCCGTCGAGTCCGCCTTTAGTGTTGGAGGCAACGTCTTGGACGACCGAAGAAGTAGACTCACCGGGCAAAACATGGAAGCCACCATGTTACTTGATGATTGGTGCTCCGCCGAAATTAGAGACCAAGAACCGAATTGGGACAATCAAGTAGTACAACCCGACCAAGACTACTTCCCCGACGAAGAAGAGTAGGCGCCAATTCCTCCAATCAAGCCAAATAGGTAAGCAAGGTAAGAGAACTACGTGGACTTTGATTCCAAAATGCAATTGAGCATTGAGGATACGTAGGCATCTCAACTTAAATTTCAACTTAAATTTTAAATTTAAGTTTAAATTTAATTTGAGCTGAAGTCCTTTTCCTTTATTTCTTTTTTCTCCCCTTTGTTTCGAATATGTAATTTTGTAAATTGTAATCAAGACTTTAAGTTTTTGTAATTTATAATTTTGAAGTTGTAATTTCTAATTTTTATGTTGTAATTTGTAATTTTAAAGTTGTAATTTGTATCAATAAAATTGCATTTGAACATCGCTTTATTCTAATTTTATTTATGCAAATATATCTACATATTTTACTTGAATTACAAATTTAAAATGCAAAAAAAAAAAAAAAAAACCGCCGAACCGGATGAACCGGCCCGGAACCGGCCCGGAACCGGGCAAACCTAGGCGGTTCCGCGGTTCACGTGAACCGGCGGTTCACGGTTCCTGAACCGGAACCGCCGATCCTTGGCCGGGCCGGTTCCGGTTCCACTTATTTTCGAACCGGAACCGGCGGTTCCGAACCGTGAACCGCCGGTTTCCGAACCGTGGTGACGTCTATGTAGCGGAACCGCCGGTTTCCGAACCGTGGTGACGTCTATGTAGAAGTGGTTATAACACACTATATTATAAGTATCATTTTGTGGCCATTTCTTACGACATTAAACGTAGTACGTCTACTAGCCTAATCTACAATAAATGCTCAAGCGTTTTACATAGATTCCTAGTTTTAAAAATCAACTATGGCCAATTGTTTTTTAAATGAGTTAATTGCATAGATGATCTCTCAATTCTGTTAATTGTTTATATTTTCATGGTTTTTAAAATGTCATTAATGCCACTAAAATACGTCTAAACTCTAAACCATGAATGACACTTTGGTACAATTACGCATCCCAAGTAAATAACATATTTGGAAATCTAAAAATATACATAAATATCATAATAGGTACTCGCAGTACAGAATCAAGATTGTGCATATACTTTTTTTGCCTTTCATTCTAATATAATATATAATCCAGCTTGATTAATAATTAATACTAGTAATAAAATCATTTTTTAAAATAATCCTTTTGTGAGCGACTTTAGAATTTTTATTATTGGGGAAAAGATATTTTATTATAGTTTAATAATCACAAAGGTTTTACAATTTTTGTATACTCTTGAATCATTTAATTCGTGTAATAATTCAATGTCATATTCTAGTTTACTATGATTATGTTGGTGTTTTTTTAGCTCGGTATAATATATGGTTATGTTGGCGTTTTAAAAATTTTTCAAATTAAAACTTTACGTCCAACTAACTTGTATGAACACTTTCAACATCTTAGGATGTTATGCTGTTTTGAAGTATAAAGAACACTATGAAATCAATAATCAGGATGATTTTACCCAAGCCTCGTTCGTTAGTACAATTAATTTCAGGATTGCTCATAAAAATAATTATTGTTTCATATCTCACACGATATTGTTTGATAAACCAAAACACTTCTCCAATTTTATAAACACACTAATTTTCACTATCGTTAATTATTGTTTCATATCTTACACGATATTGTTTGATAAACCAAAACACTTCTCCAATTTTATAAACACACTAATTTTCACTATCGTAAAATTGTCAAACTCTCGAATCTCCACGGCCCACAAACTAAGCCCCACTCAATTATTAAATTAAATTATACTTTTAACTCGTACACCAACGCCTCAAGCAAATTCAAATATTTGCATCATTCTATGCTTAATGTGAAAATGTTGATGAAAGTTCAACTTTCATATTCATATAATTAAATGTTTTTAGCTGTCATAAGTAAAATCATTAGCTGAAAAATTGCATCCACAATACTAGTAATAAGATTAGCCTCATTTTCAGCCACAAACGTAGTTGAAGATTCACGATAAGTTGATTACGTTCCTTATGGACTCCATTCCCACGTCAATTGTGAGAACAACTTATGTGAGGTATATAGACTAAATGAGTCCTCTCTCCTAACAGGATAGTCTTTTAGGATGCGTTCTCTTATTTGATATGTATCAATTGGTGCTTTCATTGAGCCAAACAGCTCAAAGTGGTGGCCGGACAACGAACTCGCCGTGACCAACGAGTACATTTGGTGCCGATTCGGAGTGGTGACCCACGGAGTGGTGGTCGGGCAAAGAATCTGCCGTGACCAACGAGAACTCAGAGTGGTGGCCTGGCAACGAACTAGCCGTGACCAATGAGGACGTTGGCCCTTAAAGGAGGGTAGAATGTTACGTACTCAATTCCCACATCGGTTGTGAGAACAACTTGTGTGGGCTATATATACTAAATGGTCTCTCTCCTAACAAGCTGCTATTTTGGGATGAGTTCTCATATTTGGTCTCTATCAACGTTGATTTCGTTGTTTGACTCGATCATACTGAATAATGCATGTTAGATCCAAAGTCATTTATAAAAAACATCTTTGAGCATGATGGTCCAATGTTAACCCTTATATCTGGTCGTATACACACATCTCCATGCAGCCTGACAATTTTTCCAAGCTCAATACACATAAATTGATGCTTCCAAATATACCAGGAAATCGTGAATCCTCACGTGAAACTGATCAAGGAATGGGCATCGGCAGTTATAGGCTTTCGCGAATATGTGTCACATAACTAACGTCTCCACAATTTTGCGAAAAAATTTCTTTGCACATTGGCAGCCGATATTAACTGCGACATGGAAGTATCCATCAAATTGATTAGGCGTCCCTCCAAAAGTTAACAGTCTAATTGGCGTCATAAAGCAAGTTAGTTTTGGTTTTTATTTATTTCCTAGCTAGTAGAATTAGTAGATGGACAATTATTAATTGTTTTTCCTTCTACCAAATTAGGATTTCCATTTTTTTATTTCCTTTAAGTTTTATTTTTTATAAGTTTAAGATTTCCTTTTGCCTATATAAAAGCCTCATTATTGGACTAAAAAGACTGACTTTGAATATTAATTTTATTTTGAGTTTCTATACTCTGAAGTTCTCAATAGGTTGAGTTCTTTATTACTATCATTGATGCAGAAACGTATTGACAATGACTGAACTAGTAGTAAAAAGAACTCAACTTATTAAAAACTCTAAAGTATAGCTCCAATCGAGGCCGAACCTAAACCTATCCATACACTGATAAGAGATGTATGGATCCACCCCCGGTCCACTCGGATCCCACAAGTGAATCGAAAATTAGATCTCACCCGAATCACACATCTATCCTCCTGAACAAGAGGAGTACGCCATGGTAATGTGCATTGGATGATCCACATCTCAGGGTCAGGCGCCGATGAGCACATTGAACTATCCATGTGGCTGAGAGCCCTCACAGCCCAGGCACAACGACGCAATTATCAGGGGCGCGCTCTACCACTGAGCTAATAGCCCGTCGTGCGAGCCTCCCACTGGGGGCCCACTATGTCAAAAGCGAGAGAAACCCCATCCCTCTCTTTCCTTTTTTCGCCTCAAAGTTAAATTAATATTCAAAGTCTGTTTTTTTAGTCAAACAAGGAGGCCTTTATATAGGCAAAGGGAAATCCTAAACTTATATAAATAATAAAACTTAAGGAAATAACTAAAAGGAAATAAACAAAAAGAAAAATCCTAATTTGGTAGAAAATGAAATGTGACAAATTTTCAGGGATGGATGGAGTAATATTTTTCCATCTGCTAAATCTACTAACTAGGAAATAAATAAAAATAAAAACAACTTAACCTCCAACTCATGCTAGAACTGCATCATACTCACCTTCTTGAAAAAAACTCGACCTCAAGTCTGCTTTGTCTCCATCATCATGATCCCATTCGACTTTGTTGTCAGGACGAACTCTCACACCTAGCAAATCCCTAAAGTTTGCACCATTCTTTTTGATATTTGACAAACACGCTCATAACCATCTTGATTTAGAAGAAGATGACGATGAACACACAATGGATGTTCAATCACCTCATATTTGACATTCAAGTAACTAGGCATTTCATCCCTTCTTAGCCTTATGAAGCGTTGGAATTCAGTTTGAGGCTCCGAGTCATAAGGTATTTCATAACGCCCTTCATCATTCTCAACATGAGGGAGGTCAGAGATAGCATCACCAAGAACCAATGTCTTATACAAATCCAATTTACGCCCTTCTTCATATGCAACCGTATTGACCTCAAATTCAAGTGTAATAACTCCTCTAACAACGAAATCATGGGTTAATAACGGGTATGAGAGTAACTTCTATGTAGGAAGAGCACCCCATAAGAAAACACATGCGAAATTGAGGCAAACCGTATGCACCTACTGCCATCATTCCCATTCTAGCTTGATAACCCATGCACACAAGGCAAACCATTGCATATCTACCAAGAAAACCACCTGCAAACTTCAAAAAGTGAACAACGTTCTCCATCAACAAAAACTTTGGTCTGGGATGCAACACAACATCCATGAACAGAACAAGTTGTTTAATCTTTGAATCTTCAAGTGGTGCATCCTTGTTCCTAAACCTATTAAAGCCATTTAAACCTTGACAAGGTGGGCCATCACATACGACATAAACAGTTCCACGTAGTGCAAAATTTAGACTTGTAACCTATTAACACAAATTCCTTTAGTTTTTCAGGGCAAGAACTCAGACCACCCAAGGGCTCCACGTATCATACTTAGGGCCATAATCCTTCCACCGTATCTTGAACTGCAGTCCATAAGATTTTTTGTCATTGGGATCTCTACAACAAACTTCCAGAATCTCTTCAACTTCAAACACTTCAAAGTCCAAACCCTTATTTCGCCTCCATCGGTTTCTCCGTTGAAGAAGCGCCGCCTCATTTCTGAAGCACTGTATCACATTAGATTTGTGAAGAAATGGCGACCACTCGTGTTCCTACCAACTCCCTGATCACAAGCATGCCACAAAACCAAACTGCGAGTCCGTTTATCAGAATCCCAGCCTCATTGGGGTCTGTGAAGAGTGTCACCAAAGCCTTCGGCTTGACAGCAAAGGCTGATTTCAGGGCATCTGCAATGGCTACATATAAGGTCAAATTGATCGGAGCAGATGGTGAGGAGTGTGAATTTGAGGCACCTGATGATTGTTACATCCTCGACTCTGCTAAATCTGCAGGAGTGGACCTACCTTACTCGTGCAGGGCTGGCGCGTGCTCCACTTGTGCAGGCAAGATTGTGTCGGGCTCTGTGGATCAGTCGGATGGCTCGTTTCTTGATGACAATCAGATGAAGGAAGGGTACCTGCTCACTTGCGTTTCCAACCCCACTTCAGATTGTGTGATCCACACTCACAAGGAAAGTGAGTTGTATTGAAATTGTGTGTTGTTTTGCTGATGTTTTGGCTTGTTAGCTATAAAGGAGCACAGCAGACTCAGTTGTTCCCTCAGTTGCAAACCTTGTAATAAATGTTGTGCATTATCGTGGAATGAGTAATTTCAGATGAAGCTTCTCGATTAAAAAAAAAACACTTCAAAGTCATCTTCATCTTCCTCTTCCTCACCATCATCTTCAACTTCTTCTTTGACATGTTCACTGGATGCGATGTGTCTTTATTTTTCTGAGGATAAATAAGAAACGAAAAGTTTCTCCCACTTCACAAGCAGGTTTTAAAATCATCGGTCTTTTCATTTCTATACATGTGTTTCAGGATGGTTTAGTTTCAGGCTTTCACAAGCATGTGGGTTGAGTCAACAACCCATTTCGTGACAAGTTTAACCCCACAACTGTTAGCACTAAGACAGAGCCCAACCGACATTCCACCGCATCCAGAGTACATGTCCAATAGGTTTCTCTCACCATATTGCCCTTCAATCTCAGGAAATACATGTGGAATAGAATTTGCATTAGCATCGCTAGAGATTACAAAACTTGATTAATTTGTTTGTAGTACACTGTGTCTCTAATGGCAAGCTTACAAAAGAAGTATATGGAAGTAAGTACATCTTGTCATAGCAATAGTCAGATGTTGCTCTAAGTCAAGTAGATTATCATCTTTGACTTCATAAATAGAATACTTGCTTGTTATCAATAAGGTTGGCGCAAGTTTTAATAATTATATTATCTGCCATATAATACCACTGAGTCGAAAAAGGTTGTTTCCCGTTAACAGCTTGGAACAACTCGACAATCTTGCACATGTAATTTTCCTTCTCTTCCTCAGCCTTAACATGAGCTGCATCATCCAAGAAGTAAATTTCTTCATCAACCTCCGCTTTAAGAAAATGGTATTTTATTTGGACGATTTCCGTGGATCGGTTTTCCCCTTCAGCCTCGTTGAACTCCTCATCGTCATTGATGGAAACACTCTAGTCTTTGGCAGCGTCGTCAAATTTCATGGAATGAGGCAGAGATTTTCTCTTCAATCCAAGGAGCTCATAGAATATATCCTCGTCCTATACGGGTTTAGCATACATCGACATCGACAATATATTGCTGTTACTATTCTTCAGCGGTTCAGCTACATCAAATGATGTGAAGATTGAATCATAGTCGAAATCGCTCTGCTGGTTAATGCCGCCGAAGTTTGAGATGGACTTCGGCTAGCCACTTTAGACGACGCTCCGACGCATTAGACCTCATTGGTTTAGATTTCCCCGACGCTCATCCAGTCGAGCCAATTGTAGCTGAAGATCTCAAACCTATTGTCTCAGATCATCGTTCTCGATGTCGTGCAACCTCTTTGTTTGGGTGATTTCCACGTCCCCACCACGACTGCCGCCATGAGCATCGCCACGTCCGACGCCATGTCTACGTTTAATCATCGATAATCAACCTGATCGTGATACCAATTGATGCAAATACGTATAGAGATTGACTGGACTGATAGTAATGAAGAACTCAATTTATTGAGAACACCATATTATAGGAATTCAAAGTAAAATTAATATTCAAAGTCTGTCTCTTTAGTCCAACAATGAGGCCTTTATATAGGCAAAGAAAAATTCTAAACTTATGGAAACATAAAACTTAAAGGATATAAACAAAAAGGAAATACGTTATTCCTTATCCAATCAACTCACAAAATAAAAATGTATAAAATCCTATAACAAATAGGAAATACTTCACTTAGAGTGAAATGAGTTAAGTGCGTTTTTTTTGTAAAATATACATAATGATACTAGTTCTTATATCTGTTGAATTAATGTATTCATTAAATAAAAACTATATGACCCATGCATAGCACGAGTGGTAATACTAGTTAGAGCTTAAGACCACCTCCAATCATACACCAAAGCTCATTTTTGGTGTAGACAATTTCTCTAACCATACACCAAACTCAAACCCATTTTTGGGTTTTTCAATGGAATAACACCAAATATGGTGTTTACTGCAAAATTTTTGTGAGACAAATACTAAAAAATGGTGTAAAACTTAAATATGGTGTAAATGGTTGGAGTAAAACTACTTTTGGTTTGACATATACTCAAAAATAGGTTTGAGTTTGGCGTAAATAGTTGGAGATGACCTAATACATGAGTTAGATCACTACACATCGAATATTCAACTTGTTGGTGCAATTTTAAATTCATAACTCATTAATCACTTTTGCAATCAAGGTTGCAAGGATATAGGCATAAAATGAAATTACGCTCAATATGATGGTTGATAAGGCTAATTTCATGCATAGGTCTAGGGCTTTAATTCGTGAAATTTCTGGGTCTAACACGCGTTTTAAGCCAGGTGTGTGAAGATTTTCGCCAGGTCCAGCAAAGAAGGGAGACAGTTGCGTGGACCTAGGAAGAAGGCGAAAGAGTGGACATTATGCGGAAAATTACTCGACGGAGGAAGCCTTGGAGTTGAAGGGTAGAATAGGGATTTCTACGAAGACTCTAGAAGGTTATGTCCGCGTCTATAAAAGAGAGAAGCATGCACGCAGGAGGGATCTTCTCGGTTGGAGACCTCGCCAACAGCTTGTAGCTTAGTTCACTTTTCTTCACACACTTGGGTTCTTTCGTGGGAAATTCAGGGCATACTTGGGGTTCACTTCTAGCTTACACACTTTTCGATCTGGTGGTAACACCGTCCTAGTTGAGGGCGAAGAAATAATTTATTTTTTGTTTACGTTTCTGCTGAATTCGCCGAGCTTCGCTGTTCGAGGCTCGGACCTCTTTGTTTTCTGGATATTCTCTGTGTTTATGCAAGTTTCGTTTTAGTTTATGCCGACTGTGTTGATCTTTGTTTGTCGATTATGTTTACTTGAATTCTGAGTTGGATTGTTGGAGTTGGTTGTTTTCTAGATTATCGCAGGTTTGTGGTTGGATCTGGGAGAATGGAGTTTGTTTGTGGATGAATCGGGTTCTTAACTTGTTGATGTCGTAGGGTTGTCTGTGATTGTTGGGATCTGGAGTTGATTTGAGTAGATCTGTGAGAATCGGAGCTATGAAGTTGATTGTGCTGGGTGTTGAGTTCGGATGTCTTGGATCCGGAGTGGATTAAGCATTCGACGTGAATCTGAGTCGTGCTGGTTTAATTTTATGCCTAGCTTACGTGTTTTCGTTTCATTTCGTTCAGTTTATGTAGATCTGATGTACTTCCGATTCGTAGCGAGTTTCCGGCGTCCCGATTTCTATATTCTGTTTGAATCTAAGAGTATGCTCTGTTTTCTTCATTTACATTTCTGAGTTGGATGGGCAATTGCATGAGTTTGTTAGTTGCAACTTTTACCGTACTTACCTTATTTGAATGTCCTGGTCCCCACTTTTTAATTCTTTCTGCCTAGTCATATTTAGTTAATCATTTACACGGTCTAGCGAGCTATTGTTTCTTTCGGTGTTGATGTCTGATTTTACAAGTATTCTGTTTCTTAGGTCTAGCATTTAAATTCCGTGCCTAGGTCTAGTGGTAGTTGTTATAAACCTCAACCCTTTGCGTGGCAGCAGCCGCTTGTTTCCAGAGTCTCTAAACACTACTCACGAATCCATCTTCGTGGGATCGACCCCACTTCCCTATACTAATTTAATAGTAATTTGGGTTGAGGGATTAATTTTTGAAGGAGAGTCGAGCGTGTCCAACGACAACAACACTCTGTGTTCCTCGGGTTCCTGGACCTAGTGATCCAGTGGATTTAAGAAGCGCGGTGTCTTGACCGAGCACTTGTATTAGTGTTCCCTGTAAGCACACGAAACACACACGATCCGACTTAGCTCGTCCTCACTTCAAATGGCGCCGTTGCCGGGGATGGATGGCGTGTTTAGTGTTAGTGTTCAGAGTCTGTGGTGTAAATAGTTTTGATTTGTTTTCTTTCTCTTGTGTTTGTAGTTTATGAGCAGAGGCTCAGGATCTACCTACTGGAGCAACTCGTCTGGGAGGAAGTACGACCAGTTTACTCGACAGGTTAAGGATACAGCCTCTACTGTGACCACCAGATCAGGGTTCACCACAGGAGATCCGTTCCCGAGTAAATCAACTAGCGACGAATCTTGGACGTCGTCAGGACGCGAAGATCCATAATCCCCACCCGAATCAGAAACGGAGTCAGAAATAGGGGAAGCGGAGGAAATAGTCATGGCGCAGGTAGTAGATCCAGATCCAGAGATCGGTTCTCTAACTGCCCATTTAGATGGAGAACCAGCTCAAGCTATAGTGATGAATCCACGCCAGAGGACTATTGAGATCAAGACAAACGTGCTCGGCATCTTGCCGACATTCTCTGGGCGTAGAAATGAGTGTCCGTATGAGTTCTTAAATGAATTCAGCAAGTTGTGTGGTATTCAGAAGAGGCCGAATGATGCAACAGAGGAGGATTATCGCCTACGTGCGATTCCGTTTACCTTGAAAGGGGAAGCTAACACGTGGTTATTAAGGTTACCCCCGGATTCTATTCGTACATGGAGGGATTTCAAATTGGAATTCCTAGATTATTTCTTCCCATCCAACAAGACGAATGCACTGAAGAAAGAAATATTAGAGTGTAAGCAGGATTACGACGAATCCTTGAGTCAGTATTGGTCGAGATTTAAGGGGTTGTTGGATGCATGCCCAAACCACCGAATGATAGAGGCAGAGACCTACTCTCTGTTTTACGAAGGAGCGACTCCTGAGTCAAAGGATTTAATGAATTCCTCGAGTGGGGGGAATTTCACAAGAAAGAGGGGAAGTGAAGCAAGGGAAATTCTGGGAAAATTGATCGACGCTAAGAAGGCGTACGATAACCCTAGGAATGCTGTGAGAAGAGGGTCGGTGATTGCCGTAAGAGAGCAAGAAGATGATAAAGTGGAGGCAAGGATTGATAGGCTCGAGAAGGCTCTTTTGAACGCGATTGAGAAAACGAATCCACTGACTTCGCAAGGGAAGGAGAAATCTCCGGGTCCAGGAGATAGTCAAATTCAGCAATATTACGGGACCCAAGAAGGAGATTATCAGGCCCAGGTCAATGCAATGGGTAGTTGGAATCCTGATGGGAGCTGGAATCCAGGAAGACAGAGAGATGCACCTTGGCGGAATCATCCGAATTTCAGATGGACTGACAATGAGCAGAATCAGCCAGCACCACAACAAAGTCAGCAGTTTGCATCTCTGCCCGAAAGGCAAGGTAACTGGTCAGGAAGGAATCAAGAGGGGCAGGGCAGCTGGATCAATCGGAACCAAGGAGACCACTCAAGCTGGGGGAACAGAAATCAGAATAATCAAGGGAACTCTTATGTGCCACCGCACCAAAGGAATTTTCAGAATAATTACCAGGGCCAAGGAAATCAATACAACAACTCTTCAGGCGGTCAAGGGAACGCTCGTCAGAATCAAGCGAGTTGACCGACGCTGAGTATAGGGCCAGGGTTCAGTCAACCACAAAAGTCACCAAAGAGTATCGATGATATGGTGCACGACCTCGTCAGTTCTCAGCAACATATGCAAAGCAACCTGCAATCGAACAATGACGTAGTGCATAAGCTTCAAGATGCTCAACAGGAGCAAAAGGCAGCCATGGATATGCTGGCTAAACAATTGTCCCAGATAGCCACTGCTTTGAGTGATATGAGAGGAAACGAGGGAAAGATTCCCGCCTCAGTAAGGCCACCAGATAGGGCGAATATAAGTCAGGTTACCTTGAGATCCGGGAAGGCATATGATGGGCCAGTGGTGAGAACGAAGGAAGCGATAAGCCCCAAGGAAGGTAAGGAAGAAGATACTATTCCTAGGTCTGGGGACTTGGAAGGAGAAAGTTCTTTAGTCAAGGATGACCTTAAGATAGGAGATTTGGAGAAACCCTTGCCTAAGTCAACTGAGCCATTCTTCCTCGATCCAGAGCCAGTATTTGAGAACAAGGCAGAAAGGGAGGAGACTGGAGAATTCTCAGCTGACAGTTCTACAGGAGCAGGAAAACGATTGAAGCCTTTCCCGAGCCGGGGGGAAGCCAAGAAGAAGAAAGAAGAGCCGGTGGATTTCATGGACATTTTTGGGAAACTAGACATTAATCTACCATTCCTGCAGGCCTTGAAATTGCCGGTGTTTAGCAAGTTCATCAAGGAATTTATAGCTGGAAAGGCTAGACCCAGTGGGAAAATTTTGATAGGCGAGAATGTCTCGGCAGTGATTCAAAAGCGGAGGATGCCTTCAAAATGCAATGATCCATGTATGTTTACCTTACCCATCTCTATTGGTGACGTGAAAATTGAACATGCTATGTGTGATTTAGGTGCGTCGATAAATGTGTTACCGCTATCTGTATACAAGAGGTTAGTAGGGGTAGGCATGGTGGACACGAAAGTTGTGATCCAATTGGCAGACAGGTCATGCATTTGTCCTGAAGGTGTGCTTGAGAATGTGATAGTAAAGGTACATGATTTCTTGTACCCATCTGATTTTCATGTGATAAGGATGAGTGATAATGAGTCTGCAGAGTCTGGCGGAGTACTTCTAGGGAGACCTTTTCTACGGACTGCTAAAACTATCATTGATGTTTTTGACGGTACTATTTGCCTTGATTACAATGGGGAGAAATATACATTCAGCATAGATGAGGTAATGAAAAGACCTCTTGACGTTGAAAATTTGTATGCTATAGATGTTATTAACCCCTTGGTCCAGGAATATCTTGAGACAGAGTTAATGCAGGAACAGATCGAGAATTCTGAGATGGGTCATGCCATTGATAGAGACGTAGCCAGTTGGTGTCAAACAATGAACACAAATGAGTTATCAGATGAGGAACTAGCGGAAGCAATTCTGGAATTCTGTACAAGTCCGGAGCTAGTTAGGTCAAGAAAGATACCTTATGTGGCGAGCATGAACAGTTATGCTGAGTCTAAAAAAGGAATGACAACAGAAAAAATCCCTTGCCCCAGGAACAAGATATCCCCAAGAAAGAATTGAAAACACTTCCACCGGGGCTCAAGTATGCTTATCTGGAGGAAAACGAAAACTTCCCGGTGATTATTAACAGCAGCTTGACCGAGGGACAAGAAGAGGAACTGCTGAATGTAATTAGGAGAAACAAGAAAGCCATTGGGTGGACGCTCTCTAACTTGGTTGTAATCAGTCTAGATATGTGTATGCATCACATTCGTTTAGAAGAATGAGCAAAGGCCTGTAGGGACCCGCAACGCAAGTTGAATCCGAACATGAGGGAAGAAGTGCTGAAGGAAGTATTGAAGCTGCTATCCCTAGGAATCATATATTCCATACCAGACAGTGAATAGGTTAGTCCCGTACATATGGTACCAAAGAAGTCAGGAATACATGTAGTTAAGAACGATAAAAATGAGTTGGTCCCCACTCGACTTGTTACTGGGTGGAGGATGTGTATTGACTACCGGAAGCTGAACTAGGCTACTAAGAAGGATCACTTCCCGCTACCTTTCATTGATCAGATGTTGGAGAGGCTGGCAGGTAAGCAATATTTCTGTTTCCTGGACGGATATAGTGGATATTTTCAAATCTATGTGGATCCCGAGGATCAAGAGAAGACAACTTTCATGTGTCCCTTTGGAACGTACGCTTATAGGAGGATGTTGTTTGGTCTCTGCAATGCGCTAGGGACTTTCCAGCTGTGTATGATGAGCATTTTCTCTGATCTCCTAGAGGATTGCATCGAGATTTTTATGGACGACTTCACTGTGTACGGGAATTCATTTGACTCGTGTTTGGCGAGTTTGGATATAGTGCTGAGGAGGTGCCAGGAAAAGCATTTGGTTTTGAATTTTGAGAAATGCCACTTTATGGTCCCTGAAGGAATTGTCCTAGGGCATGTGGTATCGGAAAGAGGCATACAGGTAGATCAAGCAAAAATCGATGTCATCTCGAAACTGCCTTACCCGACGAATCAGAAAGAGGTAACAGGATTCCTAGGGCATGCAGGATTTTATAGGAGGTTTATAAAGGATTTCGCAAAGATTGCTCAACCACTCACTCACTTATTGCATAACGATGTGGAGTTTGAGTTCGATGAGGAGTGCAAAAGGGCTTTTCAGTTGTTGAAAGATAGACTAGTATCTGCCCCCATTATTAGAGCGCCCAACTGGAATCTACCCTTTGAAATTATGTGTGACGCAAGCGACTATGCCGTGGGAGCAGTGCTAGGTCAAAGAATTGATGGAAAAAGCTATGTGATCTTTTATGCATCCAAAACACTGAATCAAGCTCAGAAGAATTATGACACCACCGAAAAAAAATGCTGGCGGTGGTATACTCATTTGAGAAGTTTCGCCCGTATTTGCTGGGGTCGAAGGTGATCGTTTTCACGGACCATGCAGCTATTAAGTACTTGCTGGCAAAGAAGGAGTCTAAACCAAGATTAATCCGTTGGGTATTACTTTTACAAGAATTCGATTGGGAAGTAAAGGATAGGAAAGGAACTGAGAACAAGGTGGCTGACCACCTAAGTCGTATTTTTCAAGGAGAGACCGAGGAAGCAATTCCAGATGCATTCCCCGAGGAGCATTTGTATTATCTGGAAGAACTCCCTAGACCCATCAATTGGGAAAAGCTCATGGCATTAATAGGTCCAGAGGATGACGAGAAAGGGAAATGTCAGACAAACACTGAGCCATGGTTCGCTGACCTGGCAAATTACTTAGTCACTGGAGAGGTACCCAGTTCCCATGAAATCTCCCGGGCCCAGAAGATGAAATTGAAGAGTGAGGCCAAGTACTATTTCTGGGATGACCAGTATTTGTGGCGAATGAGAGCCGACCAAGTTATCCGGAGGTGTATCCCAGAGTGGGAACAGAGGGATGTGCTGAACCATTGCCATGAAAGAGTATGACCATTCAAGGGAAGGATACAACCGAGAGCGGGCTGCCGTTGCCTCGGTTACTGATCAGGAAAATACACTGGAGCAGAAAATGGATTTGAAAATGGATGAGCTGAAGAAGTCACTTCTGAATGCGATCGAGAAGAGCACTCCACCACCTCCCCCAGCTGGGAATTACAAGGGTGCAGAGCAGGGAAATCAAGGACCGAACTATGATCAGCCTAATGATTTCGGGAATATGGAGCAAGTTAATGCTGCGGGGTACTTCAATTCTAGTGGGCATTGGATTCAAGGTAGGCAACGGGATGCACCATGGATGGATCATCCAAACTTCCGATGGGGTGACGGGAGCCAAAATCAGAACCAAGGTCAGAATCAGTATAACCCTCATCCTAACCAAAACCAAGGATGGCAAGATTATGGTGGAAGAGATAGCGTCAGCAATAGTGCAAGAGAAGTTGCCACCCAAGAGAGCCGATCCAGGTATGTTCACTCTGCCTATAGCTATAGGAGATGTGAAGGTCAAACATGCAATGTGTGATTTGGGGGCATCCATAAATGTCATGCCATTGTCTATCTATAACCGATTGAAATGAGTTAGATTGTCGAATACTAGGGTGTTGATCCAACTGGCTGATAGGTCGTGCATAAGTCCTGAAGGAGTTTTAGAAAACGTGTTAGTAAGAGTGCATGATTTTACCTATCCTGCTGATTTTTATGTGATCAAAATGAGTGAGCATGAAGCTAGGGAATCTAGTGGAGTGTTGTTAGGAAGGCCATTTTTGAGAACGGCTAAGACAATAGTGGACATGGCCGAGGGGACAATTTGCATTGATTTTCATGGAGAGAAATTCACTTTTGATATCAATGAAGCCATGAAGAAATCGATTGATTTTGAAAATTTGTGTTATGTTGATGTGATTGACCCCCTTGTCCAAGATTTTCTTGAGACCGAACTATTGCAGGAGAAACTCCAAGCATTAGATATTTATGAGCAGGCTGACATCGAAGCTGCTGCATGGTGCGATCTGATCAGTAGCCAATGGTTAACTGATGAGGAAATAGAAGCAGCAATCAAGGAATTCTGTCAGAAATCGGAGTTCATTGGAGCCGCAGGGGTTCAGCTACCAGCCAGTATTGAAGAACCATCGGAGGGAGATTTAGAAAAAGAAGGAGAGATTGAGAAAAACCCTCTACCCGAAGACACACTTTCACCTCAAGTTGAGCTGAAGAAGTTACCACCAAATTTGAAGTATGCCTTCCTCGGAGAGGAGAACTCATATCCAGTGATCATCAGTAGCAGCCTTACGAAGGAACAAGAGGCTAGGCTACTGACCGTGCTGAGCAAGAACAAGAAGGCGATTGGTTGGAGTCTTACAGATTTAGTGGGAATTAGCCCCGATGTCTGCATGCACCACATTAGGTTGGAGGAAGGAGCGAAGGCACATCGAGATGCTCAAAGGAAGGTAAACCCTAACATGCGAAAAGAGATATTGAAGGAGATCTTGAAGTTGTTGTCGCTAGGGATTATCTATTCAGTACCGGATAGTGAGTGGGTCAGCCCGATCCACATGGTCCCAAAGAAGTCGGGCATCCAAGTAGTTCAGAATGAGAGGAATGAACTGATCCCAACGAGGCTAGTCACGGGTTGGCGAATGTGCATCGATTACCGTAAGCTGAACAATGCGACCAGGAAGGACCATTTTCCCCTGCCGTTCATCGACCAAATGTTGGAGAGATTAGCTGGGAAGAAGTTTTTCTGCTTTCTAGATGGGTACAGCGGGTATTTCCAAATTTACGTAGATCCTGAGGACCAGGACAAGACCACTTTCACTTGCCCGTTTGGAACCTATGCATACCGTCGCATGCCTTTCGGCCTGTGCAACGCTCCAGGTACGTTTCAACGATGTATGATGAGCATATTTTCCGATTTGATTGAGGATTGCATAGAGATATTCATGGACGATTTCACGGTTTACGGAGACTCGTTCGACTCTTGCCTTCACCATTTGGATATAGTTTTGGAAAGATGTCAAGCAAAGAGTTTGGTTTTGAACTTTGAAAAGTGCCATTTTATGGTCGCCGAAGGGATAGTTTTAGGACACGTGGTCTCAGAAAGAGGTATCCAAGTGGATCGAGCCAAGGTAGATGTTATATCCAAATTACCATACCCTACTGATCAGAAGGGAATAAGGGGTTTTCTGGGGCACGCCGGATTTTATCGAAGATTTATCAAGGATTTCTCCAAGATCGCCCAACCCCTTACTAGATTACTTTAGAATGACATGGAATTCATCTTTGATGAGCAATGCAAGGCTGCTTTCAACCTTCTCAAGGAAAAGTTGATATCCGCACCTATCATAAGGGCTCCTGACTGGAACCATCTTTTCGAAGTAATGTGCGACGCCAGCGATTTTGCGGTAGGAGCCGTGCTGGGTCAGAAGATCGACGGGAAGAGGTACGTAATTTTTTATGCGTCCAAGACTTTAAATCAAGCCCAGCGGAATTACGATACCACTGAAAATGAGATGCTGGCAGTGGTGTATTCTTTCGAGAAGTTCAGGCCATATTTGTTGGGATCTAAAGTCATAGTGTATACTGACCATGCGGCGATTAAGTATCTGATTGCCAAGAAGGAATCCAAACCACGCTTGATCCGATGGGTACTCTTGTTACAAAAATTTGACTGTGAGGTAGAAGATAAGTGAGGAGTCGAGAACAACGTGGCAGACCATTTGAGCAGAATAATGCAAGATGGAAACGGTGATGAAGTGCACGATAAATTTCCAGAGGAACATTTGTGTAAGGTGATTTTTGCGCCCAGAAGAATTGATTGGGAAGAAGTGTTCAAGCTTACTGGTCAGAATGATACAGCAAAAGGAAAAGAGAAGGTAGGGCAGGAACCATGGTATGCGGACCTGGCCAACTACCTAGTGACTGGAGAGCTTCCAGAAGTGCCGAGTGTTACCAAGGCCCAAAGAATGAAGATCAAGAGTGAAGCGAAATACTACTTTTGGGACGACCCCTATTTGTGGAGGGTAGGGTCCGATCAAGTGATAAGGAGGTGCATTCCTGACTGGGAGCAACGGGATGTTTTAACCCACTACCATTCATTAGCATGCGGAGGACATTTCGGGTCCAAGAAGACGGCAAGGAAGATTTTGGATAGCGGCTTTTATTGGCCAACCCTCAACAAAGATGCGTACGAGTTTTGCAGAAGTTGTGAGCGTTGCCAACGGACCGGTGGAATATCTGCCCGGGATGAAATGCCGCAGGTACCCGTAATAGTTTGCGAACTATTCGACATATGGGGAATGGATTTCATGGGGCCTTTTCCTTCATCCTATGGGAATCTTTATATCCTAGTTGCTGTAGACTACGTCTCCAAATGGGTAGAAGCCAAGGCCACAGGCACGTGTGAAGCCAAGGAAGTGGCCAAGTTCTTAAAGAGTCATATCTTCAGCCGATTCGGTGCACCCAGGCCGATCATATCCGATCAAGGTACACACTTCTGTAATCGCACAATTGAAGCCTTGATGAAGAAATACGGTGTGCACCATAGACTATCCAGCCCTTACCATCCGCAAGCAAATGGTCAAGCAGAAATCTCTAACCGCGAGATAAAGAAAATTTTGGAGAAGACGGTGAACACTTCTAGGAAGGATTGGAGTGTAAGGTTAGAGGATGCTCTCTGGGCGTATCGAACAGCCTACAAGACCCCCATAGGCATGTCCCCTTACCGGATTGTTTTTGGAAAGATGTGCCATTTACCAGTTGGAATCGAGCATCGAGCATTCTGGGCAGTACAGAAAGTGAATATGGATGCTACAGCCTGTGAAGAGGAAATGAAGCTGCAACTGCAGGAGCTTGAGGAACTTAGATTGGAGTCATTCGACTCCGCCATGTGGTACAAAGAACGAACTAAATTATGGCATGATCGAAATCTGAGAACTAAGGAGCTCCATGTTGGCCAGAAAGTACTACTCAAGATTGAAGCTTATGCCAGGGAAACTCAAGTCCAAGTGGACAGGACCTTACATCATAACTGCACTCCGATCTAATGGGGCAGTAGAAATTTCAGGGAGTTTCTCTAACTCTGAACCTTTCATAGTAAATGGGCATAGGTTGAAAATATTCAGGGATAATAGCGAGGTGGGTGTGGTGGATGAAATTCCACTACAGCCACTTACATCGGTTTCATACTGATCAGTAAGATAGGAATTTGGAGTTCCGCGCGACCAGTTTCCCTTTGAAAATAGTTTGCATATACTGGCCAAGTTGAATTCCAAATTGCCTAAGGAAGTTGTAAATATTGTAAATACGTAATTAATCTTTGCACGCTAGATAATTCCTAAAAATCCAAAAATATTTTCGGGCCTTAATTTTAATTTGAAGTGCACATTGACCAAGGGATTACTTATCTGGTGCTATTTCAAAATTTTATTTAAGTGCCCATTTGAATTAGTTTCTTTTTTAGGTAAGTATAGGAGAAATTATGGAGAGGACGAAAATTTGAATTAAAGCTTGTGCAGCTTTTGCAGGGTGACAGCAGGAAAAATGGCGCGAGAGCAGAGGGAAAAGACGCGCGGACCAATCAGAGGCCAGAAACCTCAACCGCCCTTCCCGTCTGAAACGTCGCGACCGGCTACCCCTGATAACCGGTTACAACCGCCTGGAACTGCATTCTCTCTCCCACATAACCATCCCGCTTTACCTTTTCCCCTCACAAACCCTCATTTTGCAATTACACTCTCTCTCGAAAAATTCCTTTTTCATCTCCGCCGACTCCCAACCATAATTTCCAGATCGTAATTTCCGCTCATGGGTAAGAAAGCATTCGCCAAGAAAACCAAACCCAGCCGCCGAGAAACCCCGGAGGCACGACCACAGCCAACCCCACTAGCACCCGTCGCTCAGCCATCGCCCATGGTTTCCTTGGATGCCATGATGGCATTTCTTCGCCAACAGGACCCAACTAGGGACTGGACGACGGCTCTGACCAGTTTCGGCCAAACGGGGGGCGTCGGAACCACATCCAGCGAAGCTCCGCCTGCGGCGGTCAGTCATGCAGCAGTTTCAGTACCGGATTCGGCAGAACTCGACGCTATCGCCGCACATTACGACTCCGACTCTGAGGAGCGTAAGAAAAAGTCGAGTCAAGGCAAGACAACTCCGGAGGGGAGTGAAGGAACAGAGAAAACGCCCGAAGTGGAGCCGGTATTTCAAGAAGTGAGAAGGCCGGAAATAGATTTGAATGAATCGGCCAGAAAAACAAGGCCTCATGATAGACGAAGAATTTGACTCGATTCTGAACATGGTCAACCGGAGAGAAGAGGACACTGCACCAATGGCTGAGGGTCTAGACCTCGCATTGGGGGCAGTAGGAAACAGGGAGAAAGCCACATCAGGAAACATACCGGAAGGCCGACCTTTCCAGTTGGTAGGAGGGGAAGGAGAAGTACCGAGTAAAGAAAAAGAACCAGTAGACCCCCAAGTGAAAGCCGTGAAAGCCGGGGATGATAGAATACAAGTAAGAGAGGAAGGTACTGCGTCTACGGAAGTCAAGGACACAGGAACAGAGACAACAGAGCCAGAAGTAGAAGCACCCACCCCAGTGGCACCTCAGGTTGTAAAGCCGATTCCGGTCAGGCGAAAACTGGTGGTGAAAGCAAACCCCGCAGAGGGTGTCGCAACGTTGTTTGGGTAAGTGGGCCTCCAGCAGGGCAAAACCGAACACGACGGAGGACCCCATAGAGATCGCAAGCGAGGAAGAGCGAGCCACTCCGAAAAAGGCTGAAGGTGAACCTGTTCAAGCTACTGATCAGGAAGACACAGGGGTGTCTCCAGTACAGAACGAACCGGGCACGACAACGGAAGGAATGGCTGGGGAACCGAACCTCACATCAACGTCAGGAAGGTCTGATGGATCTGAGAAGGACGAGGCCTTACTCCAAGCTGAGGAGGAAGCCAGGTACCAGATAGAAAGGAAAAGGAAAGGAAAAACCGTTGTGAAAAACAAGCCGAGTACCAAAAAACCGCGTACCGTGAACACAGGCATGGTGATCACTGAGGCTGACCCGAGGACCCCATCAAACCGGCAAACACAGAGTGATAGTGAATATGAGATAAGTGAAGAATCTGAATCCGATAGCGATACGACCATGGAAGATGAGGAGTACAAGGAGCAGCAACTCCCTAACGATCATCGGGAACTTTTGCATCCACCTACAGAACCACTCCGATATAAGCGTTGGACGGTGGAGCTCACAGATGACGTGGTGGAGGGGATGAAATTTTTTGACTCCAAGGAGCTCCAGTCCATCTATCGCACCAAGAACGCAAAAGGCAAGAAGGTTAAGTGTGGAAAGGTAATTCATCTCCCCTCTTTAGATGAATTGAAGGTTCGGGAATCGTTTCTCGCCCTTGTGCATGAGTTGGGTTTTGAATGGCTGTTAAGAAATGAGAATTTGAATGTTCCGGTCGATTTGGCCAAAGAATTTTTCGCGACCTTTCGATTCAAGGTCACAACGGATTTGGATGTAGAGTGTATCAGTTTCAAAGTATTTGGAGGTGAGATTAGGATGAATTTGATTGAATGGACCGTTCGGCTAGGAATATGCAGTTTGGAGGAGGCCATAGGGCCCGAGTGGAGATATAGGGAGCGGGGGATTCCCCGCAGGCATGTGGAATTTGAGCCCCAGGTAGCTTGGGAAGAACTTACTCACCTCGGGGCAGGACAGTTTCAGTCCACTATCTCCCGATCTATCGATCTCAACGATCCTAATCTACGCCTGGTTCAACTCTTCTTGGATTACAACCTTTTAGGACAGTCCAATTCGGCAGTCCGGACATCGATGACGGAGTTGTATCTTATGTGGTGTGCCAAGAAGGGCAGGAAGTTGCACTTAGGGTTCTGGACTGCATACACATGTCACCTCATCGCTACCCACCCAGCACGGAATATTTCCCTCTGCCATATATTGGGAATCTTTGTGAGAAACAACATCACCGTTTCGGAGGACGAAGACTTAACCCCCTTGACGATGGTGGACGCCCCAGGATTGTTTGATACCCCCCTGTTCGTCCGGACGAATGCGGTATACATGAGGCAAGGAGTGCCACACTTCTATGCGATGGGAGAGGAAGCTATACCCACTGCTCGGTTAGCAGCAGCTCATGAAGCACCGGCACACGACCAGAGGCAAGAGGGGATGGAAAAAGCTGTGGAGGAAATAGCGGAGGAAAGCAGACAGTTAAGGGCAGAAATGATCGGATTGGCATCAGACCAGGAACATCGTCAAGCTAGAATGGAGAAGGCAATGGACGAAGTTAGAGAGGAGAATAAGCAGTTGAAGGCAGAGATGGTCAAGCTAGCGGGAGTAGTGGAACGGATGTTGGAAGGGTCTGCGGAGCAGAGGACATTGGCTCAGAGGCAAGATGCTATGGAGACGTTAGTGACTACTTTAGGAGAGGAGAACCATCGATTGATCACGGAGATGGGCCGAATGGCATCCGTGATAGATGAGTTGTTGAAGGAAGTGACCAGCCGGAAGAAAGAACCAACTACAGGAACAAGCGGCCATGGAGGCCAGGACGATGAGACCCACCCACCAGAGACAATGATAGAAGAGCCCGAGGAAGAGAACGCCGAGGTGCCGGCAGAGGCCGAGGAACCGGCGAAGGAAAATGAGGATCCCACTGGAACGGAAGAGGAACCCCTGGAAAAGCAGCCTACACCACCAGCCCCACGGAGGAGCAGGAGACTTTGCTAGACCACCCACCCACCCTGACAAGTTAGTTTTATTTTTAGCTTTCTGTTTGTTTTTAAGTTTTTTTTTCATAATTGTTGGTGTTAGTTTTTGTTGTGATAGGTAAACTTCTGTGTTTGTTTCTGTGTAGCATGTTTTTGTTTTTTTTCTTTTTCTTGTTTCGTACGCATGTTGACTCACACTTAGTCCGTTGCACGACCTAAGTGTGAGGAGTTTTATATATATGTGTGTTTTGTTGGTCTGTTTAGGTTTTCAAACTCTCCCACTTAGCCTATTCCATAGTCTAAGTGTGAGAAGTTTTAGTTTAATTTGTTGTTTCTGTATGTTTGTCTATGTGTCCATCATACTGGTCATTACCTTTTCCACTTCACAGCCTTATCTGAGGGCAGACACTTGTGAAGTAGGAGGGGGGACGCAATGACCAGTATGATGAGTATGTGTATATGTGTAGTTTTTGTGTTCGTGCTTGTGTTAGTGTCCTGTTAAGTTTAGTTTTTTTTTAATTTGTGTGTTGATTGGGCTTAAAACTCAACCGTCTTGAGCTGACGGTGAAGGGAACTGAGGGAAATAAGACATGCTGGAAAACCGAAACCACCCTCCGTAGTACCTCTTAGTCAGGATAGATGATGTGAGTATGAGAGAAAAGCCCATACTTAGAGCCAAACGCGAAAGCCCTCTTCAAATGTGAGTTATAAGCTTAAAGTGGAACCACTTTCCACAAATATTGAAAAGAAGGAGAGGCTGCCACAATTTGCCTAGGATGAAGTGACCACGGGTAGCAAACACTGAAGGCAGTAGGAAACCCCCCCCGTTAAAAAAAAAACCACCTTTAGAACCTTTTTTTTCTAACTCTTTTACCCAGATAAATACCCCTAGCCACTGGGGCTGTGTGTGTGCGAGGCATGAGGCGAATGAAGCTTACTGGCCAGAAAGATGTGAAAGAGAGCAGACTCCAGCTGGGCAAGAAAGTTTGGAAGAAAATCGATCAGGGAGTTACCCCAGTTCCACACAAAAAGAAAAAAAGGGGGAGAAGAAGGTATAAGGGTGGTGAAGCCACAAAGAGAAAATAAAAGAGAGAAAAAAAAAGAGAAGGAATAAGGGTGGCAAAGCACAAGATGATACTAACCAGTTGGAAACCCAAGCCAGAAGCGCCAGCTAAGAAGCAACTGATCAGAAGCCTAATGCACACAGTTCCCCCCCACATCAATAAAATAGAAATTTTGAAAACTTAGAGCCTTAGGAACATCTACCCCAAAACACTGCAACCCAATAGCCCCATTACAAGCCTTTAAGCCCTTCAGTAGCTGCACGTGAGATCTAAGTCCGAAGCAAGTGTGGTTGAGCATATTGAGAGAATGCGGTCCTAACATTCCTGGTGAGGTATGAGAGACCGAGTGAATCTAGTGTTTGGCCGAGAGTTTGGGTGATCTTGACAAGCGGATATACTGACCAGGAAGGAATGGGGGGTGGCAGAAGTTCAAGGCTGTCTAAGGCCGGATTGCACCAGATCCCGAGGTAAGGGATGGTTGAAAATATAGCCCAATCTTTGTGTTTTAGTTTTATTTGTGTTTGTGTGTTTGTGTGTTTTTTTCTGTGTTTGACCAAGTGTTTTTCTTTGCGTCGTTGTAGTATAGAGTCTAGTTTAGGTAGAGTCGGTCAGGGGAGTAACCAGGCTAGAATTCGACTTATTCCTTTTTGTTTGTTCTTCACGCTTGAGGACAAACATGTGGTAAGTGTGAGCAGTTTGATAAGTCGTATTCTAGGCCTAGGTTACGGGTCCGTATGATATGCATAATTGAATTATATCTGCAAAACTAGTTGCTTAAGCGTGCAGGGTAAGCGTTCTAGCCAGTAGGCAGAGTTTCAGACACTTCAAGTGAAAAGGGCGTCAGGACGATTACGTACTGACCAGTATACATGCAAAAATGGCTCGAGATGGAGAAGAAGGATAGCTGCGATTGCTCAATCACAATTAAGGGCAAAGAAGTCATTTCACCGCAAGGTCTTACCCTAAAAATCAAGGGTAAGCCTCCCTATAAAAGGAAGCCACTTGGAGAGAAAGAAAAAAAAGAAGATCGTTCATCATCATCACTTTTAGGAGAGTTCTCTCGGAGTTTAGTCTTTCAGCCCAGTCCAGAATCTCGTTCCTCGCCACTGCCATGGTCACTTGAAGATCTAGATGTTCCCGGAGTTCCAAATCGTCCGTTCCAGCCAGCAAGACCGTAGCTTAGAGATTTCATCGCCCGGAGTGGCAAAACACTTTTATTCGCTTTCGTAGTTTAATTTACTTGCTTTCCTTACGTTGGATCTTTGCTTGCTTTTGGATATTTTCTGCTTTTGAAGTACTTGTTGAAGATCCGAACGTGTTAATGCTAAGAAGTTGATTTTCGTTCAGTTATGGTGTTGATTTCTTTTCCTTCCTATTTCGCCTAGTTAGCTTAGATCTAAGGTTCCTTGGTGTTTTAAGTGCTGAATCTTTTCTTTCCTTGTTTCCGTCGCAATTTCCTTAGTTAAACGTGGAACTGTTCGATCGTGAGTGAATCGCTGCATGTGAAGTTTAGTTTGAGTGCGTTTCGTTTCCTGTTGACCAGTACGCGGAGTTGCAGTTTCTGTGTTTTGATTTCAGATTTGGTGTTCTTATTTATGGATCTGTGTTCGCGAATTGATAAACTGTGTTTCCGTGTTGAATCTGGAATTATTTTCTTATTTTAGTTTGTGTTGTTGAAGAAGATGATGTCCAAGTCTAATGTTGGGGACCACTTTGCTTTTTAGATGCTTTTTGCTTTTTGTCCTTTACTTTTAGTTATAACCTGCAGATCTGTTAGCCTAGTCACCATGACTACCACTACCATCTGAATATTCTGTCTAGCCCAAAATAGAATCCCGTACTTCCCAAATATTTTCTGTTACAAAAATGTCTCTCCATTTCCACGTACACAACAGCACCTCTACACTACTTTCTCCATTCTAGTCAGTAGGAAATTACCTTTAAGTTCTTGCCTAGATAGAGACTCAACTCGAGCGTGGTAGCTAACCAAACCATCCAGAATATCACCACAATAGTTTTAACGCACCATCTCTGTGGGATTCGACCCTTACCACTACTATACTGATCAGTAGGAGTGGGTTGAGGAATTTTTGAAACCAGGGCCTATGTTTAATTAGGATCTCTATCCTAACCAGTAGGATGTATCCTTACTTGAACGACACCTAAGCGCCCTGAGTCCTAACCGTTTCAAACCCTAATCAAAGAAATTTCTGTCCTAGTTTTTGTCAAGATTTTCTACAGAATTCTTCATGGATAACAAGCCGAGTATCGGAAACACTTCAGGATCCGCCGATTCAAGTGCGGCGGCGTTTATGGCGGATATACTACAAAAATTTGGGGGACCAGAAAAGGCGATGGAGGCATTTGCCATGTTCGCGGCGGTAATGGGGAAATCTGCACCAGCCGTTTCTACATCTACCGTATCACAACCGGAAACTTCAGGGGTTTCAACACCCAAACAGGTGGCTGCCGCAGAACCCACCACCGCTGTACCAGAAGAAGCCGTCACTGTTCAAGAACCAACCACCGCAGAATCTCGCGAAGAAGAAGCAGATCTGACCGCGGGGTTGGAGTTGTTGGCCGTAAGAGAGCCTAGGTTAGGTTCTGTCACTGAGGAGGGGGAAACCCTTGTTGTGAAGGAATTTACAGAGGGGGAAACCCCTGTTTTGGAGGAGTTGGTCGAGGGGGAAACCCCTGTTGTTGGTTACGATGTTCCAACGGGCGGCGAAGCCCTAACTTCTGAAAGACAATCGGCGGGGGAAACCCCAGGAGTGGTTGAGGGCACCGAAGCCCAATTTGTTACGGGAAGTCCGGGTGGGTAGAGACCCCTGTTTACATCGAGGGGGCAACCCCATTGATTGGGAAGGAAGACGACCTCGCGTCTGGCGAGGCACAGGAACCCGTCGACGACGGGATGACTCTAATGGTGGATCTGACTGATGTCCCTGAGGGGACCGATTCACCGGTAAACGCAAGGGAAGCAAGGAGGCAGGCTCGTCGGAGTCTGCTAGATGAGATAGACGAAACCTTCCGGCAGACGGAGGAGGACATGCTGGGTCGAGGGGCCGCAGCACCTGAGCAGGCAGATTCTCCCAGACCTGACGATGGGGAGAACGACGAGGAGGAGCGCAGACGCGTGGTCGAGAGGAAGAGGAAGGGGAAGCAGATCGCTCCTTCCTCGACCAAGAAAGCAAGAGGGAAGTCCGCCGACCATTCTCCCTCTCCACCTGCTAAAATATCATCCGATGCCGAGTCGGAAAGCCCTAATGAGTCCAGTAACTCCGAGGAAGATCAAGGAGTGGAGCTCAATTTTGAGCCGAAAGAAATCTGGATAACTAAGGAACTGCTGAATGCGATGGGGAAGTTTGATGAACCAAAACGTACAGCGATATATGCAGAGAAGAGTACCGTGGGGAAACATGCCAAATCGGGAAAGAAGTACGATTCAGCAGAGCTTAAGGGGATCTCAAGCAATGACGAGTTTCGGGGGTATATAGAGGCAATCGGCTTTGACTGGTTGCTAAAGCATAGCACCCTTGAGGTTCCGATAGACGTGGCACGAGAATTTTTCTCGACTTTCCGGTTTAAATCCACCACTGACTTGGATGCCGATTCCATTAACTTCCGGCTCTTCAATGAAGAGCATGTGATGAGCATCAGGGAGTGGACTCTACGGATGGGTCTGCTAACGCGTACGGAAGATGACGAAGGTTTATGGAATGAGAGAATGGTTGGTCCACCAAAACTCACGCCAGGTTTCAAAGCGCAGAGCGCATGGGAGTTCTTGACTCATCCGAGGGTGGGTCAATTTAAAACTAGTTGTTCGAAGGCTCACCACATCGAAGACAGGGTTCCGAGGTTCGCCCAAACCTTCATTAGCTACAACCTGATGGGCACAGCCAACACCGCCTTGACAACCGCCGACTTATACTTTACCTGGTGCATGGCCACGGGTGTACGTGTTCATTTGGGCTACTGGTTAGCTCAAGCCTACCACCAAGTAACTGCCAATCCCTCCCGGCATCTATACACATGCCACCTTCTGGGAGCTTATCTGCAGCGCAATGTGATTATGAAGATCCACAAGGCTTGCCGGGAGGTGAAGATGTGTCTACCCCCCGAGATTTTCAATATGGAGTACTTCTTCAACAAGGGGCTGCTAATCATGCACAAGAGGGATGTCTGTTTTTACGAAGTTGGTAAATCGGAGGCCCAGATCAAACAGGAACAAGGGGTGGCGGGTGTGAAGGACGTTGCTGATGCAGGTGAAGCCAGGAAGCCAGTTGTGGAGGTGGATGCAATGAGAAAGAAAGTCAGTTGGATGAGATCCGAGATTCAAAAGTGATGGAAGGGATTGTGGCCCTGCGGGGTAAAGGAAAAGACAGTGGTGAAGCTGAGAGAGTAAGGAAGGAAGTTGCCGGAGTACGAACGGGAATGGTAGAAATGAGATCGGAGGTTCAAACGGTTAGGGAGGAAATGGTGGCCCTCAAGGGGCGTGTTTCTGATCTGGTGGCAATGTCGACCCGATGCACTGAGAAGATGACGGAGGGTGTCACGTTAATGATGGCAATGATGAAGTGGTTGCGCGAGAAATTCCCGGACGCACCAATATTACTTCCTGGACCTAGTGGCGGACCCAGGGCGCTAAGTCCAGGAGATCTATCTATCCGGAAGCAGCCACAAGTCACCAAGCCTCTAATCACTTCGTCCTCTACTAGACCCATGACCTTGAAGAAGACCGTACCCGGACAGACTGACGAGAGGAAAGAGAAGCCGGAATCACCGGCAAGAAAGAAAGCTAAAGTGACCCAACAGGCTGTGCCGCCCAAGTCTGGCTCCCGAGGGGGCCAGACCCCGAATTAATTTCCCCCAACCCAAGTAACTTTTACTTTTCGTCTTTTATTGCTTTCTGTTTCTGCTTTTTGTTTGTTTTAATGTTCTGTGCCAGCATGCTTGCTCTGTACATATGTGTTGCTACTTTCCACACTTAGCCCAATTTCTGGTCTAAGTATGAGAAGGGGTTGAGCTGTTTTGCATGTTTGGTTTTGGTTGTTGTGCTTTCTCCCACTTAGCCCGGTGTACGGTCTAAGTGTGAGAAGTTTGTTTGTTTTTGGCACGTTGTTTATTTGTTTGGTTTTCTGTTTTACATATTTGTACTTCCCTATTTACCCCCCTTCACTAGGATGGCTTGGGGACAAGCTTGAGTGAAGTGGGAGGGGGAGGGAATAGGTGCAGTCTGTGACTGTAAGTCTTATAGTTTTTTTTTTAGGTCTTGTCTGTGTGTTACGTGTTGCATGAGCTAGTGGATACAATAAGGCAGAAATATTCCCTTAGTGAGAGCGATTGAAGATTGGATACACGTCAACTTTGATGCCCTCTTCCTTAATAAACTAAAAGCGGTTTGGATGAAGTGAGGACGATAGAGGATACCTTAGATAACCTAGCTGTGCAGCCTTACTATAAAGTGAGTTATAAGCCTAAACACTTTGAGCTAACTTGTAAAAAATGGGCAGCCACTTGATGCTTAGGGAGTAGAGTATAAAGGAGAAAAAATGGGTTATGAAGGAATAAGCTGGACAAAGTCCAGAGCTGGTGGTATAAGCTGGACGAAGTCCAGGAAAAAAGAAGGTATAAGCTGGACGAAGTCCAGGGGAAAAAAAGAAAGAGGTATAAGCTGGACGAAGTCCAGGGAGAAAATAAAAGAAGAGAAAAAGGAGCTTAATTATCTAAGGGCAGGAAGTAAAAATTACCTGACCTAAAATATATTTGCCTTACCCAGAAAAGAGGGGAGATAATAAAAAGGGGAAACTCTCATAACCCAACGCATCAGTGGTGTAACTTTAACCTTGGAGCGTTTTTGGTCCTAACATCCCTGGTGAGGAATGAGTGATCGAGCGAACCTAACCGCTAGGAAATCCATAGGTTTCTTGACAAACTGACGAACCGTTTGCGTTGACGAAGGAAGAAGGAGGATTTGGAGACTGTAGACGATCGGAGAAGACTTAAGCTTGTGGGGAAAGTCGCCTAAAAGTTGAAGCTAGTGCATGATTATGTGTTGTGTTTTGTGTTCTTTGAGTGTTATTTTCTTTTCTGAGTCTGTTAGTTTTCTAGGTCTAGGTTTTTGTTTTTGTTAAATCTTGTTTGTAGGATCGTTCTTGGGAACCGTGCATTGAAATTCGCCTTATTTCATTTTCTTGTCTTTCATACTTGAGGACAAGCATGGTTTAAGTGTGAGCAGTTTGATAAGGCTAATTTCATGCAGAGGTCTAGGGCTTTAATTCGTGAAATTTCTGGGTCTAACATGCGTTTTAAGCCAGGTGTGTGAAGATTTTCGCCAAGTCCAGCAAAGAAGGGAGACAGTTGCGTGGACCCAGGAAGAAGGCGAAAGAGTGGACATTATGCGGAAAATTGCTCGACGGAGGAAGCCTCGGAGTTGAAGGGTAGAATAGGGATTTCTACGAAGACTCTAGAAGGTTATGTCCGCGTCTATAAAAGAGAGAAGCATGCACGCTGGAGGGATCTTCTCGGTTGGAGATCTCACCAACAGCTTGTAGCTTAGTTCACTTTTCTTCACACACTTGGGTTCTTTTGTGGGAAATTCAGGGCATACTCTAGCTTACACACTTTTCGATCTGGTGGTAACACCGTCCTACTTGAGGGCGAAGAAACAATTTATTTTCTATTTACGTTTCTGCTGAATTCGCCGAGCTTCGCTGTTCGAGGCTCGGACCTCTTTGTTTTCTGGATATTCTCTGTGTTTATGCAAGTTTCGTTTTAGTTTATGCCGACTGTGTTGATCTTTGTTTGTCGATTATGTTTACTTGAATTCTGAGTTGGATTGTTGGAGTTGGTTATTTTCTAGATTATCGCAGGTTTGTGGTTGGATCTGGGAGAATGGAGTTTGTTTGTGGATGAATCGGGTTCTTAACTTGTTGATGTCGTAGGGTTGTATGTGATTGTTGGGATCTGGAGTTGATTTGAGTAGATCTGTGAGAATCGGAGCTATGGAGTTGATTGTGCTGGGTGTTGAGTTCGGATGTCTTGGATCCGGAGTGGATTAAGCATTCGACGTGAATCTGAGTCGTGTTGGTTTAATTTTATGCCTAGCTTACGTGTTTTCGTTTCATTTCGTTCAGTTTATGTAGATCTGATGTACTTCCGATTCGTAGCGAGTTTCCGGCGTCCCGATTTCTATATTCTGTTCGAATCTAGGAGTATGCTCTGTTTTCTTCATTTACGTTTTTGAGTTGGATAGGCAATTGCATGAGTTTGTTAGTTGCAGCTTTTACCGTACTTACCTTATTTGAATGTCCTGGTCCCCACTTTTTAATTCTTCATGCCTAGTCATATTTAGTTAATCATTTACACGGTCTAGCGAGCTATTGTTTCTTTCGGTGTTGATGTCTGATTTTACAAGTATTCTGTTTCTTAGGTCTAGCATTTAAATTCCGTGCCTAGGTCTAGTGGTAGTTGTTATAAACCTCAACCCTTTGCGTGGCAGCAGCCGCTTGTTTCCAGAGTCTCTAAACACTACTCACGAATCCATCTTCGTGGGATCGACCCCACTTCCCTATACTAATTTAATAGTAATTTGGGTTGAGGGATTAATTTTTGAAGGAGAGTCGAGCGTGTCCAACGACAACAACACTCTGTGTTCCTCGGATTCCTGGACCTAGTGATCCAGTGGATTTAAGAAGCGCGGTGTCTTGACCGAGCACTTGTATTAGTGTTCCCTGTAAGCACACGAAACACACACGATCCGACTCAGCTCGTCCTCACTTCAATGGTCCACATCACACTCAATTAAATCATCCTTCATTTTTACTCTTTTTTCGAAAATAGAAAAATGTCGATTCATGCTTTCTCTTCTTCACCATTTCTACCATTTCTTACAGGAGAGAGGATAGCAAAACTGTTGCATGCACAATTATCTCGAGCAATATTCGTATGTGCATGCAACATAGCTAGCTGCGTGGTGCGGTGCATGTGGTGTAGTTAATTACTAGATATGAATAAGCTTATGTGGATCAATAAGTAGCACATGGTTCAACCGAGCTGGCAGGCTGAGGTGGCGGAGTGAGGTGGCAAAGAAGGCGTGGGGCGTGTGATCGGATGCATATAAAACGGACCACAACACCATCTTCATGTCATGTTATGCAGTGTGTTTGTTCATGAGCTTAGATCGTGGATCTGAAGCTATATCCTCTGTTTCCTTACGTTGCATTATATCTGTTGATCGTTTACGTTTGCATTAATATAATTCCTCTTCAATTGTTCCTTGCAGCGTTAATTTCATCTATTGTGGTTTGTTGATTTACGTTGCGATCTACCATTGGGAAATCACGGGGTAAGGTCGTAACAAGTGGTATTCAGAGTGTTCGATCTCTGGACGTTGGAACAGTGACGCGAGGGGCGGAAATGGAGAAGAAGGTGATGGAAGCGATGGAGCAGAGAGTGGGCGAGATCGTTGAGCAGGAGATGCAAACTCAAGGAGGGAGAATTAAGGAGTTAGAGCAGGCAATCGCTGCGATTAATTTGCAGAACAAGAAAAATAAATCGGTGATGGATGGCGAAAGTAGTAGCTGCGGTAATTGGGGTGAAGGGAGAAGCGAATGTGGCAGATCCACACGTTATGAATTTCCTAAATTTGACGGATATGGATTTGAAGGGTGGGTGATGAGAGCTAAGTATTTTTTTCAGGTGGCGAAGGTGCTAGAGGAAGAACGAGTGCGCGTTGCAGCGATCCACCTCGAAGGGAAGGCTCTACAATGGCACCGTGGATTCGAGAGTTTGCATGGAGACATGGCTTTTGCGAGTTGGCCTTGCTATGCTTCGGCCTTAGCAGCTCGTTTTGGAGCTCATGCATATGAAGATCCGTTGGCAGATCTTAGGAATCTTAAGCAAAAGGGCACGCTGCAGGCGTATATGGATTCATTTGATGAGCTGTACCCGAGAGTAGGTATTAGAGAGGATCAGGCGCTGAGTTTCTTCTTATCTGGGCTTATTGATGAGTTGCAGATGCCAATGCGAATGTTTAGGCCTAAAGGCTTAGCAGAGGCGTATTCATTAGCCAAGCTGCAGGAGTTGACTGTGAGAGCTTTAGGGGGTAAATCGAAGGGAGTTCAGAGTGGTGTGCCTACGGGTAGCAGCTACTATTCGAATAGCAAACCCTTAACAGTCATAGCCACAAACAAGCCAATAGGAAATGTGAGCAATTGGAATGAGAATAACAAAGATAAGGGCCGTTTTGGGGGAATCGGGGCAAGTACAAATTTTTCACCTAAGGAGATGGATGAAAAAGGGCAAAGAAGGAGTGCTTTCGGTGTCCCGAGAAATTCACTCCAAATCACCAATGTTAGAATAGGAAATCCTATGTCATACAGCTGATACAGAGGGAGAAGGTAGTGGAGAATGATGAGCCGAAAGAAAATGGAGAGGAGGTAGAGGGAGAGGAAACTGACCTACAACTATCACTGCACGCAATGTGGGGGAAAGACGGGCCTCAAGTAATGAGAATCAAGGGAATATGTCAGAAGAGAGCTCTCAAAATACTAATAGACACATGCAGTACTCATAATTTCTTAAGTGCTAAAACAGCTGGAAAGATCAATTGTGACTTAACTCCAGTACATTCTAAGGCTGTAGAGGTAGCCAATGGGCAGATTTTGCAGTGTAAACAGAAGTGTGATAGCTTAGAATAGGAGATGCAGGGCTCAATATTCAAAGCCGAGGTTTACATTATTAATCTAGCGACATATGATTTGATATTGGGAGGAGAATGGTTGTCTACCTTGGGTGAAATCAAGTGGAACTTTGATAAGCTCAGTATGATCTTTGAAGTAGAAGGAGTGGAGGTGAAGTTACAAGGAGAGTTGTGGTCACCAAAAACTGAGCAACTTCATTGATTACATATCTTGAACCAGCAAGAAGAGGATGAAAATGAGAGGAAACTCAGTCAGATTATGCCCTCTGTGAAAGGAAATTTTGGTAGTTGTTTGGAGATCAGTGTAGAAGAGTTATGGTCTGCTCTTAAGCAAGTCTTGGAGGCTTATGCAGAGCTGTTTGAGGAGCCCAAGAAGCTACCTCCTCAAAGGCAGCAAGATCACAAAATCATTCTTAAGGAAGGGGCAGAAGCAGTCAACATAAGGCCTTATAAATATGCAGCTCGACAAAAGGATGTAATTGAATCCATGGTTGCTGAAATGCTTGAAGCTGGATTGATGAGGCACAGTGAGAGCCCTTTTGCTAGCCCCATAGTATTAGTAAAGAAGAAGGACTCTTCCTGGAGAATGTGTATGGACTACAGGGCATTAAATGCTATCACAGTGAATGACAAATACCCCATTCCGGTGATTGAAGAGTTGCTTGATGAGTTGGGAAATGCTGCTTGGCTTTCAAAGATAGACTTAAGGTTTGGTACTGGCAGGTGAGAATGACGCCCGAGGATGTATACAAGATTGCCTTCAAAACACACTCTGGTCACTATGAGTTCTTAGTGATGCCATTTGGCTTGACCAATGCCCCAGCTACATTTCAAAATTTGATGAATACTATTTTTAGAGAGCATCTGAGGAAATTTATACTAGTCTTTTTTGATGATATTCTCATATATAGCAACAGTAAAGGAGAGCATGAACAACACTTTACTATAGTGATGAAGCTGATGACGGAGCATTGCCTCCTGGCCAAGACATCCAAATGCAATTTTGGGTGTAGGAAGGTTGAATATCTGGGGCATGTGATCTATGAAGAGGGAGTAGCTACAGATGAAGGTAAAATAGAGGCTGTTAAAAATTGGCCTCAACCTAGAACTCTCCAGCAGGTCAGAAGCTTTCTGGGATTAACTGGTTATTATAGGAGGTTTGTGCACAATTATGGGGTGATAGCTAAACCTCTGGCGAAGGTAATTAAGGGTGCAGTGTTCAGCTGGCCACTTGCAGCTCAAGAAGCCTTTGATAAATTAAAGCTTGCCATGACAACAATTCCGGTGCTTGCTTTGCCAGATTTTTCTAAAGACTTTGTGGTTGAAACAGATGCCTCTGGAGTGGGAATAGGAGCAGTTCTGGTGCAAGAGAAGCACCCAATAGCCTTTATTAGTAAGTCCTTATCTCCAAAATATCAGTCTCTGTCAGTATATGCGAAGGAGTTGCTGGCTATTCTTATGGCAGTTAAAAATGGTACCATTATCTTTAGTGTAAGAAGTTTATTATTTTAACTGATCACCAAAGTCTGAAGTACTTGATAGAGCAGAAATTGAGTACTCCTACTCAGCAAGCTTGGATGTCTAAGCTTATGCATTTTGATTATGAGATCAGATACAAGAAGGGCAGTGAGAATGCAGTAGCAGATGCCTTATCTCGAGTACCTGAGGCCTTGATTTATGCTTTAACTTCCTACATTATTCCTTTGGAGTTGATTACAAAGATCAAAGCAACATGGGAGGCTGATTCACAAGTTTAGAAAATATTAAAGGAAAAACAACATGATACAGATTCACACCCTCAGTATACTTGGTGCAATGGAGAACTGAGAAGAAAGGGTAAACTAGTAGTAGGGAATGACTTACAATTGAAGGCTCAAATCCTATCTATCTTCCAAGAATCTGCCTTGGCTGGATATTCTGGAGTATTGGGTACTTACAAGCGAATTTCTGCCCTGTTGTACTAGCCTAAGATGAGGAAGGAAGTAAGGGAGTTTGTGAGGGTGTGTGTTACTTGTCAGAGATACAAACCAGGGAACTCCTTCCCAGCTGGTTTATTGCAGCCTCTGCCTATGCCTGCTGCAATATTTACAGACATGACTATGGATTTCATTGAAGCTCTTCCAAATTCACAAGGAAACGATACAATTATGGTGGTGGTGGATAGATTGAGTACGTATGCCCATTTCATGGCATTTATCACATCCATTTACAACCAAAAAAGTAGTTGAAGTGTTTATGGATTCGGTTTTTAAACTTCATGGAATGCCAACTAAGGTTGTGAGTGAGCGAGGATCCATATTTACGGGAGCTTTTTGGCAGGAATTCGTCACACTCTTGGGAGTAGATTTGTTATACTCAACCGCTTATCACCCTGAAACTGATGGGTAATCAGAGGTGGTAAATAGGTGTCTGCAATGTATTTTAGAAGTGCTGTGGGAGAGAAACCGCATTCTTGGGTTCACTGGTTGGGATTGGCTGAGTATTGGTACAATACCTCGTATCATTCTAGCATTAAGATGACTCATTTTGAGGCCTTGTATGGCTTTGCTCCTCCCGTGCATGTTCCTTACCTCTGGGAGATTCAAATGTGGAGGCTGTGGACATTGCACTCTGAGACAGAGAGGAGATGATAACAATACTAAAAAAGAGCGTGCAAAAGGTCACTGATAGGATGAAGAAGCAGGCTGATCAGCATAGAAGTGATAAGGAGTACCGGTGGGAGATTGGGTTTGGTTGAAGCTGCAGAACTACAGGCAGAAGTCTATTCGAGGGCATCATAAAAAGTTTGAGCCGAAGTATTTTGGCCCTTATCAGGTGGTTGACAAGATTGGGAAGGTTGCTTATAGACTCAACTTGCCCTCGACGACGAACATTCATGATGTGTTCCATGTTTCTCTATTGAAACCAGCTGCTCCACCTACATGATGTGTTCCATGTTTCTCTGTTGAAACCAGCTGCTCCACCTACTGGCCCAATGGCTGATCTTCCTCCAATATCACAAATCAATGATGCTATACCACAGGCTATTATGGAACGAAAAATGGTGAAGAGACACAATCAAGCGGCCACAAAATGGTTGATTCATTGGGTGGGTATGTCGCCGGCTGATGCCTCATGTGAATTTGCAGAGGTTATTAAGAAGAGGTTCCCTTGGTTCCTTGAGGACAAGGAACCTTAAGGAGGGGGTATTGTTGCATGCACAATTATCTCGAGCAATATTCGTATGTGCATGCAACATAGCTAGCTGTGCGGTGCACGTGGCGTAGTTAATTACTAGATATGAATAAGCTTATGTGGGTCAATAAGTAGCACATGGTTCAACCGAGCTGGCAGGCTGAGGTGGCGGAGTGAGGTGGCAAAGAAGGCGTGGGGTGTGTGATCGGATGCATATAAAAGGGACCACAACACCATCTTCATGTCATGTTATGTTGTGTGTTTGTTCATGAGCTTAGATCGTGGATCTGAAGCTATATCCTCTGTTTCCTTACGTTGCATTGTAGTATCTGTTGATCGTTTACGTTTGCATTAATATAATTCCTCTTCGATTGTTCCTTGCTGCATTAATTTCATCGATTGTAATTTGTTGATTTACGTTGCGATCTACAATTGGGAAATCACGGGGGAAGGTCGTAACACAAACTCCCTCTCCCTCTCCCTCTCCCTCTAGAATACCTCTATATAAGCGCAGAAACTCAATCGCGTAAAACGCATGCATATAAATCTAACACCATCATTGCCCATATTTCGGTTGTGATGATACTATAAATATACAATCTTTAGGAATTCTAACAAAGACTGAAGTTTGGTAAATAAGTAAAAGGAAAGAGGGAAGGAAAAGAAGAGGGCACTTCAGCCTTCTTGCTTCTCTCTATAAAGCATCTCAGATCTTGAAATTGATATTTTTTCTATTATGTTTGGTAAAAAATATGATGTTTTGTGATGTATTCTTCACATCGTTTCTTGTCAAATTCTGAATGTTATTGATTTGTTCAGGGGTTCTGGATTCTGGGGTTGCTGTTAGTTGCGATCTGTTGAAGATCAGACGCTCTCTTGTTGAATAAGAAATTTTGCAATTAATTGTTTTGAAGTAGGAAACTCTCCTGGTTTCAGTTCAAGTTTTTGTCTTTAAGGTATTGCCTTCTTTATTCTTTCCACATTGCACCGTTTCTTAGTGAATGAATTTTGTTGTTGTGATGGCTGATTTTTCATTCTATGTAGAATACTGGAATTTAATTGTGATATGAAATAGATTAGTTATCTGATCGTTGTGGAAGTATGGATGATTGGTATCTGTTGTCTGTTGATGTAAACACTCTGTGTTTGAGTTAGAGGTATTAGCTATAATTTGATTGTTTTGATTGGCTATCAGGTGAGGATGGAAATGGATGCTGGGAAGCTGTTTATTGTTGTGATTTCATGGGATACGAGCGAGGAACATCTGAGACAGTATTTCCAAGCTTTTGGTGGAAGCTGTGATAATGAAGGATCGTGCTACAGGCCGTGCTCGTGGCTTTGCTTTGGTTTCATTGTTTTCGCTAATGCTTCAGTTGCTGAAAAAGTTGTGAAGGATAAACATGCCATAGACGCTAAATCTCGCAGCTTTATCTTTTGTAGAATTTAAATTTTGACTCTTAACATATGCAAGTTTTGAATCCAGAATCAAGACACAGCTTGCTGAAATGGCTATTTCAGCTTGATGATGCTAACTCAGTAATTGCGTATTAATGATATTTTTTAATAACAAACAAAGATACTTGTATTCGAGGATTTAACATTTCAAGAGGACTAGTGCATTTACGTCATCTTTTACTACTAATTATCAAATTTCGCTTCTTGCATTAAACTACATTGTTTTATACTTGTTTTTGTTTATTCTTTTGCAATAGCATCAAGGAAACTGTTTGCTCTATTGAGGCCATAGTTATAGCCAGGTGAAGGGCTTCGTGTTGGTCCAGGAGACAACTCTTTGGGAACTGCTCTTTTAACCTCGACCATTTTCCCATTAAGCTCATGAATGTTTTTGAATACAACTTTGTCAACTGCTTCTTCTGAATCATAAGTTATAAAACCGAAGCCTCTTGGCCTTTGTGTATTGTGATCATACATCACAACTACATCAGTGATTATTCCAAATTGATGAAAATACTTCTTCAAGTCACTTTCTGTGACACTTGATGCCAAAAATCTTCTAGCAATATTGTTGGATGAGAGCTTTTGTGGCCGTAGGAAATAGATGGTATTGCAGTTTTTGAAAAAATGAAAAATGAAAAAATTGGTAAAACTTCATGTATGGTAGGTCTTTTAGATTTAATATTCAAAATTTTGGAATTATTTAAAAACATTCTAAAAAACCGACAAGAAACTCGCTCACTCGCACCTTTCAAGTATGCGATACATCAGATGCTGATTGGACAAGAGAGGTGCGTGTGGCGTGACAACTTGCCCCTCTTAGCGCCCAGGCATGACGCTCCTCCCACCTCCTGTCACTCCAAAAAAAACAAATTCGTGTGAGTGAGCTCAGCTCAAAGTGGACAATATCAATGCAATCGACGATCCTAGACACCGCTTTCCACCTTGGCTATGTGATCCACAACAATCTTTGTAGATACTCTTAAAAGCGAGATTACAAATAGTACTACTTAAGTAAGACTTATCCACCCGCTACACAATCAATATCAGATTTCTTGAATTCTATGCCCAAAAATTATTGCTCCATTTACCTTCACATACTATCAAAATATAATCCAAGCTCATTAAAAAATGGAAAATGCAAATTTGAACCATTGTCTCTAAACAATATTCATATATGGCCTAGCTACTTGCATAATATAATGGCAAGGAATTATTTCATATATAATACTCCGATACCCATACATTCAATGAGATGGGCTGCGATCATCACCTATACATAGGTGATACATACTACATCAACTTTAAAATCTCCACAACATAAACAAAAAAAAGTAAAAAAAAATAAAAAATAAGAAAGAGATAGAGATAGAGGTGATTAATTAATTATCATAGGCGAAGAGAAGTATCTATATCATTCTCAAGGTTGAACCGTGGGGGAGAATGATAGCGTTTCAACGGCGTCCACGTCTCGGCCCGTGCCTCCATTTGCGAATCCGGCCATAGCGACAGCGCCAGCTGGCAACGGGGCTGAGCAGCAACAGGCACAACAGGAGAACTAGTGTTGCATTCGGACAAGGTCCTCATTAGCTCTCTCTCCTGTCTTAACTCTTTCATTCTCTGCAGCTGTCTGAACCTCTCCTGCAGCAGGGCGATGGAGGAGAGGGTACTGGTGTGATCCGCGTCGTCCTTGGCCATTTTTACTTTTCGAAGAATGGTGCGTACATATGATATATATATATATAGAGAGAGAGAGTAGAGAGAGTGGTGCGAGAGAAAAAAAGGGGGGAGAATCGGCGAAAAAGGCGGAAAATACAAGGGGAAGAGGGTGAGGAGCCAATCTTGCAAAGTACGAGCTTAGTGTTAGTGTGGGGAGGGAAGAAAGAGCCAAAAGAGGGAGTTAGAAGTAGCACATGGAAGGGGGTGTTTGGAGGAATAATAGGTTGATGGATTGATGCTCTGTCGCCTTGCCTAACAAGGTCCCTCTACATACAAGATGGGATGCATGTTTTTCTTCTCTCAATAATTATGTTTTTCCTTTTCAACAATTTCAATTCCTTCTAAATTCCATGCTTACTATTATGCTGTCTTTGAATAGTATATAGGAGTATTTATATTATGATTGTTGATGGCATTGAAACTCGTTATTGTCCCACATCGACAAATTGGTAATTCTGACTCTATATAAATGAGATAAATGAGTGACTAACTTCCTTATAAGATCTTTTAAGAGGATTAGTGATACATTTCTAACATGGTAATAAAGCAGGCCTTAGATGGTGATGAATTTGTGTTGTTGCAAGTGTGGAACTTCGATGGTCTTCTAGCCAACACATTGTGAGGTTGTATTGAAACTACTTCTTGTCCCACATCGAATCCTGACTACTCTTCAAAGGAGTGGTTTATCCTCTTATAAGAGTTTTTTTTAATCTCACGTCCACAAATTGGTGATCCTAACTCCTTTTTAAATAAGTGATAACCCTTTCCCTTATACAAGCTTCTTATCCAATGTCAACAAATTGATGGGCTTGACTCCTCTTTAAATAAATAGATATATAACTCTGTCTCTTATAGAGCTTTTAAGGGATCAATGACTTATTTTTAACCGTGGGTGCTTGGTAGCGGTAGCAGTTAACAAGTATATAAGGAATGTTAATAGAGATAGGCGATCGAACTGAATTATGTAAACTAATAATCTTTTATAAGAATAAGTCTATGTAATTGCTAACTAGTAGCAATAATTTTACTCTTTTTGCCATTTTCTCCCGATCTTTCAAATATTGCAATACTATCTTCACCTCCATTTTGTTATAAAATTAATTACATTGATATATGAATTATTAATATTAAGCAATAATATATCATAGTACATTATTTAGGAGTCTCTCAATTAAAAAATAGGAAAAAGGCATACCATATATACGATGGTTAGTAGTAACACCTGACAGCGGAAATTCATTGTTGATTCTCTAACCGATGCCCATAAAATGATTAGCTCCAACTCCAATATTTCATGTGGGAGCCTTCTAATTGAATTTATTAAAAAGTATATTATTATAATATATGGTGTGACATGCTTGGAATGTAGCTTATGGATGTAGCAGGAAAAAAAAGGGAAAAGGAAAAGGACAAACGTCAGAAGTGGGAATAATCTTAGTAGGTTATGATTCTTTGATTGAACTATAATGTATGATTGAACATTTTAAAATTAAAAAAAGTAAAAGTGTAACATTCCCTCTACAACCTTGATAATTGGAAAAACAACAAAACATTCTCTCTCTGTCTCAGTCTTCCTCAATTCATGTTGTTGTCTTGGAGCAATTTGGAAGGGAATGGCATGCAAAGCTGCAGATGCTGCCGTTGTGGATAGGAAATATGCATTTAGATTTTTATGTGGGAGAAGAAGAGCCCCCCATTAATTAATTCTCTTTACATTATTTATATGTAATACTACAAGATGTATAATCCATCTTGGAAATGTCCAAAGGTTGGTTGAAAATTAAGATTAGATCATAACTATTAGACAACGCGTGGGCTTCTTGTTTGTCTGAACCCAGGTGTTTTACATGTTTATTGCATGTCCATATTGAAACATGTTTCATAAATTATGACTTCGAAAATTTTATTTTTTTTCCCTTTCATAATATCATACGCTGATACGCACCAATGGTTTAGTACTTATTGCATATGTATACATATTTATATGGATGTAATCAAATGTAAACTCTATACATCGTACAAACTCCAAATTATGATCTGCACCGTTAGAAAATGTCAACAGATGACAAAATAGTAGCAATAAAAAATGTCAACACAATGTCAACGGTTGACGTTGTGTTGACTGTTGATACTGTATTGAAATCAAAATCTTGAAATTTTACACTCTCTGGTGTCCCTTGGTAATCCCTTAGTATCACAGTTTTTCAACGGATAATTTAATTTTACCCACGGATTTTGCCGTTGGTAATTAGCGTGTTTTTTTGTAGTGTATTTTGTTGAAAAGCTGTGTTGACATTGTGTTAAGAAGTTAGAAGTTTGTACAATATATAGAGTTCATATTTTATCACTACCCCATATTTGTATACTACAATGGTCCATAGAAAACTATAGTCTATAAGTAAGCTTCTAAGCATGAAAATAGGGATATTCGTATACTACTATAGTCTATAAGTAAGCTTCTAAGAAATGAAAAATAGGGGAGAATGCTATACTATTAACATGACTCAGTCTCATACGTTATGAACTAGACTAGAATCAAAATTAGTTTTGAAAAATAAATGAGCATATCATTTTTTTAATCCTTAAATTTTTTATTTTCAATCTTGACGGTTAATTCATTGATTCAAATTGATCAAATTTGATCTTTGATTATGCGCTATATATATAAGGATGGTATGTTGGATATAGCCTCAAAAGCATATAATAGATTCAAATATAACACTATATTTTAGTTTAGATGCCCAGTGATTGTTTAATTTAAGATACCCAATATTCCACTTCTTTTTGACCCAGTGTGGTTTTCGCAATGATGTTGGGGCTTATACAACTTGGGTTTGGAAGTTGGGTCAAAATATATGTTTGGCATATTTCGATCCATAAAAATATCTAAAAGTGACACTCTCGTTGTATGGATTTGACAAAATATTGACAGACAAGTACAGTATTTCGAGTAAAAGATTGGGGGACTATATTAATCGAACTCTGTTTAATAGATTCAGAGATTTAGTTAAATCTAAATCTTGTATATTTAGTTTAGTTTCATCAATTAGGCCTTTATTTTGGATTTGAACTTAATAAATTATCAAATTACTCGTATTTAATTCGAAATAATAGTTGCTTAGTATATCGGATTCGTATAAATTAAGATCACCCCATTAATTATATATTTTGAACAAATTTGAAAATTTTGTTAAGTGGCTATATGAAATACTATTTGTTCATGAATATTAATAAAAAAATCCCAAAAAGGTTCATTATTATAATTACTTGAATGTATGGTGGGACACTAGTGTAATCCCTCAATCAGACTCTCAATATTAAAAAAAAGTTAAAAAGGAATAGCAATAAAGATAAAGGAACAAAAGATATCTGTGGTTGCATATGCACAAGAAAGGGAGAGACATCATAACGACATTATGAGGCCAAAAGTATTGGTTGATATAAAATCTTGGAAATTTGAGTTTAACGTATCAGTGTTACATGTAGCTTACTGTTTACCCAAGTTATTACTCCCTCCTTCCCTTACTGTTTACCCAAGATATTACTCCCTCGTCTCTTAATTTTATCGCATTTTGACCGAGCACAAATTCTTAAAAGCATAATAAAAAATGGGTTGAAAAAATTACTGAAATATAAAAATCTATTTTTAGATGTTAATTTTATAATAAATGTGAGTGAGAATAAGTTAGTAGAATGGGGATCCACTACTAAAAATTGTTTACATTGCTTTGAACACTCATAAACTATTAACCAAAAGTACGTTGACGGAAAAAAAATCTCCTAACAACTTAATTGTAAAATTCATTATGTTTGGTAGATGGGGCTCTTGACAAAGGACAGACTACTCAAATTTGGTATGTCCGAAATTGAAGATGACTGGGGCATTTTTTTGCAAAGAGGAACTGGAGACCTTGGAACACATTTTCTTCAGCTACCCAGTCTCTAATAGCCTTTGATGTTACTATTGCAACATGTGAAATATCTATTTTGCTTACCCACTGAGCTAGTATCATGCTTCCTATCTTAGTTGAGCACCTCTTTTCGCAAGTTTGACAGGAAGTTGTGGATCTCTATGTTTTATGTTATATCATGGTCAATTTGATATATTCAGAATAAAATAGTCTTTTAAGGATTCGAACCAAATTAGGACTTAGAGAAGAAAATATTAATTATGTACCTTCATTTGTGGATTAGAAGTTGACACCACAAGTTTCCACTCTCAATCACCTCATCAACAGAGATTGGAGGGTCACCAGAGGTTAGAATAAAGACTAAAAAAATGATGGGTATGTTGCTTAAAGAAGTTCGGATGTGTGCGTTTCTTGTTTTTCTGCTATTCTTGGCTGCTTTCTTAGGATGGTTTTATTGCTTGGGTGATTTTGGTGCTGTTCTGGTGGTTCGTTAGACCTTCTTTTTAATGGTTATGTATGACTTTTAGCTCGTCAATCCTTGGACGTTCGTTTAGTGTTTTTTTTCACTCATTTGTTTTTTTGGTCGATATTTGGCCTTTCGAACCTGTGATATGTGCGTTGAAACTTTTCTTGCCATATTTGCCTTTGAGCCTTTCTGTGTGTACAAAAAAAATGGTAAAAAAAGTAGTAACATTAATATCTTGGCGGTAAAATCTATACCAAATATATACTCCCTCCGTCCCGGACTACTCGCACATTTGCTTTTCGGCACGGAGATTAAGGAATGAGTGTATAGCAAAGTCAACAATTGCGGCTGTAGGTAATAATTTATACTAAAAATGGAAAGAGTGGAAATAACTTGGAACGCCCAGAAAGGAAATAAATGCAAGTAGTCCGGGACGGAGGGAGTATACTAGAACATGATATATTATGCTAACTTTTTTTCTAATCATATTCTGATTATAAGTTCAAGTAATTTGAGTAACTAAGAGAGTTATTATTAGTCATGAGTTAAAATAGTTGAATAACCTAATTTCACAGTAAAAAAAGGAAAAAGGAAACGCATTGGATACTATGGTGACACAGACTTAAATGACAACATTTGGGTTACATTTCCACCCAACCCCACAATAAAAGCAACATGCCGTCAATCAAATATACACATACATATGCATATATGCACGTCTCTTTAAATCAAAACGAATTATTCTATCATTTTATGAGAGTGCGTTTACAAACTATTACTAAAACGAGTAGTGATTGTTGTTGAGTAAGTATTAATGAATTTAGTATTCTTATTTTTGTTTACGACCTTCATTTCTTGCTAATGTCTCAATAAAGAAATATTATTGCCAATTTATCAAGGATGAGGTGCTATTTTGTTGATCAATTATTGATGCTACGAAACATATACCGAAAATGGGAATATTGAACATATAATAAGCTCATGATTTATTACAATGTCATCAAATCCATTTGATTACCATTTGACAGAGCCAGATGAGCCAAAAGCTAATGCTTAATATAAATGGCTAAAGAATTAAATAGATTGCATTGTATTATGCTTTAATGATCTTCTTTCAGTTGTTACACAAATCTTTTAGCTTCTAGTTATACATAGAGAGTGTATTCTAATTTAATAAGCATGCATCTATTCATTTTTTCGTAGTCTTTAATTGATTCTTGCTTTTAATGAAATCTCGTTTTCCAACACTCCGCTTCAAATTGAGAATCGAGTATTTCGATACTTAACTTACAAGAATATTCAGTTTGATTATTTATACTTATATTCAAGAATATTAGCTCGTCTCAAGAATTCTTCAATTTTCTTTGTTGACAATTTTCTCACCATTATTACACAATGATCAGAGTGAGCACCAGCTCCTCTCTTAAAAGTGAATTAGTTACACCTCACACATCTTGTTCGCACTAGGTGATTTGACCAAGTCACGTAACTAGCTCAAATCGAGTTGTGCTTGGTCGCCTTGCTCACGATTTAATGAACAAGGTTGAAATCCAACTAGGCGATCATATTCAGAAAATATTTATCCAGCTATTAAATATTGTTATGCTTCATTTAAAACGATAGTTGTATTTTTCTGTTTAAGATGTTCGCTCAAAATGATTATGTTTCTAAAAAAGAAAATATTACATTTTTTTTTCTTTATTCTCTCTCCATTTGATATACTACTTATTAAACAATACTCCTTACGTCCTATCCAAGTGGAGCATTTTCTTCCCGGTAAGAGATTTTATGTAGTGTTGTTTTGTGACTTAAGTGAAGAGATGATAAAGTAAAAGTGAGAAAAAGTAGACCGAGTGATGTTTCTATTTTAAAAAATGTGTCGTTTAGGATTAGACATTCTAAAAAGAAAAATGTAGTATCACTTAAGATAGACAAATTGAGTATTACTTCATCCGTTCCACAATAAGAGTCACATTTCACTTTTACTAAAAATAGTAAGTAGGTCCCACATTTCACTAATTCACTTCACTCACGTTCTGCTATAAACCAATATATAAAAGTGGTCTACATATTCCACTAACTTTTTCAACCAACTATTCTTTACATTTCTTAAAACTCGTGCCCATATCAAATGTGACTCCTACCGTAGGGCGGAGGGTATATAAAATGTAGTGCAAAACAACTAAGAGTGGGACGGAGAGAGCATAAAGCACATGTGCATTAACACAATTAAAATAAGAGAATTGGCATGCTCTTTTCTCCTTATAAGACATGTACTTTTTCCCCCCCATTTTGTAGGCACCCACTCTAAAAAAATGCAATCCATTTCCTCTTAAAAACTCTTCCTCACTCCGCCATGATCAGTCCCCACAAAATAATCCTCCTCATAGCGGCGGCCTCCGCTACCGCCGCAGCCGCCGCCGAAGACCCCACCGAAGCAGAGGCGCACGGCAACAAGAGCGATGCCCTTAAGCTCAAACTGGTCGCCATAGCCTCCATCCTCACCGCCGGCGGCCTCGGCGCCAGCTTCCCCCTCCTCGGCCGGAAGCTTGCCGCCCTCCGCCCCGAAAACCACATATTCCTCATGGTCAAGGCCTTCGCCGGCGGCGTAGTGCTCGCCACCGGCTTCGTCCACATCCTCCCCGACGCATTCCGAAGCCTGACCTCTCCCAAGTTCCCCTTCTCCGGATTCATCGCCATGGCGGCCGCCATCGCGACCCTCATGGTCGACACAGTCGCCACCTCCTTCTACGGGAACGCGCACCCGAGCAAGGACGAGGAGGTGGCCGGCGACGCCGACTCTGTCTCTGGTCCCAATGGGACCACGCAGTCGGAAATTCTCCGACAGCGCATAATATCACAAGTACGTTTGTTCAACGTACATTTAACCTTGATGTTCTTGATTCCAGACATTTGTTTTTTTTTTTCTTGTCTTCCAAATTTGAATGATATTGATGAAGGTGTTGGAGGTGGGAATGGTGGTGCACTCGGTGGTCATCGGGATATCGCTGGGGGCGGCTCGGAGCGCCGCCACGATAAAGCCGCTGCTGATTGCGCTGTGTTTTCACCAATTCTTCGAAGGGATGGGGCTTGGAGGATGCATCTCACAGGTATTTATATACACACACATACGTAGATATATACTCTCCAACAATATTTTGTAGAATCATCGAATTTGGAATAATTCATATGTTGACATAATGTTGTTGGTGAGAAATTTTATGAAGTCATGATGCTAGAAAAGTTATTCTCGTCCCCACCGTGAATATTTGAAGAACACTTTTGATTCATTGAGGCCACCAATTAAATTCTAGACCCCTAAATTTTGTCCTTGTATATCAATTTGAAAATCTAAACAATTATGTTGGTTGATGAATTTTTTATCCTATCTTTGAATCCGAGATAGGGCAAGAATTTCGTTTTTCTTAATCCATCATTTAAATACTATCACTAGTAATAGTTTGAAGTTTATATTACTCCATTAGAGTATTTTGGGGTTGGTTATCCTACAATCCCTCCAAAAAGTATACTAGTATAAACAAACTATTCTACATAGCGAATTCGTTACTTATTTAGAATTAAAAAATAGATAAAATCATCTCTAATGCTATTGCGAAATCCAAAATAGTAGTATCACATTTTTCTATTTTCGTCCGTCCTACAAAATTTGTCGCATTTCACTTTTTACTATTTTTGGCAGTAGACCACATATTCCACTAACTCATTTTCCCTCACATTTTATAATAAAATTAATATATAAAAGTAGGACTCAGTCTCCACTAACTTTTTCAACTCATTTTCTATTAAATTTCTTAAAATCTGTGCCCGACCAAAGTGTGACAATATTTAAGGGACGGAGAGAGTATATAGTTTCAATGTTATACAAAACTCATTCTATTTTGAATTTTTGAATAAGATATACTCCCTCCGTCCCACAATAAGAGTCTTATTTTGTCATATAGGTCCATCTCACGATAAGAGTCTTATTTTATTTTTCTCATAAATGGTAAGTAGATCTCACATTTCACCAACTAATATATATAAGTGGGATACATATTCCACTAATTTATTCAACTTTACTTTTCTTTATATTTCTTAAAATCTGTGCTATACTTAAATAAGACTCATATTGCGGGACGAAGGGGTATGCGTTTTTGAGCTTGTAATTGCATATGATCTAAGTAGCTTTGTCTTATCAACATGTAACCAATATTTTTAATTTTTTTATTACATGAGGCCCTCATAAGTTTTCTTCGCTGATTTTTTATTTTATTTTTTGCGTAAGCAATTTGCTTGGACATAATTAACGAAACTTACTGTAGTCAGTAAATTTTGGGGTGTTTTATTTTGATAATAATATGTGATTGTGTATTTATATCTCCTAGAATGAGTCCTTCAAAATTAACTCATAATATAGAAATTATGAAGGGTTTCGATATTCCAAAGTTCCAATTCATTTGAATAATTTGAATAAGTAGGCGAGATTCGAGTGGCTTAAAACTGTGGTTATGACGGTATTCTTCTCGGTGACGGCCCCTGTGGGGATCGGGATTGGAATCGGGATTAGTACCGTTGGAGTGACAGTGGAGGGTGTGTTCGAGTCAGCATCGGCCGGGATACTGATATACATGGCCCTCGTCGATCTATTAGCAGCCGATTTCATGAGCCCCAGGATGCAAAACAATGTCAAGCTTCAGTTGGGAGCTCATACTTCTCTTCTTCTTGGTGCAGGATCTATGTCTTTTCTAGCTATGTGGGCTTGACTATTTCCTTCTATCACCAACTTTAATTCGCCTTTTGTTTGGAACTTATGTCAAAACATTATTGTTATAGTATGTATTTGTGGATATGTTAATTAATTATAGAGTAGTATATAACTTTTCAATCTGAAGATATATGGGGCTGAGAACTAATTTGTCTCATTTAAATATTGGATTTCCTATTTCATACCCCTCCGATCAGCTATTAATAATTTGTCAACATTTAACCTTACACAGATTTTAACAAAATATAATTAAAAATCAATTAAAAACATTAGTGACACTTGAGTCCTATTTTTATATATTAGTTTTTTCAAAGCCAATATTTTGGCTCATAATCTACCAAGAAGACAAAAGAAGTTTTTCAAAGTTGTTTTACCCTGGATGAAGGTTAAGCACATCGACAAGTGGTCTGGTGCCTAATGATATAACGTCAAGTTTGAGGCCGGCTTTGAAACGATCGTACAAGCATTGCGACCCCGACACATTGCGAATAATAGAGGTTTTTTATTTAACTTGTTGGATAACAACTTAAAGCGAGACACTAGCCAAATGTCAGAGCAAGCATTGGAGTCCCACTGAAAGTTTGTTAAAGGACTCAATAACGAGTTGAGCCTCTACATTATACTCCCCCGACTCAGCCTAAGTGAGACGTATTCTTTTTTTATACGTCAAAACCTTACTGAGACGTTTCATTTTTTTCCAACAATCAACTCACTCCTCTCTCCTACTCTATCTTCTCATCTCTCCTACTCTATCCTCTGTCTTACTTTATTATCTCTTTCTCTTTCTTACTTCATCATTTCTCTTACTTTGTTCTCTCTTTTTTTATTACTTTACTATTAATAATTTAATTCACTAAACACCACTATCTAAATTCTTGTGCCAAAATAGAAACGTCTCAGTTTTTCTTTCTATCTCTCACCTATTTTTCTAATTACGCATTAAAACAAATACCATCCCCAAAGTCCTTATTTTTAGGGAACGGGAGAAGTAGATTTTTTTTTTATCATAGTATAGTATAATTTTAAGATTAAAATTATGTATTTTCTAAATTCCAATAATAATGTTAATTTTTAGAATTTTATAAATTTCAAAATATAATTACATTTTAATAAATAAATTACAAAATAAATAAAAAATAGAAAAAAATAAATCAAGTGGGACCTTAAATAGTGAAGAGAGAAATGATGGGCTGTGAAAGTTGCTTCTTAACTAAAAAAATGTACTCCTGTAATTAGTGATGTAATGCTAGTGAAGTGAAGGAATAATTCGTGACAATTATGATTGACCTTAACTATAGACTCTTTTTCTGTCTCTTGTTTGGTCTTGTCTTAAAATGGTGAGATATTACATTATGTTTGCAGTGTTTGGTCTGCCTGCCACACAAAAGTAAATCGATTTATACAGAGTAGTAAACTTAGACGAACATATCTATCCTCTCTTTCTCTTACACACTCTGCTTTCATCTCCAACCAGAAAATGATACAAGAGCTTTGTTTTTCCATCCAATATAAACAGCATCATTGGCATCTGCTAAACCATAACTGGGGCTATACTCTTTCAACATATCCCTCACAGCATTAGTTACAGATCACAGATGGAGTGATTCGAATTTGATAAAATCCTGCCATTGATAGTCTCCACCTCCATTTCCCAAACACCTCGTGCCTCTCCATCCGCTCGTTCCCCTCGCAAGCTATTATGCTGACGACATCCTTCGCCACACAATGCTCCTCCGCATTAATCCGTTGCATGTCATCTCTTGCCAGAGCTGCTGTATCTATGCACTCGAACATCGCTGCATAGTAATCCAGAGTCTCACGAAATCGTTGGGAGAAGGTAGCAGTGTTGGTGTTGGATTCCTGCTCAACAAGGGTCATGACCTTGGGAAACATGCTCTTCACCAGTCTGAGGAGGCAGTCTCGATGGTTGCTAGTGCTCACGCTCTCATCAGGTATGTGATGCAGTACGTAAGCAAAGTTTACAGCCAGCGCTTCCCCATGCTGTACGTTGAGATTCTCCAGCTGTACATCACACCCTGACGTTGCAGCACCATGGAATTCGAAAGGTACTCCACACGACTCGGCTAATTGGGCTAACTCTCAGAGAAAGAGATGATATCAGCTTCGGATATTACTTCAGCGCATGCTATGAGCAGTTGTTTCAAGTCCATATTGGAGGCCATCTCTACGATTCTATGGTACCTAGTCGAGTAACAAGGCTGCGCCGATTCATCAGTCGAAGATCCATTATAAACACTGCCACATTCAGGTCCCATGGACTCATTACCCAACAGCCATAGTGAATCAAAAGAGCCATTCAAAGATGAACTATTATCTGATGAGTGATGGATATCTGACACATAAGATTGAGAAAGTAGCGGAGAAAAGGGACTCTTATTGGAAGAGACGCTCGTAGCTGTAGGTGAACTGAAGACAGCGGAACCAGTCACTGGTGTAGATTCCAGAGTGTAGAATGGCTCAGCATAGGCCTGAAAAGAAAGTTCAGTATCCTGGCTTTTACTCGGCAGAAGGTGAGAATTGTGGACGCTTGGACATGCTAGACCTTCCTGGGATGCCTTCTGCATCACAGGAATCGGTACACTAAAGTACTTTTCCAGGCTTCTTTCGGGATCAACCTTCTTTTGACTATAAAGTCGCAAATGGCAACAAGGTACTCTTCACAAATAACAAGAAGGGCTGCAGATCTACGAGCTCAGCAAGATTGCAACTATATCATACCTAGCATTCAATGGAACAAAGGGTAATGCATTTCGACAATGGAAAATCGTTGTATCAATATAAACTAAGAGCCTTACAAAGATGTCAAAAAAAAGCAAGGGACATCCAATACATGTAACTTTGCACACATATTTTCCATCAAATACAGCCAAACCGAATTAATTAAGAGGCATATTATCCAATTCACAGAGTCTGCTCTGCCGATCCGAACAAGTAATAGAAGCAAAAGGTTTCAAACATTTATACACAACTAATGCTTCCCTTCAACAGAAACAATGAAACTCCCACACCTTGTTGTAATCATCCACTATGAAAGAAATAATAAAGCTTACAGATAATAACTGAATGCATGCATACAATACACTTAGGTGGCGTTCGGTTGCCATGACTAATATCATGAGACTATCCATCTAGGATTAAGTTGAAGGGTTCAATCTTATGAACCAAACATGATACATATTTAATCATGAGATTTAATCTTGCCAACCGAACACCCCTTTAGGGGGATTTTTCTATTTAAGATTATTAGCAGTAATGTACATGATTGAGTACTTTATCTTCATTACTCGGATATCTCTAAACACTTAAATTATAATAATTGACAAAGTTCCAACTGTCGTATCTTCGAAAACATCATAGTAGAGCATATTATTTCATCTATCTAGTCTAATGCTTACTAGAAAACGCCCTCTAACTGCATCTTGGGGAGTAATTTAGCATTTTTCTAAAACTTACTGCCCCTTTTAGTGCTTTCTTACTGAAGGGAAAAGAATATTGTTCTTATTGTCAGCCAGCTAGCAGATCCTTTACTTTTTCTCCTTACATCTCATGAAGATGAATCCAAAACTTCTATGAATCTATAATAGCAAACAAAGGGTTACAAGAAATTACATTCAAGTTAGTAAGTTGCAACTTTTCGTCTTTGTTTCTTACAATCCGATCGCAATTTCAGTAGATAAAGAAGAAGAATTTTCTACATGAACATAACTTGTGAGTCCTGGACCAGTAGAACAAAAGAAAGCAACGTATGGTGAGAATCAATATCGTGAATACTCCCTCCGGTCCCCATTAAATGTCTCATATCCTTATAAATGTCTCATTTCACTTTTACTACTTTTAGTAAATGGATCTCACGTCTCACTAACTCATTCTACTAACAATTCTTATAAAACTTATGAGGTTCAAGTTCCACTAACTTTTTTCACTCACTTTTCTTCACCAGTAAAATATGGGACATTTAATGGGGGACCGAAGGGAGTAGCATATTGGACAAAATACAGATGATACTAATTAATTTGTCAAATTTAAATTACTTCCGAGTTTAAGCCAAACAAATCTAACGATATATATACCTATATGGACTGAAATGAATGCACATCACCTGAAAACAAAAGGTAAAATCCAAATTTTGACCACACAAATTTATGTTAGAAAGCTGAAATAACTTCCTCCAGTCCCAATATATCAGCACCAAGTATAAGAATCAGTAATACAATGCTAAATACGAATGACAAAAAATCATAACAGTCGTACGAATAATATCATCTTCAACCTAGAGTATATTTCAAATTTAAGTGAAAGAGAACAAAATAAATAAAAACCGTAAACAGAGACGAGATTGCGTAGATACTAGAACATACCTCGAGATAAAAATAAAATTGTGGAATGTTGTTATTAATTCGAGATTCGTCAAAGACAAGGAGAGTGAGGACTACGTCATAAGGACTTCCCAAAAACATTCCAAAAACATCTTCTGCCACGTCATAAGGATTTCCCACTGCACTGCCACGTCATAAGCACTTCCCACTGCACGGTGACGGACATCCCGACGGACTTCCCACATTAATAAAAACTCACAAATTCACCAAATTAAATAATTTATGGAATTATAATTTACGGAACGATTACGGAATAAAAATTTCATCCACGACGGCCCCTTCGCTGCCATACTTCTTCAATTATATCGTTCTGGAGTCGAATATGAGCTCGTTTTTGGCGCATGTTGGCAAATGCACGGACTCGCTCGACCTCACCATGGGGTATACCCATACTACATTGCCGGTGGCAACGCCGTGGCTTGGACCCGCAGCATCAGCATCATCATTGGCCCAATCCGTCAGTGCTGGACTTTCATCTTCGACAATCATGTTATGCATGATAATACACGCGTACATGATATCGGCGATGCTCTCAGCATACCACAATCGTGATGGACCCTTCACTGCCGCCCATCGACTCTGGAGCACACCAAATGCCCGCTCCACATCCTTGCGCGCTGCCTCATGACGACCCGCAAAATATACCTTCTTTTTTTCTGTTAGGCCTCTGATCGTCTTCACAAAGACGGGCCACATATGGTATGTCCCATCAACCAAATAATAGCCCATGTTGTGTTGGTTGCCGTTGGCGATGAAATTGACGGCTGGACCGACGCGCATGCACTGGTCGTTGAAAAGGGGCGACGACTGGAGGACGTTGATGTCGTTGTTCGACCCGACTACTCCAAAATAGGCATGTCAAATCCATAGCCGGTAGTCAGCTACCGCTTCAAGGATCATCGTGGGATTCTTGTCCTTGAAACCCGTAGTGTACACCCCTTTCCAAGCAGCTGGGCAATTCTTCCACTTCCAATGCATACAATCTATGCTGCCTAGCATCCCCGGAAACCCGTGCTGAGTCCCGTGCATATCCAGCAGGGCCTGACAATCTACGGAGGTAGGCTTCCGAAGATACCTATCCCCGAATATCTCCCTAACGCCCTGACAAAAATACTTAAGGCAATCATGGGCAGTCGTTTCGCCGATGTGGAGGTACTCATCGAACATGTCGGTCGTGCCTCCGTATGCCAGCTGCCGGATTGCGGCAGCGCACTTCTAAATCGGCGTGTGGCCGGGTTTACCAGCCGCATCCTCCCGCACCTTGAAATACTCGTAATGACGCTCTAAAGCGCCCACGATAAGCAGAAAGAGCGGACGATGCATCCTAAAACGTCTCCGGAACACGTTCTCCCGAAATCGTGGCTCTGGAGCGAAGTAATCCTCGTACAACCGACGGTGTGCAGCGAGGTGGTCCCGGGTACTATAGATCGACGATGGATGGGTCGAGGTACCGCTGGCGCCAAGGCCGCCTGTATCTCCCTCTCCGCTGCCTCCCGCACACGTGCATGAATTCACCTCATAATGTCATCATACCACCCACCACTACCACTCGCACCACTATCGCCCGCACCAAAACCACTACCACTACCACTACCAGTCATTCCAGATATATAAAAGAAACGTAGAGAGAGAGATACTCGTTAATACAAGTGGTGCAAATGAAATGAAATTCAACGAGCCGTATTTATAGAATTTTTGAAAAAAAATACAAAATAATAGGGACGTCCTGGGAACTCCGCAGAACTCCGGTGTCCGCAGCGGACGTCCGTATCCGCGTCACCTTTGCACAATGGCGGACGTCCCGCGCGGACGTCCGGCACGCCGATCGGACATCCTCCGGGACGGGCGCTATTGCGGATGCTCTTAAAATCGTGGAAAACTAAAGTATAAAACGAGAGAATCATGTGGTGATATTATTATTAATTTATTATGGTGGTCCTGCTTCCAGTAACTCGCACTCACTTCCAAAAACCTAAATGGAACTCCAAAAAAAGTAGAAAAAGATAGTATTATTATTATTATGGCCAATAAGAGTCGTTTTTTTGGTTCGCATGTAAATAGGAGTCTTGTTTCATAATTAATATAAATGGTAAAAAAATCTCACATTCCATTTACATATTATTTTAAACCAATACTCTCTATATCCTATTAAAAATGAAACACTTTCCTCGTTGGATAGTCCCATTAAAAATGAAAATATCATCATCTAACTCACAAAACAGCACTATATAAAATCTTGTGCCGAAAGATAAACTTTTCATATTAAATGGGACGGAGGGAGTATATACAAGTGTATACATTTATTCCACTAACTTTCTTCTTCTACCTATTTTTCGGTTGGTGATGAGTTACATTTGAAGAGTCCATTCAGCCTCTATGCATATAGAATTTAACTTCCAAAATTGGCTCATCTAGCCCCGGAATTGAACAGTGTCAACATACATTTGTATAAACACTAGGATCTTCTCGCACACACTTTTACCGTCAAGTTTCGAATCGCTATTTATAAAATTCATGTAACAATAGAGAAAGCCTAAATTAGCTCCATTTCTATCTTCTTATCTGATCTTATTCTACCACAGGAGGGTTTATCTTTAACCTTTCATTCTTCGTTAAAATGCATGAACTGCCCAGAGAAATCTTGGCCTCACACCTCGAACCCGATTGCAGTTCATACTTCCAAAAACGTACACAACTGAAATAGGTCTCTTTGAATTGAGGCATGACATTCAATCATGTTTGTTCTTTCCTAATTCTTCTTGGTTATGTTCTTTCCTAAGTGCCATTCTTTTATTCATCTGACGTACATAGTCTAGGGTTTAGAACTTGTAAAAGATTTCTTCATAACTTCTCCTGTACAGTACACCCCATCAATCTGATTCTGCAACTTTGCATAATCCTTTTCATCTTTCATCACAAACTTTTGGCACCTGCGTCCAAACCAACGAATCTTCATTCAACAGGCTCTTATCAAATGTGTAACAACAAGTTGTATTATTTTACAGATCCATATGCTGATATGAATTTGGTAGATGGAATAACCCTCCTGTGCAGTGACCTTAAGGTAGATTAGCAATTACACTCATGTGGTCACCTAGGAAGTCTTTCTAAAGCTTCTTATGTTTATTTATTTTCCTTTCCCTTGATTGAACACTCTGTGCTGATGATGGCCTTTCAAAGGATTGATTCACTGGAGAAGTTTAGAGAAAGGATATCATTTATGCGTTCTGAACTGAAAGATGAACGTATGTATTTGTCACTATTCTACAAAATCATTTGTTTATCCAATTCAGTATTTCTTTGTCTTCTTAAAAGCCATTTTCCCACAAATATTGAATACAACTTGTTCTCTAATCTTTTCAGCAAAATAAATTTCACAGTGTAGAACCTGTTTTTATGCTAAAAGTCTAAAAGAAATGAATGATTTTTTATAAGGTTTAGTATCTGTACTTCATCTATCTGCTTTTCTGTGGCTAAATAGTTCTAATTAATTCAAGAGATCTATAACTAAGCTTTTGGGTGGGCAAAAGAGAAGGTAACAACTTCTGTACTGAATAGGGCAAATTTTTTACTTGGCCATATGCCCATATCTGATTGATGAATTTGTTGACTATTTGACTGAATGTGGCATAATTCAGAAGGACAAGTTGAGTGATTGGAGCTTCAAACTTTGGACGCTTAGTTGTATATATATTAATTTATTTCTGTGTTTCAGCTTAAATTGATGATGTAAAATTGAGTCTACAACCATTAGGAAGGATGTGTGTGATAGATACCACAAGAAAATCTATATTAATACTATAGGGATATTGGTCTCTAAAACCATGGACTTTATTTAAAATTTGGTATTTCCCACAAACTTGGAAATTACAAAGCTGCCACTAAACACTATTTGGGCAGAAAAATGATATCCTCATCCAATACATATGTTTTTTAACAAAATGAGACGTACTCTAAATATATATTAGAAATTTTATATCTTCAAGTATGGCGTGTTCTATAAAATTTAAATAAATTGAAATAAAACATGTTTGTTTTAAACATAAACTGAGGCACATTGTAAATTTATAATCACACTCCATAATTTATCTCAAAGATGCAAAATCTTAATTGGTACAAAATATACTTATATATCTCTAATATCAAATATGCATTTAACTTTTGGCCAGGAATCTTTAGGCATGATCATTATAATTAATAAATTCAAATATTACATGCACTTGTGAATTTTCTTTTCTTCAAGATTTCTGAATTTGATTCACCATCTTAGCAACTCGAGTAAGATAGAGTAAGATAGATTTGCATGGCTTCACCATCTATGTCTGATAAATTATCAAACTCTCCAAATAGATTGTAATTCGATAAACTACCTTGTCATTGCCATGAAATCCTTCCTACGATATATTTCAAGCATTTTTGGCTCGTTTGACACCATCGATCCTTGGATATATGAATTTGATCAGCCCTTGCTGAATGAATCTCAATGCGCTTGCATCTCACATCACATTCTTCTTGAAGTTATTTTGTTGATTTTGACTATACGCCTCAGTTAGGGTGCTTCCGCATGTGCCCAAACAACACCCTCGCCCGAACTAAACGCATTATTACAGACACTACAATGGTAAATCCGACCACCCTCTTCACCGTCGTCAGCCGCCGACGCTCTCTTCCTACCCAACGGACTACCGCCAACTCTCGCCGCTCCCCACCTGACGCCATCTCCGACGAGCACCGCGGCATCCGCCTCCGGGGAAGGTGGGGGCTCCGGCAGAGAGGGAGTGACAAGAGTTGGCGGTAGCCCGTTGGCCAGGAAGAGAGCGGCAGTTGTTGACGGCGGCGGAGAGGGTAGTCGGATGTACCAATGCAGTGTCTGCAATAAGGCGTTTATTCGGCAAGAGCGGTGTTTGGGCACATGCGGAAGCACCCTGACAGATGAGGCATAAAGTCAAAATCAGCAAAATGAAAATGTGAAGAGAGATGCAAACTCTTATACCAAATTTTTGTTGAATATGTGAATCAGTAATAGACCTATGAGACTGATACGATCATATCTCTTATGATCTTCCAATTATTTAGTTTTCCTTTATTCACTATATCTTTCCCATATTTGTTTAGATATTTGTTTCTTGTTCATTAAGTTAGGGTAGTAGTATTCTAGTATTATAAATAGGAGAGATTATATCATTGTAATCAATCAATGAATGAATGAAATATTTTCTCTAAACCTAGCTTGATCAACAAGCGTAATTTTAGTTCTCTCTTTGCTGTCATCAGAACACGTCCGTGAAACAGCAAATCGTGACTTTTCCTTCGATCTTGTCGAAGGTCCGATCACCTTATCACTCCGAGAAGTTAGTTAACCGGCCTCGTTACGGAGAACGTCCGTAACAACTCATGCTTTCATCCCGTGCTCATCCTCCATATCCCCCAAACCATTCACCAATATAAAAAAAAAAATCAGCCGAAGTACCATTATCACATCCACACCTAATCCTCCATATTTCCCCTTACAAAAAAAAAAACCACCGAAGAGAAGCTACCAAGTCCCTATTTTATACCTTTCACCTTATTTAATCCATATCCACTTTTCACCAATCAACAAAAGAAAGAGACCTTCTTCACCAAAACAATAACAACGAACCCCTTCTTCGCAAAGAAGGCACTCTAACTTCATTCTTTTTCCCTATTATTAGTTATGGCTATTTACCACCAATATCAGCCCCCGCACCAGATACACTCAATGTTTGCAAAATTTGATCGCCTATTGGACATGATGGAATCCCGTATGGACGCAGTAGATCGGCGCGTGGAAAATCTTCGTCGGAAACAATACCCCTGCCCACACCAATCTGGGGGGTCGCGCAACATCCCCGATGACTTTTTAAGCTGCCATCCGGAGGATGCAGCCAATCGCTGTGTTGGCTACCCTCGTGCACCTCAGCCGTCGGAGCCACAACCACATCCGACTCCATCCCCGTCGTACGCGCAACGAACCCGCCGTAGCTATCTGTCCCACAGTCAGTAGCCGCCCGCGCGCTCTAGTTCCTGTGGGTATACTGCCCGACAGAATGCCAACCAGCGTCTGCTCAACGCCTCCACCTCTGGGGACCAGTTCGTGGAGCAGAAACAGCCACCCCGACAGCCGCATTGCGTGCGCAAAAGCACTAACCCGGGTTGGTTTTCGCAAGAATCACTTGCTGGGACCTGCCAGCCCCGAGACAGTATGTGAGGTCTCCGGTCTCTGACGGTCCATCGGCGCGCCCAACCAGGCGTTGGGATCGGCCTGAAAATCGCGTTCAGCAGCGAGTGTCACCTTACGAGCCACCGGCCCCAACTGGCTGGCCTCCATGACCACAACCGTCGCCCGTGCGCCAGCCCTTTTGCTGGGACCCTCCGGAACAGCAGGGATACCCACCACATGCACCACCAACGCCTGTGGAGCCCCTTGACCTTGAGTGTGCCAGATTCCAACCTTTGCCACAGCCGCCACAGCCGCATCGCTACCGGAGGGGTGTTGATGAGGACAGATGTTACGGAGAGGTCGTTACTCATACACATTCCCCCACACTTGACGTGAGTTTGGGTAGCTATGTAAGTGGATATGTGAATGAAGGGACGAACCTAAATGAAGTCGATTCTTATTTATCGAGTTTAGATGTTCAGATTGCATATTCATGTTCAGACTGCTATGATGATAGTGGTAAGGGCGAAGAGGAGCTTGTGATTCAAAGGACTTCATATTAGAGACAGGAGCAAAAGAAGCCATGGGTCGAGGCGTGCCTAGTGAGAATAGGGGATCTAGGGAAAGTGGAGATGGCAGTCTCGAAGACCAGCGACTTTCATCTTTTGTGGAAATATACCTACCGCGCAGCCCCGATATGAGTAAGGAGAATGAGGAAGAGGCATCGTTAGGCGATGTAGAGGAGGACGATTCCATTGAGGAAGTGCCGAAGGTCATCGCCTCATTCCCTGTTGTTCAAGTGCAATCAAAATCTATTGTTGAGAATTGTTGGGGCAAGAAAAGAGATGGTGCTTACACCGGTTCGCGCATAATTGTTGGTGTCTATGAGGAATTGAATATCAGTGATGTTACAATTATGAATCATCAATTAACATCGCTTGATACCGATGCAAGGTTGATCCCTCCGTGCAATGACATGCTGTATTCGAACATTCTTGGAGGCGTGGACATGCTTGTCGTTGTGGCATGGAATTTTGCAGACCACATTGGGTCTCCTTTGTTGAATTTTTTTGGTTTTGATGAAGGGAGACATTCAACTGTTCGGTGTGCGTTTGATCCAGGAGGAGACGCCTCGCCGAAGCTTTTGCTTTCAACTCTCGTCGTTGTTTCTTGGTTTCCACCTTGAGGACAAGGTGGATTTCAACCGTGGGGGGAGTTGATACGATCATATCTCTTATGATCTTCCAATTATTTAGTTTTCCTTTATTCACCATATCTTTCCCATATTTGTTTAGATATTTGTTTTTTGTTCATTAAGTTAGGGTAGTAGTATTCTAGTATTATAAATATGAGAGATTATATCATTGTAATCAATTAATCAATGAATGAAATATTTTCTCTAAACCTAGCTTGAGCAACAAGCGTAATTTTAGTTCTCTCTTTGCTGTCATCGGAACACGTCCGTGAAACAGCAAATCGTGACCTTTCCTTCGAGCTTGTCGAAGGTTCGATCACCTTATCACTCCGAGAAGTTTGTTAACCGGCCTCGTTACGGAGAACGTCCGCAATAGAGACTTTGATATTTATTAACAAAATATGATATGGATATATTTGGCTACATAGTGAATATGATTTGATTGAATGATTGAAATTGTAGAAATTACAAAGGTATTTATAGATACCTCTAAACATGAATCTAGCCTAATACATAACTCTTCAACAAGTTACATAACTTTTAATTGAGATACATGAATCTTCATTAAGTACATGAATGAATACATGCATAAATTGACCAACTTAACTAATTGTGCAAGTTACTTTTTCAACAACATATACATTAATTTCTAAAGTAATTACAGTTTAAGATTCAAATCAAGCACCATCGAACTCGAACAGCTTCTCCTCACGATCATCAGCCTCTATATAATAACTCCCCGGCCACACAAAATCCTGCGTTGAGCCGACAGCAGCAGCTCTCTGTCTTCCCGGTTTGCGTAGGAGGGCGTGGGGCCGGACGCTGAGGGATCTCGACATGGAATCTCGGAAGTATCTGACCAAACCCCTCTCCCTCTTGTGAGCATTCTGGTGGCCGCCCAATTTGGCTCTGCTGTTTCTTGAGTTTCGATCATGTTCATGGCAGTTTATCTGTTGCAAGAGATAGTGAAATTGAGCTTATTATATTCATTTGTGTTTTTCCTGTTTAGTGTTTTCGCTAAGGGCTTGTTTGGTAGCTTTATTAATTTATAGTAATTTGTATAGATGTATCAAGTAGTAATTGTGTTAAATAAATTTAGATGTTTGGTAATTTATAGCTAGACTATTTAGATGACGTTCGGTTCGTACTTTAATTTTATGATTGCACCATCTCTTTATAAATAATCCTTATAAATATCATTAAATTGTATTTCACATGCATTAGAGTTGGGATGGATATATAATCCTTATAAATATCATTAAAATAATTTTTCTTCTTCAATTTTATCATTTAATTGATCCCGCAATACAAAATTTATATTTACTCACACTACAACAAAAAAACATTAAGGACAATTTTTTAATGTAATTAATGATATTAATTTATAGTACTTATTTCTTAATATATCGCCAACATTTCAAAAAATATTCTTATTATTGATGACCCAACTAAAATTAGAGGACGCAAATATAAGTATTCTAAAAAATTAAAAATTAAGTTAATTTGTCCATAATATATGTACGTTTTCTTTTGCATTCTAAATTATTGTTACTTTTAAAAAATTTCTAACATAATAATGGGTCTCGATTTTTTCATCTCTATAAATTTTTGTAGTGACTATCCACATCAAAGAAAATAAATTTAAATTCACTTAAAAAATAAACAGAATACTACTATTTAAATTATGAAAAGAACATCTCCATTGATCCATCGTCAGATTCATCACCTCCTTCCCTACCTCTTCAAGAATCTAATGGATTTATCTTCAAAAATCTATTAGATTCATTCAAGACTCTTCTGAGATAATCAAGCTCTTTATAACTGCGATGGCCGGTATCTTACCACCGGAACAGGCGAGACGGAAGGCACGCGCACTCGCTTGCCGGAGTTAGGCGGCGGCGGACAGAGCGCAAGAATATTAAATATATAATACTCAAAATACATTATTTTTCTATTAGTAAGATCTGGATTTTTTTCTTGGATGTATATACTGAATAGAACTAATTTTTATTTGTTGAAGTACAATTAGATAGTTATATTTTTAACTATCTAATTGAGTTATCAAATTTAATGCTTCTATTAGTAATTGGTTTTGGGATGAAAACATATCGGGATGTGATCAGTTATCCCTTCACTTATTAGGTACATATTTTAATGAATAAGATCGACCGGTGGTTTTGGGATGAAAACTCACAGGAATATGGTCAATCTCTCACTCACATTTCAGATATGTTTCAATCTATTAGATTGTACTTGCAGGGATGCAGTATGCAAATAATCGATGTTGTATTATTGAAAGTGGCCTAGCTAGAGGTGGTATATATCGTGAGTAGCCTAGCTAGATATTGTATAGACATATTACCCTAGCAGCTAGCTACGTAATAATAGAAAAAAGGAAAAAGGAAAAAGGAAAAAGGAAAAAGGAAAAAGGAAAAAGGAAAAAGGAAAAAGGAAACGAGAGAAGGGCGTGTATTATAATAAATAGTTTTAGTGAAGATGATCGTTTATTGGAACATCAAATCTAAGAGGGAGCATCCTTTTTAATTATATTCATGTTCACATGATGTAGGGCACACAATTGTTCAATACTAGATCTCCAAATATGGTAGAGTGGGCTAACGTTAAATCCTCTGCAGTTTTTTGTACTTTCCATTAAATCTTTCTCTCAAATCTTTTAGGACCAAACATTTTTTACATGAACAGAACTACCACACTTTTATCCTTCTCCAAGGGGAGAGGTAAATGAAAAGGTAATGTAATATAACTACCATATTTACCTTTTTTTATGAAAAAGTATTCTCTAAGGGGAGAGGTATTTGAGAATGTATTATACATTTTTTCATTTTGAAGAAGTATCTATGGAGAGGTAAAATCTTATAATTACCATATTTACCTTCTTTTCATGTAAAATCATTCTCCAAGGGAGAATGTATTTCAGAAGGTATTACACTTTATATTTTTTAATGCATTTGGTACTAATATTTTATTTTTTTAAACAATTTACCTTTCTATATACCTTTTCTCAATGGAATGTAATACTTTTTATAATGGTATATTTCACTTTTTTATAAGATAAATAAATGATATACCTCTTTCATTTACCTTTCTTTATCGGAACCAATTTCATGTTGATTCCCAACATTATTAATTGCGATAGAATAGGTTTCCATAATTTCATATAGTAGGTGCTTGAAATTGCAAATTATTGACAATTATTATCGGCCATTTTTTGCCCTTTTTTGCTTAAAATTTGACGTGTCATTCGCTAAAATCCAAATAAAAACATTACCAATTATGATTATACAGTAAATCAATCAGTTCATTAGTAATCCAACTAATGCCATATATATGGTGGATTTCAAGAATGCCACTAAAAGTTCAGCACTATAAATGGGGTAATATACTAATAGAGTTCGTTTCCACATACCGACACATATAGTCGTCTATGTGGTAAGTTTAATTTAAATACTCCCTCCATCCTCCATCCCAATTTAAGAGTCTTGTTTTACCATTTTCATCCGTCCTAACTTAAGAGTCATATTTCACTTTTACCATAAAGAGTAAGTAGGTCTCACATTCTACCAACTTATTTCACTAACATTTTATTATAAAAGTAATATATATAAGTGAGACTCATATTCCACTAACTTATTCAACATATTTTTCTTTATCTTTCTTAAAACTCATGCCCTAACTAATTAGTACTTTTCAATTGAGACGGAGGGAGTATTAAAATCAGCTAACCGTTTTTCTTTCGAACAAGAAAAGTAATGCGAATTCTAAGTCTACATAACAGCTTGGAATGGTGTCGTACTATTCAAATATTGTTTATCAACTATCAAGTGTGAAATAGAGAAGATAGGCAAAACTTGTGTATAGGAACTTTGCCGCCTAGTATTAAAAAATCAAGAATTTGTCATAAAATAAATTTTCTCCTCTTTAATTTATCTAATAAATAACCAAGCTATATTAGATACCAAAGTAGCTTGAGCTCAGATTTACCCGTTTAGCTAACTATAAATTGATTGAGATACTTAAAATAATGAATTTGGGTATATAGAAAAAGTATTTGCAAAAAATACATGAAATCCTAATTAGGGCTGGGACGGTACGGTATATCGTATCGAAAATGCTATACCATATACCATACCGAAATATCGGTTTGAAAGATTTTTATACCGTTACTGTATCGAAAGTATCGGTATACCGAACTTTCGGTATGGGTGATTAATACGATATCTTCCCATATCTTCCCATATATTCCATATCTTCTATTTAGTTATCTTTTGATTCATAGTATCTTTTCATATATTATTTTCTTGTTCGGTAAGTTAGGACTTAGTATTATAAATAGGGCAGAATGTAATCATTTGAATGATCATGAATGAAAACATATTATTTGCCCACACCCAACGTGAATTAATCAAACCCTAGTTCCATCGCTGCCCGACGGAGGAGTTCCGCGCACAGCTAGAACTAGAACTACCGCCGATCCTGTCGCAGGACGCCGGAGAATTATCTGTAACTTAGATTCTGCGCTGCCCGACGGAGAGGACTTCCGCGCACAGCCAGATCTTCGCCGCTGCCGATCCTACGCTAGGACGCCGGAGAAAGGGATACGACAAAGGGTTGTATCAACAGGTGCTTTCATCGGTTTACTCATGTCCCGCTTCCATAGCAACGGGAAATCATTGTGGGGGGGTCACTGCCCCGACACTTTTCCAGAGGGTGCTGCCCGCTGCACTCACGTGGGAGGCCGTCGCTACAGGTCAGACTTTCAGCGCCCTCCCATGGAGGAGGACCCGATTGGCCGCCCTTCCGACGAGGGACGCAATGCCGACTCAATTGGCAACAAATTGGATCGCTTGATGGATAGGATCGATAAATTAGATGCTTGGAGAAAGGAGACGGACCGGCGGTTTGAGGATTTAGAACTTGCAATCCCGCGCGTGTTCAACCATCCGCTTGACTACGATGACAACGATAAATGGGAGTATGAGGATTATCGTCGTAAACGTAATTGGAATAGTAATCACCACATGGGATCGGTCCAAACCCATCGCCCCACCTGTTGGTATCCTCCCGGTGATCGACCATTGCCGAGTTGCCAGTTGTACGACCCACCACAGTCACGGAGGCCCCCTTGTTGGGAACCACTGCCTCGCCGTGCATCGTGAGAATATTTGGACTCCTCATATGTACCGCCGTGGCAGCCGCGCTTCACCAACAGGGATTCCTCATATGTACCGCCGAGGCAATACAAGACCTCGACTATTAGGCAACTCACCTATTCGTCAGACGTACCACCACGAAATCCCCCAGAAATAGATCGTTTGAAGCTTTTCGACAGCGACGGCGTTTCTTCAGACGAAGACCTGTCCAAAATTGAAATCAACCAGGAATTTGCCAAACGCTACGAGCACAACAAGAAGAGAGTGGAACTGCATAGGTACGAAGTGCTCAAGAAGCAGGGCAGAGTCGACTCGTCGGACTCGGATTCAGAGGAATCGTCGTCTGGGGAGGAGGAGTTGAAGAAACCTAGTAAGAAGACTAACGCCAATTTTTTGAGGCGTTGATTAAGGTGAAAAATCAAGACCCAATTTTGAGGGAGCGAGATGCGAAATTGTTCGAATCCGATGACTAGGATAGTGATGAAGAGGAGGATACTGCAAGTATGAAGAAGGGGAAGCCAATGTATTTGAAAGACGTCGTTTCGAAGCAATTGATTGAGGCGGGTCCAGAGCTAAGTGATGGAGAGGATGGAAGTGGGAATGATGGAGAGAATAATAAGTTGAAGAGTTATTCGCAAGAGCAGGAGGAGCTGAGGAAGCAGATTGTGAAATCTCTGGTGGAGGGGAAATCGGACGATGATAAGGAGCTGCCACATGGAGGATGGATGAAGGGCTTGCTAGCCACAAAGACATTTAACATCGGGCTAAACATGCCGGCAAAACCTGTTGTCTTCACGAATGTTCAAGAATTTGATGGGGATTACTATGTCAGGAGACGTTTGCCTATTTGGCGTGTGTTCGATCCAGGAGAAGACACCTCACCAAAGCTTTTGCTTCCAACTATCGTCGTTGCTTCGTAATTTCCACCTTGAGGACAAGGCGGATTTCAACCGTGGGGGAGTTGATACGATATCTTCCCATATCTTCCCATATATTCCATATCTTCTATTTAGTTATCTTTTGATTCATAGTATCTTTTCATATATTATTTTCTTGTTCGGTAAGTTAGGACTAATCATTTGAATGATCATGAATGAAAACATATTATTTGCCCACACCCAACGTGAATTAATCAAACCCTAGTTCCATCGCTGCCCGACGGAGGAGTTCCGCGCACAGCTAGAACTAGAACTACCGCTGATCCTGTCGCAGGACGCCGGAGAATTATCTGTAACTTAGATTTTGCGCTGCCCGACGGAGAGGACTTCCGCGCACAGCCAGATCTTCGCCGCCGCCGATCCTACGCTAGGACGCCGGAGAAAGGGATACGACAAAGGATTGTATCAGTGATATCACTACCGTTACCATATCAATATTTTGGTATATCGTACCAAACTTCGGTATACCGAACTTGTGTACATTGTACCGTTATACCACAACATTTCGTATCTTTATACCTAAAAATATATAAATGATTTATAAATTATTAATGAATATATTTATCATTTTAATCCAAAATATTAAATTATATTATTATTTAATCGGTATATACGATATACTACAAATTTGATACTTATTAATCGGTATATATGATATACTACCGTACATTGATTTCGGTATACCTGTGATATCGATATATACCGGTAATATTTGTTATAATGGTAATATTCGTTATATTTGGTAATATATACCGATAAATTCATAATTTTTTTAAAAAGTTTATATCACAATCAAGATTATCAAGTTGTGGCATATCCAAAGCCCAATATTCTACCTAGCTTACATCTTTATTTCATTTCCAAATTTAGAAACATTTAGATTTTTTTATATAACAACATAAATAAAATGATTCCAAGCCACAAACACTTCGCCCCCCTCTCTCACACCTTCGATTTTTTATCGTGCGTGCGCTGACGTCGACGTACGCCCTCACGCTAGTCGACTCTGCGAGGAGTTTGAGGATCTCAATCAAAATTGGCGACGCAATGAGGGAAGTCGAGAGAGAGCTAAAGGCGCTTTGTTGCTTTAGATGGGTGCTCAAATTAAATGTCGCCACGATGCTTTGTGTTGTGCTCCCCGTGAACCTTGAAGAGATGTTTCCCATAAATGGCGAAATGGTAGGCGGTCAATGGAGGGAACACAATTAGTTTAAACTCGCATGGAGAGTTCTACCCTACCTTGGTGGGATATGGTGGAATATTTTCAATGATGGGGCAAAGGAGAAAAAGAAAGTGTTGGACGAGATCAAAAGCGCAGCAAGATGACTTGACAAGGTCGCAGCCCCAGTGTTCAAAGTACTCGACGAAGAAATCGTGACAACCGCTGTTGATCCCGGTACCTCCGACTCCGATCCCACTGCTGAAGCCGGTCCATCCACTTCTGTTACCTGAGCCGCCGATCCCATTGCCGGAGACGACATGGTGTAGGCGTTCTATTTATTTTGCTTACGGATTATGAATTTTCTTATGGATTACTCCATCCGTCCGTGAAATGTTGTCTAGTTTTGCCATTTCGGTTCATCCGCAAAATGTTGCACATTTTGCTCTTTTATCATTTTTTATAAATGGACCTCACTTTCAACTAATTCATTACACTCACATTCTATTATAAAAACTATAAATAAATGTGGGATCTACAATCTACCACTCACTCTTCTTAAAGCTCGTGCTAAGTCAAACTTGGACAACATTTCATGGACGGAGGGATTATTAATTTGCTTATGGATTATGACTAGATCTAGTTAATTTGTAACAAGTGGAGTTTCAACCTTGATGATTTCCTATGATATTTTATTGTGTTTCAAATTAACTTTGATGATTTCCTACGGTATACTATTGTGTTTCAAATTAGTACTCCATCTGTACCCTTACAAGTTAAGCGTATTTCTTTTTAGGTCGTTCCACTATAAGTGGTACATTTCCTTTTATGGAAAAAAAAGTATGACCATAATTTATGCCAAAAATTTTAGTGTGAGAAATTCGCACGATTTGAAAAGTTGGTGATTTTTAAGAGCAACTTTTATTATTAATTTGCTTATGGATTATGACTAGATCTAGTTAATTTGTAACACGTGGAGTTTCAACCTTGATGATTTCCTATGATATTTTATTGTGTTTCAAGTTAACTTTGATAATTTCCTATGGTATATTATTGTGTTTCAAATTAGTACTCCATCTGTCCCATTACAAGTTAAATGTATTTCTTTTTAGGTCGTTCCACTATAAGTGTGTGAAATCCGCACAAATCGAAAAATTTATGACTTTTAAGACCATTTTTAAAGGTCGTGGGAAATACCAAATTTTTGTGAAAATTTAAAAATTTTCGGACCAATTTCACTTAACTTTTTAGATAAATTCAACTCAACAATACATTTGGCCCAATTTATTTAAATTAAATAAGTTGGGCAAAAATTAGTCCACTGCAAAATCAATTGATTATTGATTGGTTTAAATCCGGATAAATAGGAATTTAATGTACTGTTAAACTTTTATACTTATTGTTGTTAAACTTTTATGTACTTACTAGTGTTAACACCCGTACTATGCATGGAACAAAATTTTTTTAAATAAATATATATATATATATATATAGTTAAATATATTAAAGTAACGAACATAGAAAAATAATATAAAAATATATTTCTTTTAAGAATATGAATTAAATAAAAATAGTAGATTATAAAGAATTAAAATATTATAAATAACAACAAAGGACATGCGTGAATTAAATAGAATAAGAATAAAGGAAATGTATTCCTAAATACAAAAGAAAAAGAAAATATTTAAAGGAATAAATAGTTCATGATTCATTCAAGCAACAAATATTAGGTATTAATAAGTGCAAAAAAAATACTTAGAAAAACAACAACAAACCAATAGTTCACAAATTTTGAAAAACTTCTTTGTAAACTAAATTGACAGTCGAATCACTGATAAGGCTCGTTTCATGCATTGGTTATTAGGTAAATTTCTGTGATTTCAAGGAACTAATGAGTGTTTATAAGTTCAGGTGCGTAAAAAATCTGTCGGACCCAGGAAACAACTACAACTTGACCGGGCAGATGCAATCAAGGGATATTGAAGTGAAAAACGCCAATTAACCAAACTGACCTAGGAGAATCACAGAAGCGGTGACAAGAGCAGAAGTGAAGTAAAGAGCATCTTTTGAAGGATCTTTTTCAAAGGGCAAAAATGACAAATTAGTAGGAAAAGTGTACTAGGGATTCGAGCCTCAACTATAAAAAGGGACAACTACCTTGAAGAGATGCACCATCTCAAGTTCACATTCAGCTCCATTTAGTCTTCATTCTTAGCTCACCTTTCACTTCACACACATATTTCTCTATGCACTTGGGAATGGGATGATATTCTGGGCATTCGTGGTGGTTTAGTTTTGTTTCAGTGGTGTAACACCGTTCCGTTTCTGTTGTTTTTACGCCGTTAACTTCAATGTTTTGGAAGATCGACGCTGGTTACTCTGTTTTAAACCTTATTCTGATGCTAAGGAAATTTCAGTTTATGTTTTGATGCATGATGTTGGTTTTTACTGATTTGGATGCTTTTCGCAATTGACGGTTGGTTTGGAGTTGAGATCGGTTGAATCGGTGATGAATTGTAGTTGAATTTGTGAATCTGGATTGGGAAACGATGGATCTGAATATAGCAGCGTTGGGATCAGGTTGATCTGAGTTGGATTGTTGTTTTGAGTGTGGATCTGAGACGTGTTGTTCTGATTTTGCATGATTATGGATGTTTACTGTTTGTTTTCGATTCTGCTCGACCTAGTAGTTTAGATCTGATAGTTTTCTGTTTTATCGTCATGTTTGAGTTTGGAATCTGAGATTGCTCTGTTTTGATATGTTTGATGCTTTGTTTCGTCTGCGTTTGTGTTCATTTACTTATGAAGATGAAGTCAGTTGTTAGTTAAGGATTAGATCTGCGTGTTTGAGGTGTTTTCTTACTTTTTGCAACTTTTTCCGTCACCGTAGCTGAATCGGGAAATTGGTCCCCACTGAAGTTTGCATGTTTGTTTAACCATTTTGGGAAATCATCAATCTGACCCAGTAGTTATAGTTGTTTGAATCTCTCTAGTTAAATTTCATTTCCTTGAGTCACGCATGCATACGTCTTTTTCCTGTTTCCTAGGTCTAGTAGATAGGTTAATTGCTTTTCATTCTGTTGAGTTCAGTAGTTAAAAAAAACTTAACCCATGAGTTGCGTGGCAGCAGCCAACCCCCTTCCAAATCCTCTGAATATTTGCTAAACTCCTCCATCTCTGTGGGAACGATCCTTACTTTCATATATTAGCCAATAGTATGATGGGTTAAGGTTTTGAAGTGGTTAAGAGTACACCCAACGACAAATTCAGATAGGTTTAAGATCTGCTAGACCCTACGGTTTAGTAAATCCTTTAGGTCTGTTTGTTTGAACATCTCCACAGCGTCCTCGAAATACCGCACTTCAATCACTTCTACTATCATCATCATCTACACACACTAAAATTTTCATACCTTCACAACTTGTGACTCTAGACATATCAACATACAGTTGTCCATGACTGAAGATCGGTTTTTTCAAAAATAATCCAACATAAGAGAGATTGCCCTTGGCTGTTGTTAATGGTCCTTGCATATGACGCCACAAATGGAAACTGTCGTCGTTGGAATCTGAATGGCAACCTTGGATCAGAAGATATTAAAGACATTCGAGAAATCAAGACTTTACTGATATTATGGTCACCCAATACTCGAGCCTCCAAAACATATTCACCTAATAGTGTAATTATCAATTTCGTGTCATTACACAAATCATTAGAGTGATCTATGTTCCTTAACAACATCACAAGAGTACCAACGTTCAACAACAATTCATGATTAGGTGTACCTGAACACTTCAGATTATTCAAACCATATCATAATTTGATCTTAGTTGACCACTTATTTCTTATGTTTAATTTCAAACCATATGATAACTTGATAAGCATGGCCAGAGACTAGATGTATTTTAGTATTGGAAAAACATAAATTTTTTATTCCCGCCATATATACGTATAAAAAGTAAATTATCACTTAAGATTCATAGTACTGTTTATATTATAAGAAGTCATACCAACTTTGTAAGTAAGATTTAATTTTAAATATTTATAATTTAATCTAATTCCGGATTAGATTTAATTTTAAGTATTTATAATTTCATCTAATTCCGTAATTTATTCTATAAACCTAGTAGCATTGTTTAATTAATTGGTAACATTAATTTGGTTCAGAGTTTCACCATCAGTATTATTCCGGCTAAATAATACAAATTGTACACAAAATTTAATGCATTTGTAAATTGTTAGAGGAAACAAAAATTAATCGAATGAAAAGATGGAATAAAACGGTGATATTTTGGGAAGTGAAAATTTATTTTTAATTTTATTTCCCAATTTTATTTGATTTTTAATTAAAAAAATAAAGCAAAATAACAACAATACCCACCAGCAATCCAATCTAAGGAAAGACTCACACCTCCCAAAAGCATAGAGAGAGATGAACATATACATGAAGTTGTATTCATCAAGCTATTTACCCGCACTCATGAAAAGAAAGTCGAAGCAATAAATAATCTTTTCTTCGATTTTGTAGATTTTTCTTAAATTCTTACTATGATACTTGGGGCAATTAGTTATGATGTTGTTTAAGGAATTAACACCATTTCATAAATGAAAATTTAACTTCACAATTTCATTTAAGTGATGCTAAATAGAGATATTAATGAAATTCTCTAAGAAAATTATAAATGAAAATTGTAAAATATTTTAATTATATTTTTTATTTATATTTTGTATTGAAATTTAAACTAATAATAAATTATTAAAATATCAAGTAACTTAGCCTTTGTCTCTAAATAATTTTGATGGAAATAATGAGTAAAAATAAATCAATAACAATAATTTCTATTTAGAATTTATGGGAGAAGATAAGTATGTATAAATATTTGAATATTAATTAAAATTATTAATTTATTATTATTATTATTATTATTCTTATGGATATTTATTTAAATAACCTTGTTAGTTTCAATATCATTTAGCCATTCCATTAAAAATCCACTTCAAATAAATTGAGTCGACACAATCAATTTAAATATAGTTTCCGAATACCTTATCAATACCCTAATCCATATTTTGTGTGGTAATTCCTTACTTCCTATCCATATGTGTAACATTTGCTATTTATTCACTTTTAACTTCCTACAAATTCATACTTTATCGTACTTCCTCAATTTTACTATTATTAAGATTAAAAACTCAAATATTATAAAAGAAATGAAGTTTATAATTTTTTAAAAATTTGCTTATACATAACATTAAGAACATAACACTAAGAGTAGTATTTATAATACTCCCTCCGTCTCACGTTACTTGAAACGTTTCTTTTTGTCACGTGATTTAAGAAAGTTGTGTTAATGAGTTAAATAAAGTAAAATAATAGCAGGGGAATAAAGTAAGAGAAGGGCGAAATAAGTAAAATAAAAGAAAGAATAAAAGAAATGTGATTAGATGTTTTGTTTTTATTAAAAAAAAATAATTCAAATACAACCCAAAAAGGAATACGACCCAAGTAATAAAAAGAAACAGTTGGATGAAATCCCTGTTATACCCTTTTTGGAGGGAAAATGAGAAGCTGACAATATAGATGAAGTGTCCTTTATTCGCTAGCTGTAACACACTAGCTATATTGTAACATCCCAAATTTTTGTGACTCTTCTTATATGTTATTCGAATTTTGGATTCTTGGAATTATGAAACTTTCGTTTCTATGTGATTAAGTGTTTTGCGTGAAATAAATTTTCGTGGTTAATGTGGAATGATGAGCTTGATGTTTTATATTTTTCAATGTGGGGAAATAATTATTAGGATCATGCATTTATTTTTTTTGAGCCAATTCATTGGAATTTTCGGCCCTTCCTAATTATTGAAATAGTATTTCATTTCTTGGATTTAATTAATTGTCTTGGGATACTTATCCAAATTAAATCCAAACCAAATGACCCCTAAATGGTACTACATGGAATTCGAACTCCATTTTTATTTTCCTTGGGAGTTTTCGAAAATCTCCTAGAGGAGAAAGAATTATTTTCATTTTATTTAATTGGTGCTTTATTGACTCTCTTCCTTTGAATTTAATCCAATTAAATCATGTTATAATTTATTTCTTCACCTAAAATAAATAGAGAGTTGGGACATTCCTTGGTTAGCAATTTTCGGCCCCTCCACTAAATTTTGGAGGATATTTTATTTGTTTCCTAATTTGTGGAATCCTTTTTTATTCAAATAAATTCCTATGTCTAATTAATTGGGGATGTGAATATTTTTCTCCTACTTTTCTTCCATATCACACGCCCCATATGCAATATTTTCCTTGTGGGAATTTAATTAATTGTTGCCTATTTTATGGGAGCCTTTTTCCTATAAATAAATTGCCTAATTTAAATCCTATTCTTTTAATTGGGGATTTAAATAATTTTCTTGTGCAATTCCTTATGGAAATTTTCGGCCCCCCACCATTATTTTCATACTTGGAGATTTAATTTATTTTGTTCCCTTGTTTATGAAATATTCACTTTTATTTCATAAGTTGTGAATATATTCTCTCCAAGTAAATACCAAATAAATTCCTTGCTATTCCTACATGGAATTTTCGAAAATTTCCTCCCCTTCCCACATGCTTATTTTATTCTTTTAATTGTGGGATTTATTTAATTGTATTTTTCCCCACAATTAATTAATTAATTGATTTTAAACCTAACCCTAATCTTATAAAAACACCTAAACTAAACCCTAGTCCCCATTCTCCCTCAATTTTCGTGCCTCCCTCCTCCCTCTCCACATTCTCTCCAAAAAACTTCTTCCACCATTGTTTCTTGCATCCATTGAAGTTTATTTTCAAGAATCTCCGACGAATCACCTCGTTTCTTGGTTCTACCGATTCGTTTTGTCAAAGAAGGTATATTGGCTTCACTTTTCCTCATTCTTTTCATTTGAACCATGTTCTTGAATCCTACATGCATGTAGTGGGTGTAGGAATCGTATATCGCAAGTTTAATCGGGGGGAAAAGTGAGTTTGCTTGAAAACTTTGATAAATATGCGTTTTCAATTGATTTGTGTGAAGTTTGATTTGAATCTTTGGTGAATGATGTAAGTTTATGTGCAAACATGTTTAAGAGAGTCTTATCAAGCATGATTGTGTGTTATAAGCATGAGAATTGGTGTTTGGATGATTGAGAAGGAAACCCTAATTTAGAAATTGTGTATCTGTTATCTGTGATGTTCGACCAGTAGCTTCTGATGAGTAATTGACCTATCAAACGGCCGAATTTTGATATGAAAATTTTACTGAGTAAACTTCAAGGTGTTACCTGTGTCTCGTGTGAATTTAAGCTCTTTTTATTGAAAAATGAATGTTTAATAAATTTTTGAAGTTGACTGCGCAAATCTGCCAGAAACTCGTGTTCTCGCCAAGAATGTTTCGTTTTCTGTTTGACTGACCAAATGACCTCCGATTGATGTGATTCTTGAACTAGATGAAAATTTGAAGTGTCTTCTGAGTCGTGTTAAATTTTCAGCCTTTTTGGGCATTGGATGAATTTATGGTAAATTTTTCAAATGAACTGCGCAATGCTGTCAGAAATTGTATGTTCCGACCAGAGAGTTTAATATGTGATATGACTGACTAAATGACGTGATTTCGGTGTGAAAATTTTCATGGATGAACTTGAATGTGCCATCTGTATTGTGACCAAAACTTAGCTTCATATGAGGTCGGGTGAATTTATAGTGATTTTTACAAAACAGTCGCGCAGTTCTTCCAGTTTTCTGCCTTGTTAAAATGACACCTAGTTTCAAGTTTCAAAGTATTATATGATGCATGTATGTCCAAGGAACGTGTTTAAATGTTGAAATCACTTGTGATAAGTTGGAATGTGTTACGTGTGTCTTTACACCCTTTTGACGTATGTTGGGTTGGGGAATGTGAGAAAAACGATGAGAGAGAAAACGATAGGACATGCATAGTAAAATGTTGATGTGGAAGGCTGACTTGTGTTGTCATTGACAAGGGTGTTGTGTACTCGTGAACTCGAGGATCGTGAGTTGCTATAAGTTGGGTTGTGAATTTGCTAAGCGATCGAGGTGGGCTTTCTTTTCAAACCTCTTTATTTTTCCGAAAATATGATGTGGTGTTTTAAGGGTGGTTTAAAGTGTTATGTCATGCCGTGATTGTTTTGATGTTGAGATTTTTGCCTGATGCCTAGTTCGTTTGAGCTTGCTCCGTTAGGCTATAGGGCTATGTTGAGATTGTGCTTGATGCCTAGTTTGTGAGTTCGCTCCATTAGGCTATAGGGCTATGATAAACGAATTCGGGTCTGAGTAGGGCCGCAAACCCTATCAGGCTGTGTACACAGAGGGGATCGTGAGCCGTCCTTGCTAGTCGGCCGGTCTCGTGGGCGAATAGTGTGGCCACACTTTCGTCGCACTATGGTAAGAGGATGTGATTGATTGATTGATGTGGAAAATGAGGAGATAAATTGTCTGGCCAGACTTGGATTTTTGTGTTCTCGTGATATTTCTTACTATATAAAACTCGAGATCACTGGTATGGATGACATAACTTATTAAAATGTTTTCGGCATGAGCCCATTGAGTACAACAAGTACTCAGCCCTGCATATTCTTTTTCTTATGTGCAGGTTGAGCGGGATGTTGCGGTGGATGTTGAGCTGGCTAAAGACCCTAGGATACGTTGTGTCGTCATACATAGGCGTGATCCTTGACTCTCCCTTTGAACCTTATTTCCGCTGCTAGGTTTTGAATCATGTTTCAATACTTAAATCTTTTCGTACTATGTTGAGCATGTTTTGGTCACGTTAGGTTTTAAACGTCTATTTACATTATTGTCTGGAAATGATGTCTTTCACGTGAGTTAGACTACATGTTTTTCTTAGAAGTTGATTGGGTCTTAAATAACTATTTTTCTCCGCTGCTTATTTTAAAAATGTTTATCATATGTTGTTTTATTTAATAGCAAAGTTATAATTTTAAGTTTCTTTAAAACAAAAAGAAAATTTTTCTTCATCCTTTAAGTTAATTAAGTTTTCAATAGAAATCTAACCTTTACATGTTGTATCACGATCGCTGCGTTTGTAGCAACCCTAGTATGGGCGGTCGTGACATATATACATACCGAGAACACTTTGGAAATACAATACTCCATCCGTCCTCAAAGAGGATGAACTTTGGATTCGACATAGATTTTAATAAATGAGGCGAAAAGTAAGAGAGAGAAAGGGTAGTGGAAATAATGTTAGTGAAGAATGAAGTCCACATTATTATAATGGTATAAGTGTAAATGGTAATGGTATAAGTGGTAAATAAAATGATGCATATGGTAGTATGCTGTTTGAATTTTTAAAAATTAGAAAGTTAGGACGGACAAAAAAGGAAATAGTTCATACTCTTTGGGGCAGGAGGAAATAGAATTTTATTATCTTTTTTTGTTTTGAGTCTTCCAAATATTGAATATTGGAAGTTAAAAAAAGTTGAATCAAACCAAATGTTGAACTGCCGGTTGTGTTGAAGGAGGTGGTCGGCGACGTGCTGGCGACGCAGGCGGCGAAGCCATCGAGACAGGCGTAAGGAGGCAGGCGGAAGGCGAACTAGCGAGGCAGGCGGTGGGCGAAGAACCAAGGAGGGGCGGAGTGTCAGCGAGTCAGGACGGAAGGAGCGAAGAATGAGGCTGAACGGTGTTACGATCCTTCCTCGTGGCTTCCCAATGATGATCGTAACTTCACCAACACGAGCTAAGATAATCTCACGAGCTAAGAAGAATAGGTAGGAATCTTATTGAATGAACGAGTCTCACGATTACAAGTAGAAATCAAAGATAGAACAAGGTAGGAACATTGACACACGCCCTAGATCCACGATCTAAGCATGAACACAACTCAACAACACAATATCGACGACCTCAAATGAAAGAGAAACTACTACTATTTATACTCCGCATCCTAGCTCGCTCTCTTCTCGCTTGTTAACTAACATCCACGTGCTTCACACTCATTGGCCACAACACGTCATTGCCTCCCTCCCATTGGTCAGAGTCTCTTAACTAATGCCACGTCACAGTTAGCTAACCCCAACGGTCAGCTCCAACGGTCCATGCTAGCTCCCACGGCTCTAATGGTTGCATGCATGTGTGTATCACGTATCACTCTTCCATAATCATCAGCCGGCGACTTCCCTTCTACAATTTGTGATCGTAACAATCCCTTCCCCTTAAGATTCCTTGTCCACAAGGAATCATGGAGCCAAGCTTCTCGTGCTTTTCTTTCCCTAACTTCATTTTTTACCCGTGGCTTATAGAACCAACGAGCAGCAGCTCCATTGAAAAGTGATGGTTTTGCACCATTAACAACCTCATCAAGCCTTTCAAATTGCAATTTGCAATTTGCAGAGAATTTTATGGGATCAAATAGGGAATTGACAACAGCTACTTCCACAATGTGTATGGTATTATTTCCAGCAGTTCCCTTGTCCACAAACTCGAAAGAACCAACAGCTATAGTCTCGTGAGTAGCAGCCTCATAGCTGGGAATAGAATTCCCTTTCAAGATTTTACTCGTGAAGAAGAGATATGCCATCTCTAGCCTTCCCAACAATCCATAACCAGGCCTCTTAGTTGCACCATACAAACGAGTAGGCTGATCAGTCCTATCTCTCTCTGAAAACAACACCTTGGTGTTCAATCCATCCATAGAGCTACTAAAATCCCACACAATTGAAGGCTTGGGTTCTGCTACCTTGTGAACCTCAAACAAGTAGACTAAGACAACAATGTTGCTAAGGCCATATAGTGCTTGAACAATAATAACATCTACAAATTCGAAATCTTCATCACAGTCATCCACACTTGCACTGAGCCCTCTCGATACCTCTGATTCCTCCTTGGAATTCTTGACTGGATAGTCCCTTGATACTAGAGAGAAATCCTCGGATGACTTACTCACAAGCATCAAACTTCTAGCAAACTTCATAAGCTTCATCTTTACCTTGGGTTTAGGATCCCAACCCGACAGCCACTTCAATGGAAGGTAATAACTCCTATGCACCATCAAACTTGCAGCGAATTGTGCAAAGTTAGTGGAGTCGCCCTTTTCCTTACAAAAAATTGTAAGATTGTCTACTACATGCTCCATCTTTTTCAATTCTCCACTCTCCACCCCAAAGATTTTGTTAATCCTAGAGATATCATAATCTCTATCAAGTAACCAACCTGATTCCTCCTCTACAGCCACATGAATCTGATCCTCCCCTGCCTTAGCTGATGCCCGTCGCACATTACCCTCACCACCTATCTCTTCATCATACTGAGTTATGAACTTCAGCTTCACCATAGGCCTCGGAAACCAATTAAGCAGCCACGACAATGACCGACTATAACAGGCTGAGATAGGTAAATCCACAGACAGCTCATTCACTGGCGCATTTTGTCGAGCCTGCTCCGATTCCTTCCCCTTCTTCACCTCCTTTGATTTCCCCATAGGCATGAATATCTCCATCTCCCTTGTTTTCTGCAATGGAGTCACCACTACCTCCAAAAATTCAATATCCTCAACTTCCTTCGACACTCTTGTGCAATCCTCTACTCCGATCTTCAAATCTATATCCATTTCTTCATATCTCTCACTACTATGTTGCTCCATTAGATCTTCCTCAGCTTCTTCCTCTTCAATTACATCAATTTCAACATCTAGGTCAATCTCCTCATCTGCATATGTTTCATCTTCCATTTCACTATCCAATTTCCATTCAGTTTTAAGAGCTGGATTTCGAATACTATCCTTCATAGAATAATCTACTTCATCCTCATATCGCTTTTTACGATCACACCATAAAGCACCAGTTATTGTAAGCTCTTGAAGCTTAGAGAGAGCATAAGCATCATCTAATGTTTTTGGTTCAAACATACAATCTGGTACCCGTATTTCATCTAGTAACCCCGACAAAAATATACTCAATGCTTGATCTTCTTCTATACCAACCCTAGAATTTAGCTCCTCAAAAGCTTTAATATAACTTCGAATATGTGATACCTGTTTTAGATTCCGCAATTGAACGAGCAGATCATCTTCTTCCACAAGTGATTCACGGTTAGATTCGACATCTACCATGGCAGTTGCCCCACCGCTCCCCTGTAATCGATCTTTTATAGATGTGACTGCCTTAAACATCTCATTCCATCGAGCATTGATCTTCTCCTGCCGTTGAACCAGATTATTCAACCTTTCCCCAATTCTCCTCTCAACGTCCATTGCCCTAGGATTTCACCTTCGTAATTCGCGTCGCCGTTTTGGCCGTTTTGTCCGAGGATTAGCAGCTCTGATACCACTTGTTACGATCCTTCCTCGTGGCTTCCCAATGATGATCGTAACTTCGCAACAATCACTCAATTATCACCAACACGAGCTAAGATAATCTCACGAGCTATAAGAAGAATATGTAGGAATCTTATTGAATGAACGAGTCTCACGATTACAAGTAGAAATCAAAGATAGAACAAGGTAGGAACATTGACACACGCCCTAGATCCACGATCTAAGCATGAACACAACTCAACAACACAATATCGACGACCTCAAATGAAAGAGCAACTACTACTATTTATACTCCGCATCCTAGCTCGCTCTCTTCTCGCTTGTTAACTAACATCCACGTGCTTCACACTCATTGGCCACAACACGTTATTGCCTCCCTCCCATTGGTCAGAGTCTCTTAACTAATGCCACGTCACAGTTAGCTAACCCCAACGGTCAGCTCCAACGGTCCATGCTAGCTCCCACGGCTCTAACGGTTGCATGCATGTGTGTATCACGTATCACTCTTCCATAATCATCAGCCGGCGACTTCCCTTCTACAATTTGTGATCGTAACAAACGGGCGGTGGTCGTGGCGGTGAGGTGGGTGCTGCCGATTTGGGAGAGACAGAGAGAGAGAAATGCGATTTGTGAGAGAGAGATTTGGAGGCGTCATTTTATCTAGGGTTTGATGAAATGTATTTTTATTGGTAGTATATTATTTGGGTTTATTATTCTATGCCCATTGTAATTACTTTAGCTGTATTCAAATTTAATTTTATGTCCAGAATATTTAATAATTACGCAATATCATATAGTATGACGTAGTAGCAATACATATTTTTTTGTTTTGTATATAAGTGTAAGTTTACTTCCATGTCTACATTTCATTAACTAATTAATTAATTTTGGGTTCTCCTTTTTCTTTTATTTTGTTGTTATTTAATTTTTTTTATTATTGTATTTTTTTTAGTCATGAGATTTTGCGATTTAGACTTTAATTAATAGTATAGAGTTTTTCTAATTGATATATTTTTTAATCAAATAAAGTTTTAATTTGGTGTTTGGCTCTATTATTATGTTTTAGAAGTTGATCTTAGTTGGGACTTCTAATTTATTGGATTATGTGTATATTTGAAAATTAGTTATTCTGAATTAACTAATTAAATATTACATGTCTATACATATAGGGGTGTGAATACGAATATCGGGTACTAGGTTTATCCGAACCTGACCCAATACCCAATTTTATGCGATTGGGTAAAGAAATTTAAGATAATTCGGGTGTTGGGTAACCCGATCGGGTATTACCCGAATACCCGGTTTAGTATTTAGACTATGTTTAATACCCAATTTATTATTTAGACTATATTTTAGTATCCAATTGATTTTTTACTTTCGAATTATATTGTTGATTGTTCCTATATTTGATTCGATGTGTAATAGCATTTACATATTGCATAACCAGTTTCCATAAAGACAAATAATTGGGCACTTTAAAATAAATATGACCCATTTTTGTAGTTATATACGACAAAATATACTAAATATTAAATATATTAGTCTATTTAAATATTTTTTATTTTAAGATTAATATAATATCAATTTGAATTTTTATTTATTATTTATATATTTAAAGAGTATGGTATTTAGGTACCCGATTCGTCAGATTTGGATGCCCGGTGAGGGTATTGAGATACCTGAAAATATATCGGATTGGATATCGGGTAGGTATTTTATACTTCCTCCCTCCCCAAAGAGTATGTACTATTTCCTTTTTCATCCGTCCCTAAAGAGTATGAACTTTCCAATTTTAAAAAATCAAACAACATACAACCCCTACACATCATTTTATTTACAACTTATATCATTATCATTAACACTTATACCATTATAATAATGTGAACCCCACTCTCCACTAACATTATTTCCACTACCCTTTCTCCCTCTCTCTCTTACTTTTCCCCTTATTTATTAAAACCCGTGTTGAACCTAAAGTTCATACTCTTTGGGGACGGAGAGAGTATGATTTTCATTCGTCGATTTTAAATCAAGATGGAGGTATTTTTTATCCATTTTTTTAAAAATTAAATATATTGATTGATAAAACTTTTATTTATGTATTCACTTTATAATTTCTTTTGAGTCTTTTAATTTTTTTATATTTGTTTTATATTTTCCTTTTTTTCTTTTGTAAAATATTAGGATGTTGGTGATGCCCGGTAACATGTTCATACCGTGGTGCATTCTTTTGGGTTGAGAAACGCCTTGGCAAACCAAATAGCGCGGCTAATCTAAGATTATTCACTTTTGTTGTTTGGATGAGAATATTCAGATTCCTAATATGACATCTTCTCTTGAAGTCCTACATTAGTTGATGTTCTCTAAATACTCGAAAAGTAATCACTATTTAAAAAATATACAGTCATATAATTCAATGCTTGGATTTTTCCTCTTTGATCTTTAGTCGCACATTTTCCTTTATTTGTACTACTATATCTTATTCGAACTAAATCATACTCTTTTATACTTATTCACACATCTCCCCTTTGTCATTTATTTTATTTTATTTTACTCCACTCATATTATAAATTAAAGTTGTATAAATCATTTGTCAAATGTGAATGTTTCATTTAGAGTGGGTTGGGAGGACTACATTTCTCTTTTTGTTACTCATATTGTTTTATAATGTTTTTAGGTGTTTATAATATTGTGAATACTTATTGTAATTAACACATATTCTTAACTAGATACATCATTATATTTTTATTATCTTTTTTTTTACTCTACTTACTTTATAATTGATCTTTATTATTTGAAAATTTTATTTCTCATTCATAGCATGAGTGTTAATACTAGTATAGCTCAAATACATTAAATTTAACTTGTGGCCTTGTTGAAGTTAATATTTATTACCTAGCATAATGTCAAATAATCTTTAAACACCTCAAGGGAACATAATTAATCCGACCTAGTATATGATTTTATGTATAACAGTTATAACACCTTTAGACAATAATTATTACTCTCTCCATTTCTTAAAAATAGAAACTTTTAGAATGACATGAGTTTTAATACAAAATTAGTAAAGTAAAATAGGTATAGAAAGAAAAAGTGTTAATTAGTAGTAGAAAATAGGTCCCGCCTCATAGAAAAAGATCTTTCCTAAAATGGAGTGTTTCTATTTTTAGAAATCAACCTAAAAAGAAAAGAGTTTCTATCGTTATGAAACGGAAGGAATATTGCCTAAGATGTCAGGATTTCTTTAGGTTACAAAAAATCATAACCTATTTGACAAACAAAGTAAAATACTTAATGACATCGGTTTAAAGTTACATAGATTAACTTAGAAATAATGGTTCCCGAGATATTTTATTTCAGTAATTAGGTAGAAAAAATTATCTCATTGTGGTCCTTTTTGTGTTATACTATCACACTACTGTCGTTCCTCATTCTAAGATTACGAGACTTTAGGTTTGAAACTGCAACATTATGATAGATAGTCGATTTCCAATTTATATTGTTAATATATTTATTTTTGCAAAGACTCGAGTAAGCAATCCTTTATTGGTGACGTGATTATAATTTATCCTATAATGCAGAATACTAGTACTCTTTTGTTCAAACTAAAGAACAAAATAATATGACGAAAAAATTCTTGATTTTAAAATTGGAAAATAAAGTTACATAGATCCAGAGGATCTTTTAATATCAACCTAAAAAGTACGAGAACATAAGAAACAAATTTTGTTCCTCTACTAATTACTATATATCCGTGTGGTAGACATGGAGTAACAAATTAAAATTCCTTTTACGTGTGTAATTCAAATTTTATAGTGAAAAGGTCACATAATAAGTGTAATAGGTTGACATCCCTAATTAATACTAGTACTTATATAAAAAATCAAGTAAAATAACTTTTCTTCTTTAATTGTCAACTTAGAATCACACTTCAACAATCAAAATGGAAAAAGCTAGGAACCACCTTTATTTTCTCCTTTGGTTTAATTGTCACTTAATGATTGAATGAACATATATATATATATATAAAACTAACCAACCCTAAAAGTATCTCAATATGAGCATTCGCATTGCCATCTCGATGCGGACTCGGACTCGTCTTGGCTAGACGAGCCATCATCAAGATAGCGATGCAGCCCTCCCATCGCGTCGCGTGTCCCTCCGCCTCGATGAAGCTGGCGAGCCAGCTCGCCACGCGCCAGCGCCATGTGGCGACCTCTGGCGCGAGGCGTGACGCCCACTCGCCGACCCGCGAGTGGGCGTCGTCATGCTGACGCAATGAATAATTTTATTTAAAAAAAATGATTTTCTGAAAAAAAATTAAAAATTAAAATTTTAAAACGGTAATATTATCGTTTGAATTTATTTTTTTTTTAATTTTTTTCTTTTTTATTCTATAAATACTCCCATTAACTCTTTCATTTTGCACATAAACACACTATCTCTCATCTTTTTTTTTCTCATCACTATCATATCATCTCTCTTTCCTCTTTAATTTCTGCAAAAATGTCCAGTGACGGAAACTCCGGCGGCGAGGGCGGCTACGACTTGAACGCGTTTGTCGACTTGGGGGCCAAGTACAATGTTTTTGGTGCTTCCGGTTCCGTTTCGTCGCCGGGCACCCAAGGCTCGATGACGCTTGACCAATATCAAGCTCATTTTGCTAGAATTGCGTATCTGGCAAAACAACTTGGTATTCCGCCTCAAACGGGTGCACCGCCACCGCCTTCGGGGGGTGATTCGCTGGCGGAGTAGTTTTTATAATTTAGCGTGCAATTTTTAATTTCTAGTATTTTTAATTATGTCTTTTTTATTTTTTTTAAGATTTTAATTATGTGTGTTTTTTTTATTTTTTTAGGATTTTAAATTGTATTTTTCTTTTATTTAATGAAGTGTGTTTTTATTAATTGAATTTGTTGGAAATAAAAATAAAAAATGAAATTGAATGAATAGTTAAGGGATGAGATGGTTAACAGATGGAGGGTTGCAGGTGTTGTCTCTTAGTTAAGAGATGGGGTAAAAGTGCATTGGGGCTTATGAATAGTTAGAGCATCTGCAACGGTGGACGTCGCCCGCCGCTGGCACGGCGCTGCTCGATGCATCGAGCACGTCCGTGCCAGCGAGCAGGTGACGTGGCCGGAGCCGTTGCATTTGATTTTTTTATTAAAAAATCTGTTTTTAATTAAAAAAACTAATTAAAAATAAAAAAAATATTTTCCCACTTCCCAAAAAAAATACCCGTTTTCTACCGTTTTCTACCCACTTTTTATTTTTTTTTAAATTTTCCCCCAAAAATACACATTTTCATCTATAAATACCCCCACTTTCACACCACACTACACACTATTCTCATCTACATTCTCTCATTTCCATTCTCATCTACATTCTCTCATCTCCATTCTCAATCTTTCTTCCACTCATACAACATAACAATATCCGGCCAAGGCGATCACCCTCCGGGCTCCCACGGTTGGAACCCCGATTGGTTCGGTTCACAACCGAACCAATCCATGAACCACGGGAGCGGCCTGAGCGAGGTCGACATCATCAGTTCCGCCATGTCGACCTACCAATCCAAGAACTACAAGGCGTTCAAGTACCTCAACATTTGGCAGGAGACGCGGTCGCATCCGAAGTATAGGGGAGGCGTAACATCCACCTCTAGCGGCTCCTCCAAACGGTCAAGGTCGGTATCCCTATCCGACGCCGGCTCCGAAGACGTGGTTAGCCAACTCGCCGGAGCTAACTTGGGTAGCCCCGACGCCTACCCGAGTGTTTCCCAACACCGACCGTAAGGAAGGAAGAAGGCGACGGCCAACCGCCGTCGCGCCGTGACTCCATCCGGCAATGCTCCCGAACCCGCTCCCGTTCTCGTTCCCGTGCCCTATGTACCACCTCTACCCCCACCAACTCGTTGTGGGCGATTTTGGCCCAACTCAATATGGCCGATAGGTCAACTATGACCCCCTCGCAACTTTGATCGCACGAGGCCATGATATTGGGCCTCCAAAAATAATTGGGGGTAGTGCCGCCGGATGAATAGTCTTCCACGGGGATATTTTTAGCTTTAATTATGTAATTTTAATTTTTAGTATTTTAATTATGTGATTTTTAATTTTTAGGATTTTAATTAAGTAATTTTTATTTTTTGGGATTTTAATTATGTCTTTTTTATTTTATTTGTAATTTGTAATATTATTTCGGTTTTTTTAATGAATTTTAATATTATGAAAATGTTTTTATTTAAATTGAATAATAGAATGGTGGGACCCTTGTTCTCGTCCTTGCGGAAGAGCACGGCTGTGGGTGTTGTGCTCTTGTCTAAGAGCAGGAAGAAATAGTGGCGCCGAACCCTCAATCGTGCTCGTTGGCAAGAGTACGGTTGTGAGTGCTCTTAAGGGATGAGACGGTATTGAGACGGGGATGTGGATGAACTTAAAAATATTCAATAACTTTTATCGGTATTTCCCCATTGAATCCGAACACAATCCACGTAGATCATCACGATCGAAGAGCTTATATAATGTCATGATTTGAGCTTGCATCTATATATATACAAAGGAACAGTTTATGTAAAAGAATAACCATAGTCCATAGACCATAGATATATCATATTATAGAAGATGATGACTTCTATCGAAAAATATAAATATGTGTGTTTGTCTACTAAGTCCCATTTCCATTTAATAATAATAATAATATTATTATTATTATTATTATTATTATTATTATTATTATTATTATTATTATTACTATTATTATTATTATTATTATTATTATTATTATTATTATTATTATTATTATTATCGGACCATACATGGTGCAGAACAACATTAATTCACCACATTAAAGTAAATTTTAGGAAAATAAGATTGATATTGGCAAGGATTGTGGCAGGCAACAGAGGTTCACTTGGAATTGATGGTCAAAACTTACTCATTCTGAAACAAAAACCACCACATGACATTGATATAAAGCTTTAACCAAATGTATTAGCATATGGAAGAAGGGAAAAAGAAGCAGAAATGTGCACAAAAGCAGATCAATCTGAGGCTAGGCAGAAAGATGTTCCTTTGCAAGCACTGCGATCGCGAGTTCCTCAGCCCGCAGGCGTTGGGAGGCCACCAGAATGCTCACAGAAGGGAGAGAAGTATGTCTACACACTGCAGGGCCGCCTCCACCCCCCGCGATCTCCCGTGGCCGGGAAGTGTGAGATGGGAAAAGAAGGACCTTGGTTTGGAGCTTAAACTTTAAACCTTACTATGTATCAGGTGATATATGTTTGTAATTTGCTTTCTATTTTCTTTTCTTTTTATTGGTATTGTGTTGTGTGTGTAATAAGTTGTTGAATATGAATGGTATATTAATTATGAAATTTGTAAGATATAATGAAAAAAATCTATCTACGTTGATTCAATTGTCCATCTTGGGAACGTCCAGTGCAATTAGTGAATCGTGACTATGTAATGTGCTTTATTTGCCTAGGGCTAAACAAGAGACCTCGCTCATGATGTGAACCCTAAATATGATTATACTTTTGTATTTAATACAATTATCATGAACAAAACTATGAGTTTGGGAGAGATATTTCCGCAACTCCATAGTATACAAGTACAATACACCATTTCATCTGCCCATCTCATAAAATATATGGTCCAGATTTTTTCGTATTTCAATTTATTTTGTTAAAAATAAGGGTTAATAAGTTTGTTATAAGATCAAAAAAATATATACTCGTACATATTATTTTTAAGCGTAAAATTGCATATAATTATATATATATACAAACTCTAAATATTGTACAAACTCTAAACTATGATCTGGATCGTTAAAATATGTCAACAGATGATAAAATATTAGCAACAAAAAATGTCAACACAGTTTCAACACAATGTCAACACCGGATCAACCGTTGACATTATGTTGACATTTTTTGTTGCTATTATTTTATCATCTATATTAACATTTTTTAACGGTCCAGATCATAGTTTAGAGTTTGTACAATATTTATAGTTTGCATTTGATTACATCCCTATATATGCATAAGGATGTATTCACTTTCAATTTGCAAATATTGTTCAAAATCAAAACACTTTTTATCCATTGGATTTTGTGATCTAACGGTTAGATTAATGCCACATGTCATCTAATAATGTAGATTATTAGTCAAATAATGTAACTTCGCTAATAATGTACTATTTTAGTAAAATAATGTAGCATTTTAGTCTAATAATATAGCTCGGCTAGTAATGTAGTTTATCACAATCATCCAATCTAAAGATCAAATAGTTGTGATCTGTTTAATGTTTAATACTAAAGAAGCAATAGGACCCTAATACACCCATGCATGCATATATAAATTAAAGATGGGCTCGTAAATCCCCAATATTGTTCTTCAATTATTGATTGCATTTCGTAATTATGGGTATATTATTTCCCAAACACTAGTTATATGATTTATAACAGTAATATAGTATAATTTACATAGATTTAGTCACGTAGATATTCAAGTCAACATACAAGCGCATAAATCATCCCAATGAAACACAATTTATGATTTGGAAGTACGTATCCAATCTGGTATTTGGATAAAAATTTATTGGTCTATACATATTACCAGTATCGTATTTCAATGTCTTTCTCCTTAAAATTGAGTAGAGCTACTTGAATGTATCTATTACAAATTGATCAATTACGAAGTTGATGTGAGACATATTGAACACACATATACACGCGTAGATTGTTAGAGTATGGAATCTGAAAGGAAGTAAATCAGTCATCGACTACAATAGCCCAACCCAATTTCTGTTATATTTAGGATTGGAGTTCACGGATTTTACCTCTATATTACATTATTACTCTATAGATACATGCTTTCTCATTTTAATTGCATCTATAAATCATATAGTGAAATATCAGGTAGCTTCTAAATGTAGATGCACATCGTATAAAATCGGGTAAATAACTCATTTGTGTCTTTTATGTGTGTTTATTTCCTAACATGTCGGTATGATCATTGTTTACTACAACATGGACCAAATAAATCGACTTTGACTTGGGTATGAAATGAAGGCACATCGAATGTCGATGTGGATTCATTTGATCATCGTAATAGCCTATGATAATCCCAAATTAATGCCAACAATTAATGTCATCGGGATAATGCATGAACACATCTTTTTTCCGATGTGCCTTTTTTTCATTTCAAAAGACATGACATATTTTGGTGTACATGTATAGCTGTATTAATTTTTATAGATCTTTACTAGCTATTTATAAAAATGGGTATTAGGATTTGGGTAGAATAAACCAATAAGTTTAAAAGGGGCATCTTATTATAAATCAAGTGTTCATGACCCCACTTCGATACTAGTGTTTCCATAAAAGGCCTAAATAGTACTGCTCAAAAAGCCCTTCCCTATTTGTTTTTTGCTTTCCTTTTCACCATTATTGCCAAGTTTTGATTCGACATCATTTCCAATGTACTACTTCATTTGCTTGCATCTATACCTACATTTACTTCAATTTCCTTTTTAGTTTGTCTCATTAAAGATGTCACATTCCTTCTCACGTTAATATAAAAATTATAATTTTTCTCTTCACTTCACGAACATAACAAAACCTCCTAAAGTCCCATATCGTCCCACAAGTATGACATCTTTTATGCGATAGAGGGAGTACATAAATTAATTAACGTCTCCTCCCTCATATTATCGGCTAATTAAGCAGGCAAGAATGATGATGACGAAGATAATTAATTGCATGTATTGACAATGATTGACTACAAATGCAAATGCCCCTTACTTCCAACCTCTACTTTTTTATTTAGCTCTCCATGGCCAAGGAGAGTGCCTTGTATACTCAATGGGGACACGTCACCATCAAGGATATAAACAGCCAAGGTATCATCTCAATTTCTGACTCATTCAATCTAGTTATAAAAAAGAGTTGAGAAAAAGAAACAAACATTATGATCTTGGTTGTTTCGTCACATCTTTCTTTGAGAGGAGTTTGTCATATCATTTCAAAATTTCTTTTTTTCTGTTATGATATTAAAGGCTCAAACCAAAAAATGATGTGCTAGATATACAGAAGCGGCTCAGTTTACAAAGCAATTAATATGAAATAATAATGAACTAGATCTCTCTATAATCATTATAGGACCAAAAAAATAGAAGCAAATGACCTACACACGGCACGAATAAGGAAACACATAAGGGAATTATAAGTTGCTAATATGCAAAGTTACAATGATAATCCTAAAATCAATCTCGGAATTATAAGCTACTAATGTGCAAAGTTACAATGATAATCCTCATATCAATCTATTTTTAAGTCCCTATAATTCTAGTTATAGCATTCCTTAAATATAATACATTTACTATTAATTATAAGCACATTACTTTTAACGAAAATCCATAACCACTGCTTTGGGTATATGCATTGACTCAACTATTTGCATATCTATTAATTAGGAGTAATTGATTTTAATGAATCCATGCTATAGTATTATGAGAGAAACAAAGCTTGTCAGCTTGATTTGATTGTGAATGAATCATCAACCATTACTTTTTTTAAAAGAAAGAACCCATTAAAGCCAAGCAATTTTTATTAGGTCCCAATAATTCGATATTCCAGACTTCTGTCCAATTCAGAAACTTTTTAAACAGGACTTTTTATATTGTATTTATTGGTGATTAATAGTATAATATAGAAAGTTTATGATTTAGAGTTTGTATAAACCACATAGCCTAACATTTAAAAATTTAGAATTGTTGGTTTCCAAATAATTCTGACATTCATGAAATATTAAAACTTTGAATCCAAGTTTGAGAAATCATGATTATATTGACTCAGAGTTTGGAGTTTGGACCTTAAAATATACTAGTAGTTTTATATTGTTTTTTTTCTTTCTTCCATATCTATTCCATATCTATTACATAAATTATTTGTAGTACTATTTCTTAACTATTATTTGTTGGAAACGTGTGAAATGGAATGGCTTTTAGCCTTTCATTTCCAAGTCCTTTGGCCTTTCACCTCATTTTGGTTTATGGTGTCCCTTAATGCCAAGACCTTTGAGGTGGCCTTCCCCATCCTATAAATAGGTGGAGCTTGGGAGAGTAAAATACACAACGAACATCACAACAAGCTTCTCTCTTCTCTAGCTCTCTACATCCTAGTTCACATATAGGAGCATTGCATAGCTCGATTCTCGGAACTCCATCAAGTTCGCCGGTGCCTAGCGGGTTTGAGGTGCTTCTACACGTTAGGAGGAAGTCGTTTTATCTTTGGGGGCAATACGCCATTCCGTGAGCACTAGCCGGGGCGTAATTTATCTTGCGGAAAGAGGGCTTTCCTCGACTCGACTTATAAATTTAGTTTGCTTTATTTTCGTTGTAATTTTCATTCTTCTATTTGCTGCAAGTTTCCTTTCGATTGTAATAGTTAGAGTACCGCCTGTACACGGCTTGGGAATTTCTTCCCATTATTTCTAACAATCGCAAGATAAATTAGTGTACTCTTCTAAGACAGGATTATACCAATTGAAGTTGGAGGAAACATGAGCACCAAAGCTGGAATGAAGAAACGAACAGTACCAATGTTCATGAGCTACGAAATGGTTAATTCCTTGAGATCTATTCTCTTGAGAATTGTGTTTATCGTTTGTCAGTTGACAAGCAATACCAATTTTGACTTGGTAGTAATAATTGGGATGCATGGGTTGTTGAATATACCAATGCACATATGGTTCAATATAATTGTGTACTTATTGTTGGAGACAATATTGTGCAAATTATTTGAACGTGTTGTTATAAACAACAAAGATCACAAGGTGATCGCAATGGTCTCCGATGTGAACCATGGTAACAATCCAAATGAATGGTTTGTTGATACAGGTGCCACATGTCATGTGTGCTCCGAAAGAAGCGTTTTTTCTACCTACAAATCTGTTGGAGGTAGAAAAGTACGTATGGGAAATCAAGCCTCTTCTAAGGTGGTTGGTGTGGGTAATGTGTTCCTAAAATTAGGATCTGGAAAAGTTCTTACCCTTAGGGATGTACTGCATGTCCCAGACAGCCGAAATAATTTGGTGTCAGGCTCACTTCTAGTAAATCATGGATTTTCACTAGAATTTGAGTGTGAAAAGGTTATATTGACCAAGTATGAAAAGTTCATAGGTGAAGGTCACCTAGTGAATGGGCTTTTTGAGCTGAATGTTACGGTCATTCACCGTGGAAAAGGAATAAGCAATAAGGAAAATGACACATCCTCTTATTTGCTTGAAAGCTCTGACTTATGGCACAATAGATTGGGACATGTAAATCTAAATGCTATAAAAAGATTAGTAAATCTTAATTTACTAAAAGTAGATAAGTTTAACTCACAAGAAAGATGTGAAGTGTGTGTTGAAGCCAAAATGGCTAAACTGCCGTTCCATTCGGTAGAGCGAAGCACAAAACCTCTTGAATTGATCCATACAGACGTATGTGATTTGAAATTTGTGCAAACAAGAGGTGGTAAAAAGTACTTCATCACATTTATAGATGATTGCACAAGGTATTGTTACCTTTACTTATTAAGAAGTAAAGATGAGGCAATTGAAGCGTTTAAAGACTTCAAAAATGAAGCCGAAAATCAACTTAATTGTCGAATTAAGTGTGTTCGAAGTGATAGAGGTGGTGAGTATGTAGCTCCGTTTGCAGAATTATGTCATGCAAGTGGTATAATTCACCAAACTACAGCTCCATATTCTCCTCAATCAAATGGTGTTGCTGAACGCAAAAATCGAACACTAAAAGAGATGATGAATGCTTTGTTGATTAATTCAGGATTACCCCAGAACATGTGGGGGGAGGCTGTGTTAACAGCGAATCATATCCTGAACAAAATTCCACTAAAAAATAGGGATGTAACTCCTTATGAGTTGTGGAAAGGGAAGAAACCTTCGTATTCATACCTCAAAGTGTGGGGGTGTTTAGCGAAGGTAGAAGTGCTACCTCCGAAACAAGTTGCAATAGGCCCTAAAACAGTCGATTGCATCTTTATTGGCCATGCACTTAATAGTAGTGCCTATCGTTTCCTAGTCCATAGGTCAGCTGTGCCTGGCGTGGCTGAAGGAACAACGATTGAGTCAAGGAATGCTATATTCTTTGAGAATGTTTACCCTTGTAAGAGGCAAGAAGATCGTTCTAGTGAAAGAATGATGGATGAATCCACTAGTTCTAATCCTCCAAAAAGGACGAGGTCAAGTCCTGAGGATGTTGAACCAAGACGTGGTAAAAGAGTTAAAGTTGCTAAGACATTTGGTCCCGACTTCATAACTTTTATGTTGGATGACGAACCAAAGTCAGTGGCGGAAGCTTTGTCTGGCCCAGACGCAGCGTGGTGGCAAGAAGCTATCAACAGTGAGATTGAATCCATCATGAGAAATAACACCTGGGTGTTAGTAGACTTGCCTGAAGGCTGTAAGACTTTAGGGTGCAAGTGGATTCTGAAAAGGAAATATAAGCCCGATGGTACTATAGATAAGTACAAAGCTCGCCTAGTTGTCCAAGACTTTAAGCAGAAAGAAGGGCATGACTTTTTTGATACCTATTCACCTGTTACGAGAATCACTTCCATTCGGGTGCTTCTTGCGATTGCTGCTTTGCACAATCTTAAGATTCACCAAATGGATGTGAAAACTGCGTTTCAGAATGGTGATCTGGAAGAAGAAATATATACGGAACAACCCGAAGGGTTTGTTGTGCCTGGGCAAGAGCGTAAAGTATGCAAACTGGTAAAGTCATTATATGGGTTGAAGCAAGCACCATTATAATGGCATTTAAAATTTGACAACGTGATGTTGGCAAATGGTTTCACTATCAATGAGTGCGATAAGTGTGTTTACATTAAGAACACAGATAACGGTTTCGTTATTGTGTGTCTTTATGTAGATGATATGTTGATTACGGGCAGCAATAGTGCCATTATCAATGAAACCAAAAACATGTTGAAGAGAAATTTCGACATGAAAGATATGGGTTTAGCTGATGTGATTCTCGGAATCAAAATTAAAAGGAATCATGAGGGAATTGCTCTGACACAATCTCATTATATTGAGAAAGTGCTAAAGAAATTTTACTCATTCGATTGTGAGCCAGCTAAGACTCCATTGGAACCCAACGTGCATTTGAGTAAGCACACGGGTGAGCCTGTAGCTCAAGAAGAATATGCAAGGATCATAGGGAGTTTGATGTTTATCACAAACTGCACCCGACCAGATCTTGCGTGTACGGTGAATAAGCTGAGCCGATTTACGAGCAACCCAAGCAAGGAACATTGGAAAGCTCTGCGTAGGGTTTTGAGATACTTGAAGTATACTCTTAACTTTGAACTGCAGTACACAAGATATCCCCAAGTACTTGAAGGGTATTGTGATGCAAATTGGATCTCTGATTCAAAAGACTCGTTCTCGACGAGTGGTTATGTGTTCATTGTTGGGGGTGGTGCTGTTTCGTGGAAATCAACGAAACAGACGTGTATTGCTCGTTCCACCATGGAATCTGAGTTTATTGCATTGGATAAAGCAGGGGAAGAAGCCGAGTGGCTCAGAAATTTCCTAGAATGTATTCCATGTTGGAAGAAGCCAGTGCCGACAGTAGTGATATACTGTGATAGCCAAGCAGCTATAGGGAGAGCACATAGTGGCTTATACAACGGTAAGTCTCGACATATTCGTCGGCGACATAATACCGTCAGGCAATTGATCACAAGTGGTGTTATCACAGTTGACTATGTAAGGTCAGTTGATAACTTAGCGGATCCGTTAACAAAAGGTTTAAACCGTGATCAAATGCATAAATTGCTAAAAAGAATGGGACTGAAAACCACATCTTAAAAGATGATTATAGTGGTAATCCAACCATACGATTGGAGATCCCATTGGCTTGGTTCAATGGGAAAACGAAGCTATATGAATCTAGTTGTAACACTCGGAAGATTTTCAATCTTCGCCCATTCTTTAGAAAGCATTGAGTGTTGTAACATGCATGTGGTAAGAGGCTAAGTTTTGACTTTTAATGATTCTTAGAAACCTCGAGGAAATGGGTATTGCAGGATACCTGGAAAAGAATCACCTATGTAAGTGAAGAAGTGTGGGCCGCTTCAACATGTGAATCACTTATGAATCCAAAGTGGTGTTCCATGGCCAGTAAAGGACACAAACGTGAGAACTGATGAGTTTGTAAATAATATTGTGTCAATATTATTGTCTCGGTATACACCAAGGAGGAATGGTTCAAGGCATCACGTCCACCAGGCCGCCGGTATGCCCGATAGTGTTGACTATGGAAAGTTCAAAGCCCCAAGCTACTATTCCAAATGCAATATTGTTTCCCGAGAATTGAGCAAAGAGTCTGCATACATGCATTTGTGTCTGGTGTTGGTTTGAGCTTGCAACGCTCTAACCAATGTGAGGGATTGTTGGAAACGTGTGAAATGGAGTGGCTTTTAGCCTTTCATTTCCAAGTCCTTTGGCCTTTCACCTCATTTTGGTTTATGGTGTCCCTTAATGCCAAGACCTTTGAGGTGGCCTTCCCCATCCTATAAATAGGTGGAGCTTGGGAGAGTAGAATACACAACGAACATCACAACAAGCTTCTCTCTTCTCTAGCTCTCTACATCCTAGTTCACATATAGGAGCATTGCATAGCTCGATTCTCGGAACTCCATCAAGTTCGCCGGTGCCTAGCGGGTTTGAGGTGCTTCTACACGTTAGGAGGAAGTCGTTTTATCTTTGGGGGCAATACGCCATTCCGTGAGCACTAGCCGAGGCGTAATTTGTCTTGCGGAAAGAGGGCTTTCCTCGACTCGACTTATAAATTTGGTTTGCTTTATTTTCGTTGTAATTTTCATTCCTCTATTTGCTGCAAGTTTCCTTTCGATTGTAATAGTTAGAGTACCGCCTGTACACGGCTTGAGAATTTCATCCCATTATTTCTAACATTATTGTCCTAAGCAACCCAATAGGGAACATTAACTATTATGCTCGAAACTTCTTAATAGTACCTAATTGTATAACAAACGCATAGTTTTCGTTTTTTTCACTGCCTAAAAATGTATGCTAAAAAATCATTACAATTCCTAAATGAATGCAGTTAACCTTAATTAATAGATAGAAAATTAAAATAACTTTAATATTAGAATTTAAATAGAAGAGAAATTTTAAAACAAAAACTGAATAAATTTTTCCAGACATTATTGTCCGCACCACTCGTTACATCTTCTATTGAATAGGGTTGGCATTGCTTTCAAACATAAGGAAATGTTATTTTATATGTATAATGGTGGTGATATTGTGTTGTATAGTTGTAATGATGATATTGCGTGATAGTACTAATGGTAGACTGTGTGGTGGATCTAATACAACAGAAGATCATGCAACAAATTTCTTGTAAAGTACTCCCTCCGTCCCTTTCATAATATTAAAGTCATTTTATCATTTTCGTACGTTTCATAATAGTAGAGTCGTTTCATAATAGTAGAGTCATTTCCCTTTTTAGTAAGTCAATACATTTCTTCTCACTTATTTTTCCCTCTCTCTTATTTTATTTTCTCTACTTTTTCCTCTCTCCTAGTTTATTATCTTTTTTATTTAATACATTACATAACTTTTTCTTAATTTCCGTGCCGCATAAAAATATCTTCACTACTATGGAACGGAGCGAGTAGAAATATTGTAGGGGTTTGCGACATAGAGACAAGCGCCTGAGGCACGCATATATATTGTGGTAATAGTAATCCCCATATGAGAAGAATAATTAGTATAGTCGTGCACAACTGCACGTAAGTATTTACATTAAATTTAGAGCTCTATTCAACAAATGACCCATCACCATTTGTATTGAAGGTGGTGTGTGTGGCTATATAAGTAAAGGATTATTAGCGAGTTCCTTGCAGAAGGGAGTAATAGTTCACTCACAAAAAGGAGAGTGAAAGAAATACAGAGAAAGTATTACTCCTGTGTAAGCAATGGCGAATCCAGGATATAAAACTCGTGGGGTCGGACATAGTACAAAATATATTATATAGAGTATATATTTTATTAAAATAATTATTTATTTTAAATAATATTTAAATGGAATATTTTTTGAAAGAAATACATTTTAATTTAAGTAATAGTATTACTCCTATCTTTTACTATATACAATACAATAGTTAATTTGTGATATTAACATGGAAGGGAAGGAGTATCTTTTACTATATACAATAGTTGATTCTCACAAATTTATTGTTTGTATTTTAAAGTATTTTAATTTTAAATATATATGTCATGTAATTTACTATATGTATAAATTGGTATTCAATATATTGTATTTTTTATGACTTAATATGTGATAGGAAATAGACTGAATATTCATAACACCAAATTTAAAAATTGAAAATATTAGTACTAATGAACATAAATAATAATGAATATATTATACAGATTTGATGATTTTCAAATAAAAAATATTCAAGAAGAAGTAGCATTAACTATTTTTTTTATTTAAGCCTAAATCCCCACTATCTCAATTTTTAAGCCCAAATCGACAGAATCGGATCTCAAAACACGGTCCATCTTCTTCCCCAAATTTTTTTCTTCCACAAAATTCTCAGCTCTCCTCTTTCTTTGTTCCAAACTTCTTATCGAAATCTTATAAATTTATCTACGGTGATGATGTACATGTATATCTCTTCTCTTCTTCGTTTCTCTAATTTTTTAGTTTCATTGTCTTATCTCCTTCGGTTCTATGGAGAAGGCTGTCGAGGGGTCGGAGGCAGGGTTTTTTAGGGTTGGCGGGCCGAGTAGTGGTATTTTCCAGTGGCATTCATGGACCAACGGTGGGGTCGGCCGACCCCACCTGGATCCGCCGCTGTGTGTAAGTGATGAAGAAGAATGAAATTGAGAAGAAAGTTAAACTAAAGAAGAGAGCTTCACGAGAAAGAGATTAGGGGTAGAATAAGGGTAATGAGAATTGGGGAAGAAGATAGGTGAAAACCGTTGATTCGCGTTCTGAATTCTCTTTTCATCCTATTATCGTTGTGTCTTGCTCAAGTTGGATTGTCAAACTGATCCGGTTAGCCAATTGTACGCCCTTCTACCTGTGAGAACAGGTTACCCAGCAAAGATTTGACCTGATCAACTCAACCGACTCCTACTCGAGCCAGACGAAAAAAAGAGTTCAAAAGCGTGTTTTCAAAACCTTAACCCACTAACACTATTAACTAGTATAGGAAAGTAAGGATCGATCCCACAGAGATGAGTCGTTTGAGATTTGCATGCTAGACACGAAATGGGAATGGCTGCGGCCACGCTTTCTAGGGGTGGGTTAAGTAACTACTGGACTTGAGAGATTAAACTATTAAACTGATCAACTCATAAAAGTTTAACTAGTCTACTTTATCAACTCAACTGAACTTTCCATAAATGGACAAACAGGATAAACGGGAGACTGTCAGTCCCCTGCAAAGTGTATGATAAAGCAAAAATTTTTTAACTACTTCATCTTCTTCACACAATCATCATGGAAAACAGAGCAAAGAACATATCCGAGAAAAATTACAGAAGAGGAACATCAAACAACTCCTAAAATTAAATCTACTCCTAAAATCTAAGCTGTGCTACGTAAACACAAAACTAACACATACTCATGCAGGAGCGAAACAAAAACTGCTAGATCTAAACACCCTAAGAACTTTCAAGCCTAAAACATCAGATCTGACTAAATCGAAATATCACAAAACATTCTGAGCTAAGATGTGCGACATAAAACATAAATCAAGACATATCGGAAGTATCATACATGAGACAGAACATATCAGCCAGAAATGAAAACATAACTTCAAATATACTAAATCAAAGCATTGTTTCATCATTTCTTCTCGAAGCAGAATAACAGAACCGAAAGCTAAAAAGTGCAGAAACCAACACCAAAACGCCAACTAAACTAAACTAAACTAAACTAAACTAAACTAGAACACGAAAAAAGGAAGATGAAGTGTTTGGAGCTCCCAATTCCAGCTCTGGAAAATAGCTGAAAACTAATAAGTGACACCGACGAAAGCTGCCTCCTTCCTCCTTCTCTATCTCCATTTATAGGAAGGCGTGAGGTCTTGATCCTTATGGCATTTGTTCTTTGAAAGGTCATCTTTGCCCTTTGCCCTTGAGGATTTTTCTTGTGCGACACATTAGTCTTCTCATCGGGTGCTCCACTGCGTGCCATTTGCTTCAACTTGATCCGTTTGAGCAGCAATTTGGCTCCTTCTCCTGATCCATTCGTCTGCTCAGTTGATCAACCCAGTTTCTGAAAACGGCTGACTTATACACACATCTGGCTCAAAATTAGACGTTAGTTAACAGAATTTGATGAAGTTTTACTACAGAACACATGCATTGAAATGAGCCTCATCAATAGGGTGCCGTTGTTTCAGTATACCAAGGGATTACTTTAACTTATGTTAACTAATTAATACTCCTATATTTAATATGTGCCATTTTAATTGAATTTATTTTACTTTAACTTTAAGTTTTAGTTGTAGTTAAATAATAATAATATATGTAAAACACTGACCAAATAATTAAATAATTAAATAATAGTGTACTACAAATTTAACAAAAACATACTTTGAACAATAAAACAATAAAATAAGTGCACAAGATATCATAATGTGCAGCATGCAGATCGCCACTACAGATTCTATTTGATATGACCAAAATGCCCTTTTAGGGCTGAAGGGTCTTTTAGTAAGAAAAAATAAGATATGTGATTATGTTTAAGATTAGAGACTTCCGGTAATTTTTTTTGTTATGGACCTGCAGTGTCACAAACGGAAACGTTAGGGACTTTTGATGTAGTTCACTCTTTTTATTAACGAGCGTAGTATTTAGGTAAAGTAACCTAAACTTTGGGTTGACGATGACACCAGTGTGGTTTTAACATTAAAATGAATTACAGTGAGATACATCTTTTATGTTGAGGATGGCCTTACTTCTATAGCCTCGTACCTATGTATCTTTGATTTCTAAGAAGACAAAAAATCACGACTGGACGATAAACTATAGCTGCTCTGCTAGAGCATGATTAACAGTGCCCAGGGTTGGATTTCTTGCTCATGGTACAGTAGCTGATCGTTCTAGGTTGACTTCGGCCTAGCTTGGATGGCCAGACAATTGTGTGACAAATATTTTTTTTCTACTGAAAAGCGAAGAAAGTTCAACAATTATTTTTTTTAATCCTTGTAATTCATTAAGCATACAATATAAATTATACACTGCTTTGATGATGAATTTTCCACAATCCAAATACTGCATCTAAGGTTTTGGTAGTTAGTATCTAAGTGGTTTCTTACTGAATTTACACTGATAAGTTGAAATTGATATCCCGCTTCAGTAAATAAATGTTCTTGAAAGTAAAATACTATTAAATGAAATCAAACCATTGACAAATTTTACTCCCTTCGTCCTACAATCAGAGTCTTATTTTGTCATTTTAGTTTGTCTCACAATAGGAGTCTTATTTGAGTTTTTACCTTAAATGGTAAGTAGACCCCACATTTCACCAACTTATTTCACTCACATTTTGTTATAAAACTAATATTCCACTAACTTATTTAATTAACTTTTCTTTATATTTTTTAAAATCCGTGTCATAATTATATATGACTTCTATATTAATTAATTAATGACGGTTGGCAATCTTAAACACAAGGAAATAATTTAATTAGAAGGTGCTCCGAAATAGACAACCATTGCTACTCCGACGCGACGGTGAACATGTTATCGTAACTATTGAAGATAAAAAAAAATCACGCTGTAAATCTCCAATTATCACTATAAAGCTGTATGTTGGCAAAAAGCATTTCTCTAGTCACTATAAATTGTTGGTCAAAACTTCACTCATTCTAAAACAAAACTCCCCATTAATTAAGTTAAGAGTATGGAAGGGAAAAAGCAGAAGAAATATGCACAAGGAGAGTGGCTGGAGCTGAGGCTGGGAAGAAGGATGTTCCCTTGCAAGCTCTGCGATCGCGAGTTCCTCACCTCGCAGGCATTGGGAGGCCACCAGAATGCTCACAGAAGGGAGAGATGTATGTATATACACTGTGTGGCGGTGGCCGCCTCGTTCACCGCCCTACACCAGCCGGGTGCCGGGGAACGTCGCAATTGCCCGTGGCCGGGGAGGGAAGAGCTTGATTTGGAACTTAAACTTTAAATTTTGTAAGACTTATTTTGTAATTTGCTTTGTTTTATAATATGTTTTTATTGTATTGTATTGCTTGGTAACTTGGTATTTGAGTTAAATATATGAATAAAGAGGTGTAATCAATTGCAAACTTTCTTAAGTTGCTAACTCTGTTAACTCATCAACGCAGTGTATTAAAAATATTAACACGATGACATTAATATGTCAACACATAATTTTGTTGACATTTCAATATATTGTGTTGACATTTTAATGTCATCGTTTTGACTTTTTTAATACACTGCGTTGATGAATTAACAAAGTTAGCAACTTAAAAAGTTAGTAATATAACGCACCCTATGAATAAGTTGTTAAAGATATATTGAAGTCTCATAGAGTACTAGCAGTGGCGCTAGGTCAGATATATGCTTGGTCGTTGGCATAGCATGAGTACTTGCTTCCACTCTAGACATTTTAATGCTTTTTTGGATCTTGGCTCAAAAAGACAATCTAATTCGAATTATCTCACACTAAATTAGTATTCCCATATTCTCTTTGGCAAAAAAAAAAGTTAAAAAGAAAATTTATAAACAAGGGCGGTGCACCACCATCGCAGGCGGAGGTGGGGTGGATCTGAGGGGAAGAAGGGAAGGAAAAGGGGTTAGGGTTTGAGGGGTATTAGGATTTGCAAAAGGGGACTTAATTTTGGTACCTAGCTAGACTCATAAATAAACTTTAGAATTTTGTGATTATAACATAAATAACATTTAATTAAGATCAAAATAAATGGAGAAGGGATATATGTTGGTTGAAATAATCAAAAGAAGTGAAATTTATGTTTCATGGAAAAATTTAAAAATCATATGCAAAATATTTTTAGTTGTTTTTTTTTTCAAAAAAAATAGCGAAATTACAAAAATTAAAATATATGATCTAATGTTAAATTTATAGTCAAAGTTAAAATTTAGTCATAACATCCCCAATTGATATTTTTAATAATTCTTGAGGCAGAAATTTTAACTTACTATAGAGATAAGTATAGATTATAATTGTAATTATTGTAAATTTGAATTATAAAATCAATTGAGATATCAAGGTTTGAGCCATTTATATAAATAAATACAAAGTAATACGGTAAAGAATGGTAGGAATAAATCGCGTGCATAACATCATATATTTATTTTATTTTATTTTATTTTATTTTATTTTATTTTTAATACAATTATCACTTGGAATAAGGTCATCCACGATCCATACCTCTCTTCATATTCTAACCCATACTCCAACATTGTCATAATACCATTCTCCTCAATTTCTACACTAGGCCTCAACTTCTACCTTTTTCCTAAATTATACCATCCCCCTCCCCTTCCTTTCCACGAAGAGTCATTTCATCCACACTCATTTTGGAAAAAAATGATACTCCATTTATCCCACAATAAGAGTTACTCTTATTATGGGCATGTGTTTAAGAAATATAAAGAATAGTGGGTTAAAAAAACTATATTAGTAGAATATGAGATCCATTTTTTATATTGATTTTATAATAAAATGAGAGTAAAGTGAGTTAGTGGAATGTGAAACCTACTTACTATTTATGGTAAAAATGAAGTGTAACTCTTATTGTAGGACGGAGGAGTAAGAAATAGTTAAATTAGAGAAAAAAAGTAAAAAAAAAGAAATAATGTAGATAAAAGTCTTCTCTACATTATGCACTCTCTTAATTTACTATTTATCCACTTCAACTATTTATTACTAATATTTTTCTAAAAACTAGTGCAGAAAATGAAATGACTCTACTACTATTGAACGAAACGAGTACATACCACCACTTAATATTTTTTTATATTCGCCTAGTTTGAAAAATAAAAATATATAATATTATAAATAACAAAATACTCCATTAATATTAAAAAAAATTATATTAATTTCATAAAATAGTTATTAAATTACATATGAATTGAGCATGTCTTGCTCTGATATCATATGTGAATTAGGCATGTCTTGCTACAATGCATTAGACAAATCCACCTCGACTTGGACCTGTGCCCTGATACTATATAGTTCACGTGTTAGTTGCCATTAAAGATCACATTAATCTACTTAAGAATGTCGACAATGTCATCGCAATGATTCGTTCATTTTGAGGTGTAAACCAATAAGAGGGGCCTTCTTTTAGGGTGAAGCTTTATGTGGATATAGAAAGCTAGTGTGCATGAACCTAAACGTATCCAAATGAATAATATGTACTACATAGTGATACGAGTCTTTAGTTGTTTAAGTTGTTAAGATATTTTAGGGATTATCATATCTTTTTTGTATTCACACATATTATAAATATGTGTGGAGTCTGCCATAATATTTATTCAATGAATATATGAAATCAAATATTTGGCTCACATAAATTGTGCATCAAGAAACCCTCAATTAGGCTGCCGACGAGTGAAACTCGCGCCCAGCCAACCCCCTTCGCCGTTCACGTCGCCGACCCAACGTTTGGGCGCTCGAAAACAACGGTACTTGTTTCTTGATTACTTGTGGAATTCGAATGTTAAGGAAGGCTATCCTTAACAACTAGTGCTTTCATCGTGGGCTCACCCTCCACAACACCGATCGAACCATAGCTACGTCGCTGCCCGACGGGAATCCACCCGCGCACAACAACTAGCCACACCGCTGCCTGACGGAATCATTCTTCACACCCTCCGCAGCACCACCATCATCGCCGCATCTCACCCTCCATAATCTGTCAAAAAAAAGAGAAGATACCTTCTTCACCAAAAACAATACAGTACCACCGATCACTGTCGTGCTTCACTGCCACCATTCAACGTCATCATGTCACGCAACTACACCGGAGTTGGACGGAGGGTTCAAATCTGCATGCTGCCGAGTACCGATTACATTCGGGATATAGTGATGCCTCCGCTAAGAGGCTCGACGCCACAGGAATTGATCGGCAATCTTTCGCGTCGCTTGTCGGCGATCAACCACTGCAGCGATGGCCAACCGCGGCTGCCCCTGCGCGATAACCTGGAGGGAAGCAATCCACCGCGCGCCTTCCCGGGATCGAGCGAGATTTCATCCGCCAGGCTGGAGAAGATCATGGCCCGATTTGACAAATTGGAGTTCAGGCCAGAATCACGATGTGAAGAAATCGATCGTCGTGTGACAAAATTGCAGCCGTCAAGAGCAGCATATGGACAACAGCACTATGTGGACTTCTATTCCGGATCTAGGCGTCGCCGGACTTGGTGGGATCCGCCCTCCCAAACATCCGGTTGTCGTGTGGGAGAGATTCGCGCTCCTCCGCTGCCGGAACCACCGCCACAGCCGGTACCAGAACTGTTCTATGGTCCGCCGCCTTTTGAAACATCAGACACTCCCACGTCAAAACACACGACGCGCCCCTCTTTCGGGCCCCGGGGCTTTCTTCACGCTGATTCAGCCGTGCCGCCACGATTCCCACCTAGTGCGTGTACTGTCCAGCAGCGAGAGCAGCCCCAAAACCGGAACCGGCACCTGCACCCCACATTCCCAAGCTCCCGTACCCCCACACATCCACAGCTCGTTCTCGACCAGAAGCCACCGCTATAGCACGTGCTCGACCAACAACCACAGCCAAGTCACCTCCGCGCAGCAGCGCCACCGGCCCCTGCTGCTGCACTGCCCCCACCACTGCACATGGATCAGCAACGATCACCATCCTGCTGCCATCCTACGACTTACCTCCGTCAAGCTGAGGCCTGCCTCGAATTGCCCACTATGAAGCAGCCCCTACTCCAACGCCCGCCCTCCTGCCTACATCCACCGAGCCTCCACTCCGCTACGAAGCTTGTTTCTTGTGAAGAGAAATACTTGGAAATTGAGGGCTATTCAAAAGTGTTGAATCAAGTTGACTTGCGGCTCAATGAGAAGAAATTAGTAGATGAAGAAGTACGAGCTATAGAGGTGGATAAAATTGATGAGGATGATGGTCTTCATGATTCAAGTAAAATTGCAGCATTTAATTTCGATGGTTTTCTCCCAAAGACATCTGTGAAGGGAGTGAATGCAGATACATGGTCCCTCGTGTCTCCTTCAATACCAGAGAAGCTCCATAATCGGTATAAAGATGAGCTACATGATGCTCGCGAAGATACTGTTAATGGGTCAACAATATACTCTCGTATGGGTGTGAAGATGATGGGGGAACTTGATAACAAGCCATTTCATGTTACGATCATGAGGAAGTTCGCTGAGGATGTTTACATCGAATATGCAATAGTAGGTTATTGGAGATTTAAACAACGATCGTGTCCGTTTGATCCAGGAGGAGATACCTCGCCAAAGCTTCTGGTTCGACTCTTCGTTGCTTCGTAGTTTCCACCTTGAGGACAAGGTGGATTTTAACCGAGGGGGAGTTGATACGAGTCTTTAGTTGTTTAAGTTGTTGAGATATTTTAGGGATTATCATATCTTTTTTGTATCCACACATATTATAAATATGTGTGGAGTCTTCCATAATATTTATTCAAGGAATATATGAAATCAAATATTTGGCTCACATAAATTGTGCATCAAGAAACCCTCAATTAGGCTGCCGACGAGTGAAACTCGCGCCCAGCCAACCCCCTTCGCCGTTCACATCGCTGACTCAACGTTAGGGCGCTCGACAACAACGGTACTTGTTTCTTGATTACGTGTGGAATTCGAACGTTAAGGAAGGCTACCCTTAACACATAGATACTCTTGTTTCCATGGAAGGCCTAAATAAGATATGCTTTAAAGAGGCCCTAGTACTTTTATCTATTTATTTTCTTGCTTTTCACTTAGACGCTACATCATATGCCATGAACTCTTCGACAGAAATAAGGACATGCAATTACTGAAAACAAGTGATTAATGTTTTCTCCCTAATATCATTGGCTAATTAAGTTTATTGACTCTTATTTAACTACAAATGTAAATGTCTCCTATTACCAACCTCAAATTGCATATAGTCAACCCTAAAAATTAAACAAAAATTAATAGTACTCCCTCCGTCCTAAGGGACATAACCCTTCCTTGGGTGGCACGTGAATTTATGCAACTTTATTTTGTGTGTGGAGTGGAGAGAAAGTAAGAGATGAGGAATAAAGTAGAAATAAAAGTGTTTCCATCTTTTGTCTAAACGTCAACCCATGTACATTTTATGCCGTTTAATGTACATTATATATATTGTAATATTATCCCATATAATGCAAAATATATGAATTATGTTCATTATTAAAGATAGTACATTATATATACATAAAATGTATATTAGTGGTGTATATAATGTAATTAATGATATTTTACATATAAGATTGGTTTTGACATTAACACGCCTCTTGACACATATATGGCATGTCTAAGGCCACCCGCAACGTGTTATGCGGGTGGCCAGTATTTCGTTCCTGCGTGACGGAACCGGGGCGGGACGCGTTGCAGCGTCTCGTCCCGTCACCAGTCCCGTTCCGCCGTGACGAAACGTGAGATGGCTCGCCACGCGCCGAGGCGACGTGGTGCGCTCCCAGTCCATGCGTGACGCCCACTTACCGTCCCGCGAGTTGGGCGTCGTCATGCTGACGCAATAATTTATTTTATTTTTTAAAATCAGATTAAATAATAATAATAATAATAAATGTTAAACGATAATATTACCGTTAATAGAGCATTTTTCCTTTTTTTATTTATTATTTTTTATTTTCTTACTCTATAAATACTCCTAATTCATCCCCATTTCACACACAACTACACATCTATTCTTCCCAAATCATCTCCATTTCCTGTCCAATTTTCATCTAACATCTCATCACAAAATGTCCGGCGACGAAAACTCCGGCGGTGGCAGCTCCGGCTCGTGGGATCTCAACGCGTTTAGCGACTGGGGGAACAAGTACAACACATTGGGTGGTTTCGGTTCGTCGACGTCGGGCACCCAGGGTTCGTCGACGCCGGGGGGTACCAACCACCCAATTTTGATGTGGATGCATACACTCATCCCTCCACCCCGCGGTATTTGCAGGGACTCTCCCAGATTCAGGAGGATTATCCGGTTAAACCCACTCCGGAAGAAGGCCTAGGCGGGGGAGGGGGCCGAGGCTAGGGAAGTTCTAGGGCGGAGGTGGAGGTGGATGCGGACGAGGAGGAGGAGGAGGATCTAGGCCGGCATCCGTACGGCCCCAAAGAAACGCAGGGGGTGTACAACGCCTGGATCAACGTCTCGTAACGATCCCATCATCTGGAATCAACAACCCCAGAAGTGCTTCTGGGAAAAGGTCACCGAGGCCTACCACGAGATTAGGCCGAAAAAAACCACCGCCGCACATATAAGATGCTCCGCGCTCACTTTGACCGAGTCGACAGAGAGGTCAAACGATTCTGCGCCATCTACAAGCATGAAGCGGCTCAGTACCAAAGCGGAGCCACGGGAGCCGACATTATGAGGTCGGCTTTGCGGGTCTACTTCGAAGACACCGGCAAACAATTCAAATATGCCGATGTTTGGGAGGTCATCAGGGACGAGGAAACGTGGGCCGACGGTGTGCGGTCCAGCTCGGGCTCGACCTCGAAGCGCACGAAGCACACGGCGAGTGGCCAATACTCTTCTGGTGAGGGCGGTTCGGGCAGCGGGCCACAAGCAGACGATGCCGGGGGGGTCCTCCCGTGGGCGCCGTCGGCCGCAAGGGAGAAATGCGGCGAAGGCGGCTAGAGGGAGGAGGGGCCGAGCCGAATCAAGCCAGGCGGGCTCGGGCTCGGGGGGACCCTCGAACTCCCTTATGTCCATGTACATGACCGCCATAATGGCGGACACTTCCCGCTTTACGCCCACCCAATACCAAGCCTGGCTTAACGGAGTTACGTTTATGGCGGCTCAACTTGGCATTCCGCCTCCTCAAGGTTTCGGTGCACCTCCACCGCCTCCTCCGGGGGATGATTCGCTGGCGGAGTAGTTTTTTTATATTTTCTATAAAATTGTATTTTAAATTATGTCATTTTTATTTTATTAGGATTTTAATTATGTCTTTTTTTTTATTTTTTTCAATTTTAAGTTGTATTTTTTTATGTTGTAATGTTATTTTATTTTTAATGAAGTGTGTTTTTTATTAATTGAATTTGTTGGAAAAAAAATTAAAAAAAATGAATTTGAATGGATAGTAATTTAAGGGACGGTTAAGGGACGGATAAGGGACGTAGGGTTGCTGGTTCCGTCCCTTAGTTAAGGGATGGAGTAAAAAAGTACATTGAGGCCAGTGAATAGTAATTTAAGGGACGATTAAAGGACGGTATAGTGACAGCGTGGTGGATGGCCTAACAATGGTATATAGGTGATGTTGTTTGGTAGTAGTAATTGATTTTGTCATTTGGTAGTTTCTCCAATGTTCTTTTAGTGTACATGTGTTTTTATTTTGATTTTATTACCATTTTTATTGTTACTTGTCGCTGTAGATTCTACTCGCCACCTTCTGAGTTTGAGTATTATTTTCATTCTTAAACAAATAATTAGAGCGAGAATAATTTTCTCATTTTAATTTTTGAAGACTAGAAATTGTAACAATGTAGATAACTCAGAGTTTGGAGCTGTCATGCTAAGTTGTCGACAAATACTTGAGGTCTGCTTGAATGCTTGACCATTTTGTGTTAGATGTAATAACAATACCGCATAAACGGGTCGAACTGGCTTTGTGCTTCATGCGGTCTGATCCTGGTTCCAATATTTTTGAACTATGAATTACCGATGATTCGGCATTCCAAAATAAGAAAAATAGATTTTTTACAAAAACAATTGATTAAGTTGGTTTTGAATTGGAGTCATGAACCGCCAAAACCACCGATTTCCGGCCCGGGGCAAACATTATGACTAGCTCGAGCATAAATTTGAAGGTTAATTCTTTATTGTTGTGGAGGGATGGTGATAATGCGACAAATTAGATTTATACGTCCCCAATATATGCAATAATTAATTATTTAATTAATTAAAGAAAAGTAATATGAAAACGACACCACGTTGATGTTCAATAATATTCCCCACTCAATGCTTCTTCTGGCTGTTTCCAAAAATGACCCAACAAAATCTATTATAAGATATGCGACAATAATAACCAATCAAATTAGTAGGTTGAATTCAAGGAAAGGTTTAATTGTTTGCAAACCAATAAAAATTACACAAAATATATTTTTAAACGAAATTACCTTTTATTCAAAAAATTACACATTTTTTTTATATTCCTACCAAATTTAAGTTTTGGCACAAAAACGGGAATTTCATCATCTCCATAACTTGGTTATTTATGAATACATAATTAAAGTTTAATGTTTTCTGAAAAGTGTATTTCCAATAAATTTTTATTTTTCCTTATTTAATTTATTGCACCACATGTTTCTTCACAAACATAAATAAAGCTGTGTCAGTAAATTTATAGATATTTTAAACTAACTACATATGAAATATATTTGAAATATTTCAAAAAAATAAAATAAATGGCTAATGTCACATATGTGAAGCCAATAATATCAACATGTATCTTATCATAGGGGAGTAATTTAATATTTGCTGAAATTTAAATCATTTTGTTTAGACTAAAGTCCCAAAATGGTCCTTAACATATTGCGTTTTTTTTTATTTTGGTCCAAAACATTATCTTTTAAATTATTCGGTACCTCACATTTGAAATCAGATCACATTTGGTCCATTTTAGACGGTTCCGTCAAATTTTTTATGGTTTTAATTACCGGGTCACTAATTCGTCACTAATCCGTCACTAATTGGGAGAAACTGATCCGCCACCACAAATCCGTCACAAATCCGTCACAAAATCTGTCACTAATCCGTCACTAATCCGTCACTAATCTGAGTAGGGGAGATTTATTGCAATAGGTAGGGCGGCGGCGAATCAGAGGTGGAGGCGAGAAGGGGATGCAGTGGTTGCAACCAAGGTAAGAAAATTATTTTATTGAAATTTTGGGGGATATTAACGACTTTGCAAAATTCTAAATCATCCAAGACATAAAATGAACAATTAACTAGGCACAAGAATCCCTTAGGAAAGTGATTTTGATAGATTACTAATTTGAAAATATTAAGAAAGTTGATAAGATTTTACATTTATGGAGTACTATTAACTAATTAAATTCAGTTAGATAATAGTTATAATTATTGAATTAACGAATCAACATACTAACTAAGTATTTTTCTATTACTATATCTAATATATTCATTATTTTTCTAATACATAACTTTAATAATTAAATTAAGATTAGTGATGGATTTGTGACGAATTAGTTACGATTAGTGACGGATTTGTGACGGATCAGTTTCTCCCAATTAGTGACGGATTTGTGACCCGGTAATTAAAACCGTAAAAAATCTGACGGAACCGTCCAAATGGACCAAATGTGATCCGATTTCAAATGTGATGGACCGAATAATTCAGAAGATAATGTTTTGGACCAAAATAAAAAAAACGCAATATGTTAAGGATCATTTTGGAATTTTAGTCTTTTGTTTAAAACACTAGATCGCATCGAAAAGGTTGAAACAATTTGCAGCAATCCGAAATCGAAACGTGTACATTAAGTGTCACTTTAGTGGAAAGTCCTCTAACAATCATCTGCATTACAATAAATGGAATTATTCTTAAATCGTAGAATAAAAACAAAAAAATGGAACTATTAAACTTCCCCACGACCTTTTTTCCTTTTTTAGGGGGCGGCTCCTAGCTAATGATGCATACCATTACTAAATTTATTTTTCAGATTTTGTCAAAATGTGAAAGAAAAATTTTCAAATAACTTACCCCCTCCGTCCCATCTCATTTGATGGATTTCTTTTCATCACGAGAATTAAGAAAATGATATGTATTGAGTTAAAGTGAAGAGAGTAAAGTATGAGAGGGGAAAATGTAAGAGTGATAAAGAGAGAATAAAATAAGAAAGAAAGAATAAAGTAAGAGAGAGGGAATAGAGTAAGAGATGATTGAAATTTTGTTTTTAGCTAAAAAAGGAAATCAATCACTTGAGATGAGACAACCCAAAATGAAAAGTTGGTCACGTGAGGTGGAATGGAGGGAGTATAATATTACTCCACTTTTAATAATAAAAGTCGCCTTTAAAATAAAAATTGCCAGTCATAAAAAAAATTCGTCGACCGTTTTAACATATAGAAATTTGCATATGATGGTGAGGTTTTTTGGGCAGCTATTCCTCTAATTTTAATATCAATTACGTTAATATAATTTTAGTTAAGTGTAGTTTTCCTTAAATATGATACATTTGACTTAAGAGTGAACTGTCTTAAAAGTTTCTAACTTTTCAGGTCATGACACCACAAGTTCCTAACAAAAAAAATAGCGTCAGATGACCCTAACGTTAAATATAACCACGAATCATATTTTTTTAGACCATAATACCCACAGGTCTAAAAGGGTATTTTCGTCACTCCATTATATTGTTGACATGTGATTTCTGCCACATTTTTTTCAACAACTTCTTATGTAATTTTCTAATAAGTTTTGGCACTTCATATCTAATTTAAATTTTGTCATTATTTACACTTTCTAATTTTTTTATAATATATGTATTTATCATTATCTGCATTAATTAATATGGAAATAATAAAATGAGACCCATTTTCCTTATAAAACTCATTTTTCTGGTATTTTTCGATGTTTTCTATTTTCCCTAATTTTTATTTGTTTTTTACCTTTATTTATCAATCGATTTTATTTATTATAAAAGTATCCCAATTTTGCAGTATTAATTTATAAATTTACATTGTCTTAATTTCAGATAATAAAAAAATCTCCAAGGATTAAATAGCTAATGTCACATGCTTGAATATAAAATATTACTCGTGTTTCAATTTTATCATGAATGACAAGAAACTATGCAAATCTACATATAAAGATTGAATATTCATATGATGTAAAAAATTTCAGTTTGAACTAAATTAAAATTCTTAATAAAATATCAATAAATATAAAATCGTCTTAAAGTTAGGCTTAGATTATTAAATTAGTTTGATGATATATAATTAAATGGAGTAATATTTTAAATGTTAGTGTTTTCAAGAAGATAATAGTGTATCATTTATTTAAATATGAAATATTTTTGATTCGGTGTATTATTGATTAAGATTTTATTTCATAAATAACTTCACTTTTCCATATTTTTGTTGTTTCTCAATGAATTTCCTACATGATATAACTAGTGTTGTGGAAATGAGATATACAAATCTTGCTGAGCGAAATTACAATGGAAAATAAAATAAGGAAATTACACGGAAACAACTGAAAATAAAAATTATATGGTAAACTTGTGGAAAGTGGTAAGCCGAGTCGAGGAGTCCTCTTTCCACAAGACGAGATACGCCCCGGTAGTGCTCACGGTTTGGCGTGTCGTCCCCAAAGATAAAACGGCTTTGTCTCTGAAGTAGCAGCACCGCTAGCAGCAGAGCTCCGGCGAACAGGAGTAAGGCGGGTGCAGAGCTTCGACGGGGAAGATTATACAGAGAGAGAGAGCGTGTATCCAAGATGCTTGTGTATATTCTGTGTAGAATGCAATGGATGCATGCCTATTTATAGGCCAAGTCCACCTATAGGGCATTGATGGAGTCAACAGCCATTATGTGTGCCATGATGGCTTAACTGTAACTGCTGGGGGTTACTGACTGGTGCACTAGCCAGTGGGAGCTGAAGAGACACGACGTACCTGGACATGCTACACGACGAGATACACCATGGACCGTCGGGGTCCATCGGGGACCTTTTGTCTCCCGTTATGCGTCGGGGTCCAGCGGGGACCTTTTGACTCCCGTTGTGAGTCGGGGTCCAGTGGGGACCCGTTGTGTGCCGGGGTCTAGCGGTAACCTTTTGTCTCCCGTCATGCATCGGGGTCCAGCGGGACCATGACATGGACCAGGACCCGTCGGGGATAGCGAGAAGTTTGGGGTGGTCTAAAAAAAACAAGCGGGACTCGAACCACGCTCAACGACTAGCTCCAAAGAACATCCCAAAGACGAATTGCCAAGGCACAAGGCACGGGACACGGGTCACGGTCCGCAGTGCGTGGTGCGTGGGTCGCGGGCGGGCGGTGGCGCGCGCGTGTGGGCTCTGTCACCCGTCTTATTCCACGATAATTATTACACATGATAATTAATCTTATTAAATACTTCATCAAAGAAGTTTATCATCCCCGATGTGGGATAATTAACACCTAGTTAGTTAATCCTTTAGTTTTCTCACATAGCTCATTTCTAACATTTATTATTAGTCAAAAATCATTTGATCAAGCACGATTCCAACAACTAGTACTTACCACTAATTAATTAGAAATAGTGGAATATAAGAAGTATTTTTTGTGTATAAATATTGACAAAACTTTAATCACGTATGAAGTATCAAAACTTATTAGGATATCACAGAAGAAGTTGCTGACATAAATATGACAGAATTCATATGTCAGCGAATTTAGGGATTGCCAAAAATGCCCTTCAAGCCATTTGGGCATTTTCGTCCGAAAAGTGGCTAAAATAACATGATCCGTGATTATGTTTAACGTTAGAGTCCTCTGACGATATTCTTTTTTGTTAGGGACCTGTGGTGTCACAATCCAAAAAATTAGGACTTTTTGAGATAATTCACTCTTAGAGTTATTTGAGATAATTAACTCTTGAGTTAATTATAGACACATCACTTTTCATGAAAATCTATAATCACTACTTTGGATATATGCATTGAATGAACTATTTGCATGTATTGAGTTGAATGCAATGAATCACCACTTTTCAGTCATGAGATTTGGCGTGATTTGCTATTTCCCACTTAGTTTAGGATTTATGGCATGAATAAAGTCTATTTTATTAGTACTCCCTATATTACATTAAAAAACTAATGCAATTTTATAATATAATATTCATAAATATAATCACTGTCCAATTTTACATAGGTGATTCCTCGTTAAGTATCTTGCCATACTCGGTCTACTTGAGAACTTCATCTCAACGAGATCCTTTAGGGATCATTAAAAGTCATAGACTTAACCTCACCACTAGGTAAGTTTTACAACACTCTATTGCTCTCTAGGGAATAGATATAGATGAGTGTTTCACACGAACTCTCATAGCTTAGTTTTTCCATTGAACCAAGTTCTTGGGATCTCCAGTCATCATGATTGAGTTACCAGTATGACAATTCTTTAGTTTGTGGATTTGAAACCCATTCTCTCTAGCAATTTATTCATTTGATCATAATTTAACCCTTTGGTTAGTGGATCCGCTAGATTATCTAATGATTTCACGTAGTCAATTGTAATCACCCCTGTTGTGATCAAATGTCTCACGGTATTATGTCGTCAACGAATGTGTCGAGACTTACCATTGTACAAGCCACTGTTTGCCCTCCCAATAGCGGCTTGGCTATCACAGTGAATTAACACTGGAGGCACGGGCTTTGATCAACATGGAATATCTTCAAGGAAGTTTTTAAGCCATTCGGCTTCTTCCGCAGTGAAAACTCGCTTTGGAAACGTGTGTGCTTTTAATGCTAGGTCAAGCTTCTCAGATCTAGAGAATCTGCTAGACCACGAGGTCTAGGAACTCAGAGGATATCCGAAATCTCAGTGGTTGGACACACTGATTCCGTGTTCAAAATCCTCAACCCGCTATACTATGAATTAGTACAGGGAAGCAGAGATCGATCTCACGAAGATGGACACATAAGAAAGCATTTAGAAGACCTTGCAAATGGTGAATGGCTGCTGCCACACAATTTTAGGTTGAGGTTTAATTACTACTAGACCTAGGCAAGAAATCAAATACTAGACCTAGAAAACTGTAAACATCATGCTGACATCGAACATCCTTACGACTACGAAATATTAAACTAACTTCTTAGACCGAGCAAATAACTTCCTAATATAGCTAGACAGAAAGTGAGTAAACAGCGGGAACCATATTCCAGAAACAGCAAGTACGGACATGCATCTCATCAGCTGATTCAAACGCGAACATGAAGAAAACATAGCACATACCCAGATTCAAACAAGATATAAAAATTCAGACGTCGGAAATTTGCAATTAGCCGGAAATTAAACAGATCTATATATACTAGACGGAATGAAATGAACACATGAAATCTAGGCATCAATCACGAATTCTCTGGTTCAGATCCAGTCGTTGGATGCTTAATCCACTCCGGATCCAAGCATTCCGAACCCAACAATCCACAACATCCACTCCATAATCTCCGATTTCAACAGATCTGCCCCGATCAACACAAGCTTCCAATAATTCCACTCAAACTCAGTAAACCAATGCAAAAATCACAGTAACTACGGCAAACTCAAAACAATTTGCATCCATAATCGAAATCAACAGCAGCTCAAATACGGAACAGAGAAATTTCATAAACCAACGGAAATTCAACAGAAAACTAGGCCGAGCTTCGAACAACAAAGCTCGGTGAAATTCACGACAGCAAATTAAAACGAAAGCAATTAAATTGTATCTTCGTCCTCCACAAGGACGGTGTTACCCAACTACTGACTACCAGTGAAATGAACCGAACCCCTACAAATTCTCGAACATTCCCCCCCAAATGTGTAAAAGTGAGTGAGCTACGAGCTATAATCTGGTCACAAGTCCTCCACCGAATCCTCCTTACAGATTGCATGCTCTCCTCTTTATATAGGCGCGGAGTTGATCTTCTAGTAGCCTTCGTAGAAATCTCCATTCTACCCTTCAGCTTCGTTGTCTCCTCCGTCTAGTCATTTTCTCCAAATTGCTCACTTATTCGCCAGTTTCCTTGGACCATGCAAATGTCCTCTTCTTTTCCTAGACCTGGCGAAAACCTTTTACACACTTGGCTTAAAACATGTGTTAGACCCCGCAAATGCATGAATTTAGCCCTCTAACCAATGCACGAAATTAGCCTTATCAAACTGCTCACACTTAAATCATACTTGTCCTCAAGTATGAAGACAAGAAAAATAGAAATAAGGCGAATTTCAATGCATGGTTATCCTTGACCGACTCACAGACACAACAAAACCAAAAACTCCTAGATCTAGACATACTACAGACTCATAAAAAAGAAAATAAACACTAAAAGAAAAACATAAAAAAAATACAAAGGCATGAACTAGCTTTAACTTTTAAGCAGTCGTCCCCACAAGCTTAAGGTCTATCCGATTCGTCTACAGTCTCCAAATCCTCCATTTTCCCTCTTCTACCTAATCGGTCTGTCAGTTCGTCAAGATAGCCTATTGACTTCCTAATTGTTGGATTCACTCGATCACTTATTCCTCACCAGGGATGTTAGGATCGAATCACTCTGAAGTCAATGTTATACCCTTGATGCGTCAGGTTATGAGAGTTTCTCTTTCCTACAGGCCCTTTTTATTTCCTGGGTCAGGTAACTATTGTCTCTTACCCTTGGAACATTTTCATTTCTTCTCCCTTTATATTTTCCCCTAGACTTCGTCCAGATTATAGCTCCGATTTTTTTTTTAATTTTATTCCTCTTCTGGACTTCGTCCAGCTTATACCTCCATTTCCTGGACTTCGTTCAGCTTATTCCTCCAGAACCCATTTTTTTATTTTTCTCATTCTGACTCTACTCCCTAAGCATCAAGTGGTGGCCCCTTTTTATACAAGTTAGCTCAAAGTGTATAGGCTTATAACTCACATTTATGGTGGGGCTTCACAACTAAGTCATCTAAAGCGTCTTCTATCGTCCTCACTTCATTCAAACTGAATTCGGCTTATTAAGGAAAAGGGCCTCAAAGTTGACATGCATCTTATCTTCAATTGCTCTTACTAAGGGGATCTTGCCTTATTATTTTCACTAGCTCATGCGACACAAAAAACAAAATCCTAGACCTAAAAACACCTATTCATATTGAAACACAACTTAACGACTCCCTCCCCCTCCCACTTCACTCAAGCTTGTCCCCAAGCTATCTTAGTGAAGGGGGGAAATGGGAAGTACGAAACAGACCACAACAAAACACATAACAACATAACTTACAAACAAAACAAACTTCTCACACTTAGACCGAGCAACGGGCTAAGTGGGAGAAATCGCAATAGAACATAACCAAAACATGCTTGAAAAGAAACACAAACTTCTCACACTTAGACCAAAAATTGGTCTAAGTGGGAGAAGACAACTATAGACGCAGACAAATATATACAATACGCGGTATGCTAGAAAAAATAAACACACAACACAAAACAACAAACAAACAAGCTTAAAACTGAAAGAAAATAAAAGGAAACTGAAAGTAAAGTTACTTGATCAAGGGGGGTTTCAATTCGGGGTTTGGCTCCCGCGAGAGCCAAACTGCGGTGGAACGTAGGGTCGGGTCACTTTTGCTTTCTTCCTCGCCTGCGACTCCGGCTTATTCTCCTCCTTCTCACTTGGTCTAGACACTGGCTTCTTAACTGTCAGGGGCTTCGATGCAGACGGGGCTATCAGGGGCTTGAACGCTAGTGGGGGCTGCTGGATGGAAGAACTTCCTTGCCCTGGCTGCTTGGGCACACTGCTAGGTCCAGCAGGCAATTTCATTTGGGGCTCGGGAAATTTCTCCTTTAGCCACTTTGTCATCATCATCATCAAGTTGACGGCTTCCGCCATACGATCGTTCTGTGTAGATGACTGTCCCACCAAGACAGTGATGCGCCCCTTGAGAGCCTGCATCTCCTCCCTGACTCCTCCGAATTCTTTCCGCATCTCGGTCATCTCCGTCCGAATGTCATTGAGCGCCGTTTTCATCACACCCATTTCCTTTCTAACTTCACCTAATTCCTTGTGCATCACACCCACTTCCGTTTTCACTTCCTCGTACTCAACGCTGGCAGCCGTTTCGATACCTTCCTGCTCTAGCTTCACTTGGGGATCCAATCTACCGACCTCATAGAAGCAAACTTCCTTCCCATGCATGTATAACAAGCCTTTGTTGAAGAAATAGTCAACACTGAAAAGCTCCGGAGGCTCGCACATCACTACCTCAGGTTCAAATTTGGCAATCTTCATTATAGTGTTTCGCTGGAGGTAGGCACCTAGGAGATGACACGTATACATGTGGCGGGAAGGGTTTGCGGAATCTGATGGCAGGCCTGGGCTAACCAATAATCCAGATGCACTTTCAAGCCCTTGGCCATGCACCACATGAAGTATAGGTCGGCTGTAGTCAAAGCAGAATTGGCGGTCCCCATCAAGTTGTAGCTAATGAACGTCTGAGCGAAGCGCAGGATTCGGTTGTCGATATGGAAGGCTTTCGAATAACTCGTCTTGAACTGTCCCACTTTCGGATGCGTAACGAACTCCCAGGCGGACTGCGGTTTGAATCCAGGAGTGTACTTTGGAGCTCCTACCATCCTTTCATTCCATATACCGTCCTCATCCTCTGCACGCGTTAACAAACCCATCCTGAGGGACCATTCCCTAAGACTTATTTCACGTTCTTCAGTAAAAGGCGAAAGGTAATTGAATCTGCATCCAAATCAGTGGTGGGCTTCAGGCGGAAGGTGGAGAAAAACTTTCGGGCAAGTACTGTTGGCATTTCCGCGTCACTATGCTTCAGTAGCCAATCAAATCCTATTGCGCCTATGTACTGCCGAAATTCCCCGTCGGCGTCTATCTCTTCCAACTCATCTCGAACATACCGCTTCCCTGACTTTGCTAGCTTTCCCGAACTACAACGTTCCTTATATGTAGCCGTTCTCTAGGGATCCTCGAACTTTCCCATTGCTTCTATCAAACCTTTCGTAATCCAGACTTCAGTTGGCTACTTCCTCTGGCCCTTCTATATCTTCTACCTCGGATTCACTAGACGAAGGAGGCCCGACTGGTTCCTTGGCGAATGGCACTTTAGTAGGGGCTAGGAGTTGAGCTTCCACAGCTTTGTCCTCCTTAGTCCGCTTTGACCCAGGACGTAGCAGCATGTTTGCCTTTCCTTTTTCGCTCTGCCTCCAGGCGGCGCTCCTCTGCTTCGTCTGCTTCCCCGCCAGACCTAGGGGCTCCAGCACCCAACTCTCCCTCTGTTCCCAGGGCTAGGTTTTCCACTTCTACGGGCAGGGTGAGATTCTCGATCTCGTCTCTCAAATTTATTCGGGC